>NC_086445.1:400368099-400683516 GCF_028390025.1 Pseudophryne corroboree
CTTCAACGCAGTTATTTGCTTGAATGTACAAAGTACGTATTGGCTGAATAACTTGAAACATCTTAAATGACAGAATGTGACAAAAAAAAAAAGCATTACAGCTAATTATAGGCAGACGTGTTCTGGCCACTAAACTAACTAGACTGCCATACAATGTCTCCCCCTTCTCTATCATCTGATTCCACTACCCCCTGCACCCCCATAGATGGTCTTTATGGCAAAGTGCATCTGCTAATGTAGTCAGCAAGTTTGGGCAGTATGGTGACTGAGCATGGCAGTACTAGTGATAAGGGAGGAGGATGTATCATTCATTCCCTTCTCCCCTAAATATCCACAGTTGTCACTGTCCGTTACCACCGACTACTGTACACAATGATGTGCCCAGGGATATGTATCACTGTGCGCTTTCTTATATTGTTAATGGGAAAGAGGTTATTGCTGGCGCAGAGACCTGAAGATGTTCTCTATAAGCCTCATGGCATCAGAACTCATGATTACAATTAGTTTCTCTAGTGGAAATTGTTATCTCTTTTCCAAACTAAGCCTTTTATCCTGCATCATAAAAACCCATATACCAACTTAAAAACATAACACTCATTATTAACACTGGTGCCCAACAAAAGTTACAGTTTGTCAACTTACATTCTTCATTTTGAAGGATTCCTCTTCTACTTTCTCTACAGCTAAAATGTTTTCAATTGGAATACTGCATAGTGGGTGATCAGCTGCTAGAAATACAGGGAACAACAACTTAAACATGGAAATTACAAATACATTCATTGGTTACAGCAGAGGTTCTCAAACGCGGTTCTCAAGGCACTCCATATCTATAACTCAGCACAGACGGTGAAATCAAATTGACTGAGGTGCTAATAAAAAGTCACCTGTGGCTAAGCATGGATATACTTAAAACCTGGACGGTAGGGGTGACTCAAGGACCACATTTGAGAACACCCGGGTTACAGTTTTAGAATTAATTAAATACACAAGGCGCAAATTCCGTAACAGTTAAATACACCCCCACCCACCCTTTTTTTTTTTTTTAATAGAGTAGGGTGTAGGCCAAAATAAGGGAGGCAGGCAACCTCTATAAATCCATGTGGACACCTTTAGCAGCCAACTATCAATACAGGGTGAACTGACAGGTGCATAGATTAGCTAGATTTAATTAAAACTAATGTTACTTTGGATTTCAAAGGCACAGTGAGGCTGACGCAGTCATGAATGCAAGTCAATTTTGTCTACGGATTTGCGTTTTCTGGCATTGTGCATGCTTCATAGCAAGTGCACATATCTACAGGTAACGTGTGACTGAAAGGGAATAACTGGGTGGTAATGGGGAGTTCACATCTAGGCTAAGTGCAAGGGTGCATCTAACTGAACAGCAGTATATGCATTGTGTGCATGCAGAGATAAGTCTAAGTCAGATGTGTCTCTTGCACCAAAGATAGGTCTGATGCAAATGTTGGCGATGAAGAGCATTAGTAGGGGCAGCGTGGCTGCATAGATTAAAAGGACTCTGCATACAGGTGAATATGTGCAGTTATCCTCAATGCACGCAATGCAGGTGCAATTGCGCCCTCCTGTGGGCAACTCTGAATCAGCCTCAGTATGCACAGACACCACTGGAAGGAAAAAAGGGGTCATGTTTCAAATGCAACAATTTATTTTACCTCACTTAAAAAGTTCTTATTTTAACAAATGAATCTATGCATGACTTACCTTTGCTTTTATGGTATGTAAACTCATGGTTAGTAAGCCGAAACCATCGCTTCTTGAAATTTTTCATACCGAATCGCTTCCGCCCTTGGGCTCTTTTGATCATAAACCTGGGTGAAGATCACAGATACACAACAGTCATCACTTTTATTTAGATAACAAGTAAAACTAAGATAAAAAAAATAAGATTTTACTCACCGGTAAATCTATTTCTCGTAGTCCGTAGTGGATGCTGGGACTCCGTAAGGACCATGGGGAATAGCGGCTCCGCAGGAGACTGGGCACAACTAAAGAAGCTTTAGGACTACCTGGTGTGCACTGGCTCCTCCCACTATGACCCTCCTCCAGACCTCAGTTAGGATACTGTGCCCAGAAGAGCTGACACAATAAGGAAGGATTTTGAATCCCGGGTAAGACTCATACCAGCCACACCAATCACACCGTATAACTCGTGATACTATACCCAGTTAACAGTATGAAATATAACTGAGCCTCTCAACAGATGGCTCAACAATAACCCTTTAGTTAGGCAATAACTATAAACAAGTATTGCAGACAATCCGCACTTGGGATGGGCGCCCAGCATCCACTACGGACTACGAGAAATAGATTTACCGGTAAGTAAAATCTTATTTTCTCTGACGTCCTAAGTGGATGCTGGGACTCCGTAAGGACCATGGGGATTATACCAAAGCTCCCAAACGGGCGGGAGAGTGCGGATGACTCTGCAGCACCGAATGAGCAAACTCTAGGTCCTCCTCAGCCAGGGTATCAAACTTGTAGACTCTTGCAAAAATGTTTGAACCCGACCAAGTAACAGCTCGGCAAATTTGTAAAGCCGAGACCCCTCGGGCAGCCGCCCAAGAAGAGCCCACTTTCCTCGTGGAATGGGCTTTTACAGATTTAGGGTGCGGCAGTCCAGCCGCAGAATGTGCAAGTTGAATCGTGCTACAGATCCAGCGAGCAATAGTCTGCTTAGAAGCAGGAGCACCCAGCTTGTTGGGTGCATACAGGATAAATAGCGAGTCAGTTTACCTGACTCCAGCCGTCCTGGAAACATATACTTTTCAGGGCCCTGACTACGTCCAGTAACTTGGAATCCTCCAAGTCCCAAGTAGCCGCAGGCACCACAATAGGTTGGTTCACATGAAAAACTGATACCACCTTAGGAAGGAATTGGGAACGAGTCCTCAATTCCGCCTTATCCATATAAAATACAGATAAGGGCTTTTGCATGACAAAGCCGCCAATTCAGATACACGCCTGGCCGACGCCAAGGCCCACAGCATGACCACTTTCCACGTGAGGTATTGTAGCTCCACGTATTTAAGTGGCTCAACCTAATGCGACTTCAGGAAATCCAACACCACGTTGAGATCCCACGGTGCCACTGGAGGCACAAACGGGGGCTGACTATGCAGCACTCCCTTAACAAAAGTCTGAACTTCAGGCAGTGAAGCCAGTTCTATTTTGGAAGAAAATCGATAGAGCCGAAATCTGGACCTTAATGGAACCCAATTTTAGGCCCATAGTCACCTCTGACTGTAGGAAGTGCAGAAATCGACCTAGCTGAAATTCCTCCTTTGGGGCCTTCCTGGCCTCACAGCACGCAACATATTTCCGCCATATGCGGTGATAATGGTTTGCGTTCACTTCTTTCCTAGCTTTAATTAGCGTAGGGATAACTTCCTCCGGAATGCCCTTTTCCTTCAGGATCCGGCGTTCAACCGCCATGCCGTCAAACGCAGCCGCGGTACGTCTTGGAACAGACAGGCCCCCTGCTGCAGCAGGTCCTGTCTGAGCGGCAGAGGCCATGGGTCCTCTGAGATCATTTCTTGGAGTTCTGGGTACCAAGCTCCTCTTGGCCAATCCGGAACAATGAGTATAGTTCTTACTCCTCTCCTTCTTATTATTCTCATTACCCTGGGTAAGAGAGGCAGAGAAGGGAACACATACACAGACTGGTACACCCACGGTGTTACCAGAGCGTCCACAGCTATCGCCTGAGGGTCCCTTGACCTGGCGCAATATCTTTGTAGCTTTTTGTTGAGGCGGGACGCCATCATGTCCACCTGTGGCCTTTCCCAACGGTGTACAATCATTTGGAAGACTTCTGGATGAAGTCCCCACTCTCCCGGGTGGAGGTCGTGTCTGCTGAGAAAGTCTGCTTCTCAGTTGTCCACTCCGGGAATGAACACTGCTGACAGTGCTAACACATGATTTTCCGCCCATAGGAGAATTCTTGTGGCTTCTGCCATCGCCATCCTGCTTCTTGTGCCGCCCTGTCGGTTTACATGAGCGACCGCCATGATGTTGTCTGACTGGATCAGCACCGGCCGGTGTTGAAGCAGGGGTCTAGCCTGACTTAGGGCATTGCAAATGGCCCTTAGTTCCAGAATATTTATGTGTAGGGAAGTCTCCTGACTTTTCCATAGGCCTTGGAAGTCTCTTCCCTGTGTGACTGCCCCCCAGCCCCGAAGGCTGGCATCCGTGGTCACCAGGACCCAGTCCTGTATGCCGAATCTGCGGCCCCCTAGAAGATGAGCACTCTGCAGCCACCACAACAGCGACACCCTGGCCCTTGGAGACAGGGTTATCCGCCGATGCATCTGAAGATGCGACCCGGACCACTTGTCCAACAGATCCCACTGGAGGATCCTTGCATGGGACCTGGCGAATGGAATTTCTTCGTAAGAAGCTACCATCTTTCCCAGGGCTCGCGTGCATTGATGCACCGACCCCTGTATTTGTATTAGGAGGTCTCTGTCTAGAGACGACAACTCCCTGGACTTCTCCTCCGGGAGAAACCCTTTTTATCCTGTTCTGTGTCCAGAACCATACCCAGGAACAGTAGACGCGTCGTAGGAACCAGCTGCGACTTTGGAATATTCACAATCCAGCCGTGCTGTTGTAGCACTTCCCGAGATTCTGCTACTCCGACGAACAACTGCTCCCTGGACCTTGCCTTTATAAGGAGATCGTCCAAGTACGGGATAATTATTTCGGCCATTACCTTGGTAAATACCCTCGGTGCCGGGGCAGACCAACGGCAACGTCTGGAATTGGTAATGACAATCCTGTACCACAATTTTGAGGTACTCCTGGTGAAGAGGGTAAATAGGGACATGCAGGTAAGCATCCTTGATGTCCAGTGATACCCTGAAATTCTCCAGGCTTGCAATAATCGCCCTGAGCGATTCCATTTTGAACTTGAACCTTCGTATATAAGTGTTCAAGGATTTCAATTTTAGAATGGGTCTCACCGAACCGTCTGGTTTCGGTACCACAACATTTTGGAATAGTAACCCCGGCCTTGTTGAAGGAGGGGTACCTTGATTTCACCTGCTGGAAGTACAGCTTGTGAATTGCCGCCAGTACTACCTTTCTCCGAGGGCAGCAGGCAAGGCTGATGTGAGGTAACGGCGAGGGGGAGTCGCCTCGAACTCCAGCCTGTATCCCTGTGATACTACTTGCAGAACCTAGGGATCCACCTGTGGGCAAGCCCACTGGTCCATGAAGTTCCCGAGACGCGCCCCCACCGCACCTGTCTCCACCTGTGGAGCCCCAGCGTCATGCGTTGTACTCAGAGGAAGCGGGGGAAGATTTTTGATCCTGGGAACTGGCTGTCTGGTGCAGCTTTTTCCTTCTTCCCTTGTCTCTGTGCAGAAAGGAAGCGCCATTCACCCGCTTGCTTTCCTGAAGCCGAAAGGACTGTACCTGAAAATACGGTGCTTTCTTAGGCTGTGAGGAAACCTGAGGTAAAAATTTTTCTTCCCAGCTGTTGCTGTGGATAGGAGGTCCCAGAGACCATCCCCAAACAATTCCTCACCCTTATAAGGCAGAATCTCCATGGGCCTTTTAAAGGCAGCATCACCTGTCCACTGCCGGGTCTCTAATACCCTCCTGGCAGAATGGACATTGCATTAATTCTGGATGCCAGCCGGCAAATATCCCTCTGTGCATCCTTCATATATAAGACGACGTCTTTAATATGCTCTATGTTAGCAAAATATCATCCCTGTCTAGGGTATTAATATTATCTGACAGGGTATCAGACCACGCTGCAGCAGCACTATTTATGCTGAGGCAATTGCAGGTCTCAGTATAGAACCTGAGTGTGTATATACAGACTTCAGGATAGCCTCCTGCTTTTTATCAGCAGGCTCCTTCAAGGTGGCCGTATCCTAAGACGGCAGTGCCACCTTTTTTGACAAACGTGTGAGCGCCTTATCCACCCTAGGGGATATCTCCCAACGTGACCTATCCTCTGGCGGGAAAGGGTACGCCATCAGTAACTTTTTAGAAATTACCAGTTTCTTATCGGGGGAACCCACGCATCTTTACACACTTCATTCACTCATCTGATGGGGGAACAAAACACTGGCTGCTTTTTCTCCCCAAAAATAAAACCCCTTTTATGTGGTACTTGGGTTCATGTCAGAAATGTGTAACACATTTTTCATTGCCGAGATCATGTAACGGATGTTCCTAGTGGATTGTGTATATGTCTCAACCTCGTCGACACTGGCGTCAGACTCCGTGTCGACATCTGTGTCTGCCATCTGAGGTAACGGGCGTTTTTTTGAGCCCCTGATGGCCTTTGAGACGCCTGGGCAGGCGCGGGCTGAGAAGCCGGCTGTCCCACAGCTGTTACGTCATCCAGCCTTTTATGTAAGGAGTTGACATTGTCGGTTAATACCTTCCACCTATCCATCCACTCTGGTGTCGGCCCCACAGGGGGCGACATCCCATTTATCGGCCTCTGCTCCGCCTCCACGTAACCTTCCTCATCCAACATGTCGACACAGCCGTACCGACACACCGCACACACACAGGGAATGCTCTGACTGAGGACAGGACCCCACAAAGTCCTTTGGGGAGACAGAGAGAGAGAGTATGCCAGCACACACCAGAGCGCTATATAATGCAGGGATTAACACTATAACTGAGTGATTTTTCCCCCAATAGCTGCTTGTATACATATATTGCTCCTAAATTTAGTGCACCCCCTGAGCCTGAAAACTACAGGGGAGAGCCTGGGGAGCTGTCTTCCAGCTGCACTGTGAAGAAAAAATGGCGCCAGTGTGCTGAGGGAGATAGCCCCGCCCCTTTTTCGGCGGACTTTTCTCCCGCTTTTTTCATGGATTCTGGCAGGGGTAATTTATCACATATATAGCCCTAGGACTATATATTGTGATGATTTGCCAGCCAAGGTGTCTTATATTGCCCTCAGGGCGCCCCCCCCCAGCGCCCTGCACCCATCAGTGACCGGAGTGTGAGGTGTGCATGAGGAGCAATGGCGCACAGCTGCAGTGCTGTGCGCTACCTTGTTGAAGACAGAAGTCTTCTGCCGCCGATTTTCCGGAACACTTCTTGCTTCTGGCTCTGTAAGGGGGCCGGCGGCGCGGCTCCGGGACCGAACACCAAGGTCGGGTCCTGCGGTCGATCCCTCTGGAGCTAATGGTGTCCAGTAGCCTAAGAAGCCCAAACTACCACCAGTTAGGTAGGTTCGCTTCTTCTCCCCTTAGTCCCTCGCTGCAGTGAGTCTGTTGCCAGCAGATCTCACTGTAAAAATAAGAATTTACTTACCGATAATTCTATTTCTCGGAGTCCGTAGTGGATGCTGGGGTTCCTGAAAGGACCATGGGGAATAGCGGCTCCGCAGGAGACAGGGCACAAAAGTAAAGCTTTTCCGATCAGGTGGTGTGCACTGGCTCCTCCCCCTATGACCCTCCTCCAGACTCCAGTTAGGTACTGTGCCCGGACGAGCGTACACAATAAGGGAGGAATTTTGAATCCCGGGTAAGACTCATACCAGCCACACCAATCACACCGTACAACTTGTGATCTAAACCCAGTTAACAGTATGATAACAAAAGGAGCCTCTGAAAGACGGCTTCCTACAACAATAACCCGATTTTTGTAACAATAACTATGTACAAGTATTGCAGAATAATCCGCACTTGGGATGGGCGCCCAGCATCCACTACGGACTCCGAGAAATAGAATTATCGGTAAGTAAATTCTTATTTTCTCTATCGTCCTAGTGGATGCTGGGGTTCCTGAAAGGACCATGGGGATTATACCAAAGCTCCCAAACGGGCGGGAGAGTGCGGATGACTCTGCAGCACCGAATGAGAGAACTCCAGGTCCTCTTTTTGCCAGGGTATCAAATTTGTAGAATTTTACAAACGTGTTCTCCCCCGACCACGTAGCTGCTCGGCAGAGTTGTAATGCCGAGACCCCTCGGGCAGCCGCCCAAGATGAGCCCACCTTCCTTGTGGAATGGGCATTTACATATTTTTTGCTGTGGCAAGCCTGCCACAGAATGTGCAAGCTGAATTGTACTACAAATCCAACGAGCAATAGTCTGCTTAGAAGCAGGAGCACCCAGCTTGTTGGGTGCATACAGGATAAACAGCAAGTCAGATTTCCTGACTCCAGCCGACCTGGAAACTATATTTTCAGGGCCCTGACAACATCCAGCAACTTGGAGTCCTCCAAGTCCCTAGTAGCCGCAGGTACCACAATAAGCTGGTTCAGGTGAAACGCTGACACCACCTTAGGGAGAAACTGGGGACGAGTCCACAGCTTTGCTCTGTCCGAATGGACAATCAGATATGGCTTTGTGAGATAAAGCCGCCAATTCTGACACTCGCCTGGCCGAGGCCAGGACCAACAGCATGGTCGCTTTCCATGTGAGATATATCAAATCCACAGATTTGAGTTGTTTAAACCAATGTGATTTTAGGAATCCCAAACTACGTTGAGATCGCCCAGTGCCACTGGAGACATCAAAAGGGGGTTGTATATGCAGTACTCCCTTAACAACTTCTGGACTTCAGGAACTGAAGCCAATTTCTTTCTGGAAGAAAATCGACCGGTCGAAATTTGAACCTTAATGGACCCCAATTTGAGACCCATATACACTCCTGTTTGCAGGAAATGTAGGAATTAACCTAGTTGAAATTCTTCCGTGGAGCCTTCCTGGCCTCACACCATGGAACACATTTTCACCTAAGCAGTGATAATGTTGTGCGGTCACCTCCTTCCTGGCTCTGACCAGGGTAGGGATGACCTCTTCCGGAATGCCTTTTTCCCTTAGGATCCGGCGTTCACCCGTCAACGCGGCTGCGGTAAGTCATGGAACAGACATGATTCTTGCTGAATCAAGATCCTTTCTAGTATCTCTTGAAGTTCCGGGTACCAAGTTCTTCTTGGCCAAACCGGAGCCACGAGTATAGTTCTTACTCCTCTCCTTCCTATCATTCTCCATACACTGGGTATGAAAGGCAGAGGAGGGAACACATACACCGACTGGTACACCCACGGTGTTACCAGAGCGTCCCAGCTATTGCCTGAGGGTCTCTAGACCTGGCGCTTCATGTGGGACGCCATCATAACCACCTTTGGTCTTTCCCAACGGTTTACAAACATGTGGAAACTTCCAGATGAAGTTCCCACTTTTCCGGGTGGAATTCATTCATGCTGAGGAAATCTTCCTAGTTGTCCACTCCCGGAATGAACACTGCTGACAGTGTTATCACATGATTTTTCGCCCAGCGAAGAATCCTTGCTGTCATTGCCCTCCTGCTTCTTGTGCCGCCCCGTCTGTTTACGTGGGCGACTGCCATGATGATGTCCTACTGGATCAGCACCGGTTGACTTTGAAGCAGAGGTCTTCCTAGGCTCAGAGCATCCTAAATTGCCCTTAGCTCCAGTATATTCATGTGGAGAGAAATCTCCAGACTTGACCACACTTCCTTGGAAATTTCTTCCCTGTGTGACTGTTCCCCAGCCTCTCAGACTGGCATCCGTGGTCACCAGAACACAGTCCTGAATGCTGAATGTGCTGCCCTCTAGAAGATGAGCACTCTGCAGCCCCCACAGAAGAGACACCCTTGTCCTTGGAGACAGGGTTATCCGCTGATGCATCTGAAGATGCGATCCGGACCATTCGTCCCGCAAATCCCCCTGAAAAGTTTTTGCGTGAGATCTGCCGAATGGAATCGCTTCGTAAGAAGCCACCATTTTTCCCAGGACTCCTGTGCATTGATGCACTGATACTTGGCCTGGTTTTAGGAGGTTTCTGACTAGGTCGGATAACTCCCTGGCTTTCCCCTCCAGGAGAAATACCTCTTTCTGGACTATGCCCAGAATCATTCCTAGGAACAGCAGACGTATCATCGGAAAACAGCTGCGATTTTTGGAATATTTAGAATCCACTCGTGCTGTCGTAGAACTACTTTAGATAGTTCTTTTCCGACCTCCAACTGTTCTCTGGAAACTTGCCCCTTTCAGGATATCGTCCAAGTAAGGGATAATTAAGATGCCTTTCTTCTTTTAAGAATCATCTTTTCGGCCATTACCTTGGTAAAGGCCCGGGGTGCCGTGGATAATTCAACGGCAGCGTCTGAAACTGATATTGACAGTTCTGTATCACGAACCAGAGGTACCCTTGTTGAGAAGGGCAAATTTGGACATGGAGGTAATCCTTGATGTCCAGGGACACCATATAGTCCCCTTTTTTCCGGTTCTCTATCACTGCTCTGAGTGACTCCATCTTGATTTGAACCTTTTTATGTAAGTGTTCAAAGATTTCAGATTTAGACTATGTCTCACCAAGCCGTCTGGCTTCAGTACCACAATATAGTGTGGAAGACTAATACCCTTTTCCTTGTTGTAGGAGGGGTACTTTGATTATCACCTGCTGGAAATACAGCTTGTGAATTTTTTCCCAATACTGCCTCCCTGTCGGAGGGAGCCGTTGGTAAAGCAGGCTTCAGGAACCTGCGAGGAAAAAATGTCTCGACTCTCCAATCTGTACCCCTGGGATAATACTTGTACGATCTAGGGGTCAACTTGCGAGTGATCCCACTGCGCGCTGAGACTCTTGAGACTACCCCCCCACCTCACCTGAGTCCGCTTGCACGGCCCCAGCGTCACGCTGAGGACTTGGCAGACGCGGTGGAGGGCTTCTTTTCCTGGGAAGGGGCTGCCTGCTGCAGTCTACTTCCCTTTCCTCTATGTCTGGGCAGATATGACTGGCCTTTTGCCCGCTTGCCCACATGGGAAACGGAAGGATTGAGGCTGAAAAGACAGTGTCTTTTTCTGCTGAGATGTAACTTGGGGTAAAAAGGTTGGATTTCCCAGCTGTAGCCGTGGCCCCCAGGTCCGATGGACCGACCCCAAATAACTCCTTCCCTTTATACGGCAATACTTCCATGTGCCGTATGGGATCTGTATCACCTGACCACTGTCGTGTCCATGACATCTTCTGGGAGATATGGACAACGCACTTATCTTGATGCCAGAGTGCAAATATCCCTCTGTGCATCTCGCATACATATATATAGAATGCATCCTATTAAATGCTCTATATCAATAAAATATTTTTAGTCAGGGAATTCGACCAAGCCAACCCAGCACTGCATCTCCAGGCTGATGGCGATCGCTGGTCGCAGTATAACCACCGTATGTGTGTATATACTTTTTAGGATATTTTTCCAGCTGCCTATCAGCTGGCTCCTTGAGGGCGGCCGTATCTGGAGACGGTAACGCCACTTGATAAGCGTGTGAGCGCCTTATCCACCCTAAGGGGTGTTTCCCAACGCGCCCTAACTTCTGGCGGGAAAGGGTATAACGCCAATATTTGCTATCGGGGTAAACCCACGCATCATCACACACTTCATTTTATTTTATCTGATTCAGGAAAAACTACAGGTAGTTTTTTCACTCCCACATAATACCCTTTTTTGTGGTACTTGTAGTATCAGAAATATGTAACACCTCCTTCATTGCCCTTAACGTGTGGCCCTAATGAGGAATACGTTTGTTTATTCACCGTCGACACTGGATTCAGTGTCCGTGTCTGTGTCTGTGTCGACCGACTGAGGTAAATGGGCGTTTTTTTAAAAACCCCTGACGGTGTTTCTGAGACGCCTGGACCGGTACTAATTGTTTGTCGGCCGTCTCATGTCGTCAACCGACCTTGCAGCGTGTTGACATGTTCACGTAATTCCCTAAATAAGCCATCCATTCCGGTGTCGACTCCCTAGAGAGTGACATCACCATTACAGGCAATTTCTCCGCCTCCTCCAACATCGTCCTCATACATGTCGACACACACGTACCGACACACAGCACACACACCTGGAATGCTCTGACAGAGGACAGGACCCCACTAGCCTTTTGGAGAGACAGAGGGAGAGTTTGCCAGCACACACCAAAAAACGCTATAATTACATAGGGACAACCTTATATAAGTGTTTCTCCCTAATAGCATCTTTATATATATATTTATATCGCCAATTAGTGCCCCCCTCTCTGTTTAAACCCTGTTTCTGTAGTGCAGTGCAGGGGAGAGCCTGGGAGCCTTCTCTCCAGCCTTTCTGTGAGAGAAAAAATGGCGCTGTGTGCTGAGGAGATAGACCCGCCCCTTTTCCGGCGGGCTCGTCTCCCGCTCTTTAGTGAAGTTTGGCAGGGGTTAAATATCTCCATATAGCCTCTGGGGGCTATATGTGAGGTATTTTTAGCCAGTACATAGGTTTACATTTGCCTCCCAGGGCGCCCCCCCCCAGCGCCCTGCACCCTCAGTGACAGCGTGTGAAGTGTGCTGAGAGGAAAATGGCGCACAGCTGCAGTGCTGTGCGCTACCTTTAGAAGACTGTCAGAGTCTTCAGCCGCCGATTCTGGACCTCTTCTAACTTCAGCATCTGCAAGGGGGCCGGCGGCGCGGCTCCGGTGACCATCCAGGCTGTACCTGTGATCGTCCCTCTGGAGCTGATGTCCAGTAGCCAAGAAGCCAATCCATCCTGCACGCAGGTGAGTTCACTTCTTCTCCCCTCAGTCCCTCGTTGCAGTGATCCTGTTGCCAGCAGGACTCACTGTAAAATAAAAAACCTAAGCTAAACTTTCTCTAAGCAGCTCTTTAGGAGAGCCACCTAGAATTGCACCCTTCTCGGCCGGGCACAAAAATCTAACTGGAGTCTGGAGGAGGGTCATAGGGGGAGGAGCCAGTGCACACCACCTGATCGGAAAAGCTTTACTTTTGTGCCCTGTCTCCTGCGGAGCCGCTATTCCCCATGGTCCTTTCAGGAACCCCAGCATCCACTAGGACGATAGAGAAATAAAAAACCTAAAATATACTTTCTTTCTAGGAGCTCAGGAGAGCCCCTAGTGTGCATCCAGCTCAGCCGGGCACAAGATTCTAACGGAGGTCTGGAGGAGGGTCATAGTGGGAGGAGCCAGTGCACACCAGGTAGTCCTAAAGCTTTCTTTAGTTGTGCCCAGTCTCCTGCGGAGCCGCTATTCCCCATGGTCCTTACGGAGTCCCAGCATCCACTTAGGACGTCAGAGAAACATTATTAAGCCAAAAGACAAAAAAGAAATACATTTTACAGTGAATTGAAAATGTCTTTGTATCTTTATTTTAAGTCTTTTAGAAAGCTAAATCATGTGATACTTCAGTAGACACACAGTCCAGTACACTGCGTATAAAGGGAATCCTTGTATAATATGTAAATTCATGGAGACCTCATCTTTAGGCATTTAATTAGCAGATTGTATGTGATTTACCAACATAGTGAATGAACTTGGCTAAAAATGTAATGTATCTGGTTTTATTATTTTTTGTTGTTGTTTTTTTATATTACAATTCCTATATGTAAGTCCAGTTTAGGCTGACAAGAATGTTTCCATGGGAACACACACCTCAGTGACCTTCTAGCATATCTGAACAAGAAAAAATATGTACCAAAATGTTTTTCATAATTCAACCTATTTACACGTTATGTTATCATGCATTTAATGCGCAACATACACAGTAGGCGCTACATATAATATTACTTTAAACAGCTATGTCGCTAATGTCCGGTAAGCTTTACTAAACTCCCCCGACAAGACCATACACTTCGTGCAGATACAGCTGTACTAAAACTCACCCTTCCTTGAGCAGAATAGGTTGCTCTATACTTTTATGATCTCTTCTGCCAGAGGATGAAATCAGGTCCAGGAACTGAACAATGAAGAGTCAATATTAGGTGTAAACAGTTGCGTGATGTGAATAAACAGGAGTCAATAACTGTAGAAGAACATGATGTGTTTGTGCACTATGCTATGCCATGATTGTATTCTGAGCATGCCTCTCCATAGTGTGCATTTCATCTGTCAATTAAGACATACAGAGGTACTATCTTCAATCTACTTTGCCAGATGCAAGGCTTAGACACAAAGTCACATCATGTAATGTTATTAGCATGTTCATTTTTAATGAGAACAGAAATCAGTTGGACAGAAACATAAATGTAGGTTATCAAGGCTCCCAGCTGCTCGTTTCAAATATATGAAAGTGGAAAGATAATCTGGAATTAAAAATAAAATAATAACCTTGCTCATTAATTCAACATATTTCTAAGTAAAAAATCCAAAATGTATTTTCCAATGACTGCTTTCCTATTTTTATTGTTTGATTTTAATCGGTGACCAGGAAAAGTAATCTCACCAAGCTTTCAGAGAGCAGCGAAAAGCTGTAACATTGTTCTGCAATTATAATTTAACCAGGAATCAAACCTGGCAATCAAACAAATAGCCATACAAACACTTCTAATACATGTTTGTAAATAAAACAAAACAACACACATACCTATTTTTATAGAATACTACTTGGATACTAAAGGCCCGTACACATTTCTCCCCCCACTAAGCACACAGCGCGATGTGTGCTGAGCGAAGGGGAGGGGGACAGGACGTTCACTTCACACAGTGTTGAAGTGAGCGATCTACTAGACTGTGTCAGTCTAGTACAGGCGATGGCGACGTGCGGGGCCGCGCATCGCTATGGAGCATACACACGGAGAGATCCATGCTTAATTTCTAAACAATCTAGTCAGATAGCTTAGAAATTAAGCACAGATCTCTCCGTGTGTACCCTCCCTTTAGAAAATATCTTGCTTAGCAACTTACATTTTTAACAGCATCGGCATACTTCTGTTCATTAAAGTAGTCATAAAAGGCAGCCATAAAGGTCTCTTTGAAGCTAGCCTGCAAAAAGAAGTGGCAGATTACAAGTCTGACATTGTAACATTGTTATACATTTCATTGGCCACAATTGTCCTCTGTTATCAGTAAGGCCGGGTAAACACTAGAGTGATCTCGGCCCAATATGTCGTTTCCGGATCGTTCAGTGTGTACACCCAATCTGTGCGCTCCCGCATGCAATATCTTGTCATTTGCTCCCATATGTTACCAGATTTTCATTCCAACCAGAGATTGGGCAAATAGTCTTATAGTGTGTATTCAGCTTTAGAGATCTGGATTGTGCATATGCAGTAATTTTTGTCTCCTAGTTCTGAGGTGGGATTTCCATGTTCGGTCTATAGACATATGCAACAGAAAACATTTATACAATAAACCTATGTACATGTCCCCATCACTTTACTTGACCGCTATTATTCTGTCAAGGTACATCTATGTTATTACTTCTCACAAATGGTGTAATCACTTGCTTAAAATCAGAATGCACACTCTTGTAATATGGCACAGCAGAGGCAGCATGGTGATACAGACATGTTGTAGGCTGGCAAATAAGATTTTGCCAATAAACCCAAGTAAATGTCATAGTTTTGCTTTGTAAATGTCCCTTAAATGATTTGAAAATATATAAAGCCATAAGAATATAATAGCAGTCACGTCTTTACACTTGCTACAAATGTGCACTATATTATAATACTCCGTAATTGTTTTATTTATTTAAGTTGTTTTAAAAGAGCGCACACTAAGAGTAAGATAAATATTCCCTGACAACGTAGGTCAGGAAAGATGAAAGAAGAGGTCATTCCGATTGCTGTTTAAGCCAAACTGACATCTACTGTAGCCAAACTCTTCCTTGTTGGTATGACAACTACACTCTTAGCTGCCAAGTACTGGCTGACCGGGGACCAGGGTGGTAGGGAACCAGACCTAATGATGTTAGGTGACGTTGCGCACAGCAACCAAACAGCTGTTACATATCACTTCATAGAATGTACTTGATAAATGATAGCTAGAGAACAATCGGCTACTATAGGCAACTTCTCAACTTGTCCTCTTAGCAGGGGGTATATTTACTAAAGGTCGATTTTGTTTGTTTTTTCTCCATGTTAAATCGATGTTGGGCTTCCAGGGTTAAAACACACATTTACTAACATTTAAAAATGAATACAAAAAAAATGATCTGCTAGTAAATGTGCCTAGAAGCCCAACATCGAATAAAATTGATTTAACAGCGATCTAATAGGCCCTACACACTATGCGATAACACTGAAAGATATGAACGATCGCCAGGTTTTTAGGGCCCATAACATAGAACAGAAACGACCTTTAGTAAATATACCCCCAGATGTCCAATACCAACTGCAATGCCATGAGTGGTCAGCACAGTGCTAATAACAAATTCACTTGTGGCTATCAGATGAATTGAAAGTGTTCAGTTTTATATTCCAGGTTACAATACCAAAAACACAAAGGGAATTCATAGCTATACCTAGCATATTTATACAAGTCAAATGCTTGGAGTGAATATCAAATGGCAATCATGAGGCTCCTCCATGCGCACAGTGACGGTAAGCATCAGCCATTTTTGCGGAGCTATAAATTCTGCTTTATGGATAAAAAATCCTTAAAGTCTTACATTTAATAAAGTATGAAAACAACAGATTAAAATGAAATGATTTGGATAAAATAGTAGGTGAATCAGGCTCATTCTTAACTTGGCGCCGTCACAATCCACTGATTAAAAGGAAAAATAACAATACAGCTGAAAAATGGATCTTTTCTGTGACTAATCCTCATGCCCAGTTATACAGCAGAGGACAGAACAATAGCAGTTACAAAACACCCTGCACCAAGTCCTTGAATAACCTATATACTCCTCTGAGGACAAGCACATACGCAATGCTCCGTAAAAAGACACATAAATAATGGATCTGTAGGGAGAAATGTGCTAAAATAAACAAGTAGCTGATAATCTCCACAATAAAATATAAAGCTGAGCAGCAGAGTGGGATAATAATATTACCGAGGCATGTATCATGGTCAGCAAGGGATGGACAGAGAAACCAAGCACTGGGCATATTACACATAGACCTATAAAATAACCTGGACAGTAAAACTTTAAAATAATAAAATATTCCCCTATATACCATGTCTACAAACAGATTACCCCAGGAGAGCAGAAAGGCAGCCATCTAAATATCATGTCAGGTATTTGCTGGAAGTGATACTTCAATGGCATGTTTTCCTAAAGCCAGGACTCACTGTTTCAAAAGAGGACAAAAGCCAAGTACAAATTGGCGACCATATAAGAACTAATACAACGCAAACTGGTGGGACCATGGTTGGAAACTTATATACTGGAGGTCATTATTAAAACTCAAACAGCTGGAGCCAGTGGTACTATCATCATCATTTACTTACATGGTTCCAACCATGTGTCCATAGAGTCATACAGGGAAACAATTACACAGAAAACCAATTCAATATAAAAATTACGAAAAGAACATTTCAAGAGAATAAACAAATCTAAGAAGAAATAATATGACTGGCACTAAAACAGTAGCACTCAGTTCAAGGGAATAAACAAAAACAATAAATAAAATCATTTAGTGAGTGCCACATTAACAGTATCTCTCTATGGGAAGTATCCAATTAGCCGAGGTCATCTACCATGGCTAATTGGTTCGCAGGGTACTCTTCAAATAGCCCCGATAAGTCGGAGTTTATCCTCGATACCGGCACTTATCAGGGATTATGCTTTGCGTGCTACAGGTACGTGAAGCATAATCTAAGATAAGTGCCACCTAGATCTGCAACAAGTGCCGCGATAATACATAGGTCCGTGGCTTTTCGCGGGACCTATGTATTTTTGCACAAAAAATGGGTGTTTGTCGTGGGATCTAATTGGATAGGGTGCTAAACCTCCCCCCCCAACGATAAAAACACCCATTTTTCGGCACTATTACGGGTAACTGGATACCCCTATGACCTGTTCCCTGTGGTGGGCATAGAGAAAAGATCCCTTACACTAACCATGGGTGTATAGTACCGGGAGAGAACACGAGGAAGGAGGGCCCTACACATGACAGCTTACTGGCTAAGGTGTTATGAGACTATGCCAGCTGGATGTAAAATTGAACAGTGAATTCCTACAATACTTACAGATTTGGACTTGGATAAGCTGCCCAAAGTCTGTATAGTCTTGGAGATGAGCGTCAAGGTCCTGGATGTTTGTGGGTCCTGGGCAAGATAAAATAGGATTTTAATTACCTACCGGTAAATCCTTTTCTCGTAGTCCGTAGGGGATACTGGGAATCCATTTAGTACCATGGTAGATGGGTCCACTAGGAGCAATGGGCACTTTAATAAACTGATAGTGTGCGCTGGCTTCTTCCTCTATGCCCCTCCTACCAGACTCAGCCTAGGAAACTGTGCCCGAGGAGATGGACATACTTTGAGAGAAGGATAGATAAGGAAAGTGGTGAGATTACGAACCAGCACATACAAAACAAGAGGAAAGCCATGCTAACCAAACTTGAAACAGAAACAGCAACAGCTGAACAAACCAGAATACTTAACCAAGTAACAGTGCAGGAAGAACAAAGCAACGGGCGGGCAACCAGTGTCCCCTACGGACTACGAGAAAAGGATTTACCAGTAGGTAACTAAAATCCTATTTTCTCTTACATCCTAGGGGATACTGGGAATCCATTTTGTACCACGGGGAAGTACCAAAGCTCCCAAATCGGGTGGGAGAGTGCTGAGGTTCCTGCAGAACTGATTGACCAAACTGAAGGTCCTCAGAGGCCAAAGTATTGAACTTGTAAAACTTAGCAAATGTGCTCGAACCTAACCAAGTAGCTGCTCGGCAGAGCTGTAAAGTCGAGATACCCCGGGCAGCCGCCCAAGAAGAACCCACCGACCTAGTAGAGTGGGCCTGAACAGATTTTGGAACCGGCAAACCTGCCCTGGAATAAGCATGCTGGATAGTGAGCCTGATCCAGCGTGCAATTGAATGCTTTGAAGCAGGACACCCGATTTTATGGTTATTCTAGAGAATGAACAGCGAGTCCGATTTCCTGTGACGAGCTGTTCTCTTTACATACACCTTCAAAGCACTCACAACATCCAAAGACTGATAGCAACCGGAACCACAATAGGTTGGTTGATGTGAAACGCAGACACCACCTTATGAAGAAATTGCTGACTAGTTCTGAGTTCAGCTCTGTCCTCATGGAAAATAAGGTAGAGGTTCTTGCGAGATAATGCCCCTAGCTCCGACACACATCTTGCTGAAGCCAAGACCAACAGTGTGACGGTCTTCCATGTAAGGTACTTTACGTCAACCTCCTGTTAAAGTTCAAACCAGTCCGATTGGATGAACAGGCAGCACCAAATTGAGATGCCAAGGTGCCGTGGGAGGCACAAAGGGAGGTTGGATGTGCAGAACACCTTTCAAGAACGTCTGGACCTCAGGGAGAGAAGCCAATTGTTTCTGAAAGAAAAAAGACAAGGCCGAAATCTGTACTTTTATGGAACCTAGACGTAGGCCCAGATCCAAACGTCCCAGATGAAATTCCACCACAGACTATTGTCTGCTCTCACACAAAGACATATTTCTTCCAAATACGGTGGTAATGTTTAGACATTACTCCCTTCCTGGCTTGGATCATAGTCGGGATGACCTTGTCAGGAATCCCTCTCCTGGCTAGAATCAGCCGTTCAACTTCCATGCCGTTAAACATAGCCGCGGTAAGTCTTGATAGACGAACGGGCCCTGTTGCAGAAGATCCTCGCGAAGAGGTAGAGGCCACAGATCTTCAATCAGCATCTAGAGAAGATCTGCATACCAGGCCCTTCGTGGCCAGTCCGGGGCAATGAGGATTACTTGAACCTTTTCCCTTTTTATTCTCTTTAAAATTCATGGGATCAGCGGAAGTGGAGGAAACACGTACACCAGCAGGTAGACCCACGGAGCGTCTACCGCCACTGCTTGTGGGTCCCTCGACCTGGAACAATACCGCTTTAGCTTCTTGTTGAGTCGAGAGGCCATCATGTTAATTTGTGGATTTCCCCACCGACGTATCAACCACCGGAACACCTCCGGGTGAAGGCTCCACTCCCCCGGGTGCAGGTCGTGTCTGCTGAGGAAGTCTGCTTCCCAGTTGTGTACTCCCAGAATGAAGACCGCTGACAATGCCTTGGCGAGTTTTTCCATCCAGAGAAGAATTCTTGACACCTCTGACATTGCGGCTGTTTTTCGTTCCGCCCTGGCGGTTTATGTATGTCACTGCTGTCACATTGTCCGACTGGACTTGAATAGCCTGATTCTGTAGAAGAGATGAGGCCTGCAGAAGGGCGTTGTATATAGCCCTGAGTTACAGGATGTTTATTGGAAGGACGACTTCTGGACTTGACCATCTTCCTTGAAACTGCACCCCCTGGGTGACTGCGCCCCAACCTCTGAGGCTTACGCCTGTGGTTAGCAGAATCCAATTCTGAATCCCGAACCTCCGACCCTCGACTAGGTGAGAAGTATGTACACAGGAGGGAGATCCTGGCTTTTGGCGACAGAAGGATCCTCTGGTGCATGTGAAGATGCGATCCAGACCATTTGTCCAGCTGGAAGGGCCTTGCAAGAAACCTTCCATACTGAACCATCTCGTAAGAGGCCACCATTTTCCCCAGAAGGTTAATGCACAGATGCACCGAGATACAGGTTGGACTCAGGACAGCCCAAACCATCGACTGGATTACCATTGCCTTTTCCAAGGGAAGGAACACTTTCTGAGACTCTGTGTCCAGTATCATTCCCAGGAAAGGAAGCCTCTGTGTTGGTTCTAGGTGAGATTTTGGTAGGTTTAGAATCCACCCGTGATCCAGGAGTAGTCTGGTTGAGAGGCCAATGCTGTCCAACAACCGCTCCCTGGACGGTGTCTTTATCAGAAGATGTTCACTCCCAGTTTGCGGAGTAGAAACATTGTACCCCAGGGATCTGTACTTGGTCCAGTTCTCTTTAATATCTTTGTTGGTGACATTGCAAACGGTATTGAAGGGAAGGTATGCCTTTTTGCAGATGATACAAAGATATGCAACAGGGTAGACACACCGGGAGGGGTAAAACAAATGATTGATGACCTAGGTAGGCTTGAGAAATGGTCAAGAACGTGGCAACTACAGTTTAATGCTAAAAAATGCAAAATCATGCACTTGGGTCTCAAAAACCAAAAGGCTAAATATAGTATCAAGGGTACTATAATGGAAACTACTGAGGAGAAGGGCAACTAAAATGGTGCATGGCCTACATCACAAAACTTACCCGAAAAGGCTAAAAGATCTTAACATGTATAGTTTGGAGGAGAGAAAGGAAAGGGGGGACATGATAGAAACTTTCAAATATATCAGGGGTCTTAACAAAGTTCAGGAGGGAAACATTCTTCAAAGGAAGAGAAGTATTAGAACTCGAGGACATGCAGTACACTGAGACTGGAGGGGGGGAGGTTCAGGGGAAATTTAAGGAAAAATGACTTCACAGAAAGGGTAGTGGATAAGTGGAATAGCCTCCCATCAGAGGTGGTAGAGGCTAAGACTGTAGAACAATTTAAACATGCTTGGGATAGGCATATGAATATCCTTACAAAGAATTAAGGTTCAAAAAGGGTTGAGATTGCCTAAAGGATAAAAAAAAGGGGCAGGCTAGATGGGCCAAGTGGTTCTTATCTGCCGTCAAATTCTATGTTTCTATCATCTCTGCCATGACTTTGGTGAACACCCTCAGTGCCGTGGAGAGACCAAATGGCAGGGCCTGGAACTGGTAGTGACAGTCCTGCAGTGCAAACTGTAGATAAGCCTGATGAGGCAGCCAGATTGGAATGTGAAGGTATGCATCCTTGATATCCAGAGACACTAGGAATTCCCCCTCCTCCAGACCTGAGATCACCGCTCTCAGAGACTCCATCTTGAATTTGAACACTTGTAAGTATGGGTTCAACGACTTGAGGTTCAGAATCGGTCTTACCGAACCGTCCGGTTTCGGTACTACAAACAAGTTGGAATAATACCCCTTGTTTTGCAGATGAGGTGGAACTGGAACAATGACCTGAGTCTGTACCAGTTTTTGAATGGCGTCCTGTAAAGTTATACTTGCCTCTTGTGAAACTGGTAAGCCTGATTTAAAGAATCTGTGAGGTGGGAGCTTCTGGAACTCCAGTCTGTAGCACTGGGAAAAAAGATCTATGACCCAGGGATCCTGGCATGAACTTGTCCAGATGTGACTGAAGAACTTTAGCAGGGCTCCCACCTGCCAGTCTTCCTGGCATCGCGGTCCACCGTCATGCTGAAGGTTTTGAGGAAGCAGAGCTTGAGCCCTGTTCCTGCGAAATGTCAGTTGCTAGTTTGCGTGGTTTACCTCTAGCGCCTCTGGTGGCTGTAGAAGAACCTCTGGGTTTGCCCCTAAACTTGGAAGTCCGAAAGGACAGTAAATTGTGACCTGAGAGGGCCTTCCTAGCTGGGGGAGCTGCAGAAGGAAGGTATGTGGACTTACCCACTGTAGCTTTGGAGATCCATTTGTCTAGGTCATCTCCAAATAAGGCCTCGTCTGTGAAAGGAAGACCTTCCACGCCTTTCCTGGAGTTCGCATCCACAGTCCACTGGTGTAGCTATAGACCCCTGCATGCAGACACAGCCATAGCCGTAGTACGTGCATTAAGCAAACCTATTTCTTTTATGGCTATCACCATAAAATTTGCAGAGTCTTGTATATGGTGTAGGAATAAGATAACGTCCACCTGAGGCAAGGTGTCTAACCCTTCAATCAGGTTACCTGACCATTTGGCAACGGCTCTAGTAATCCACCCACATGCTATAGTGGGTCTCTGGGCCACCCCAGCAGCTGTATACAAGGATTTGAGCGTAGTCTAAATTTTACGATCAGCCGGGTCTTTTAGGGAGGCTGCACCCGGGACAGGCAATACAATTTTTCTTGAAAGCCTGGATACTGATGCAACCACTATCGGTGGATTTTCTAATTTTTTCCTATCCTCAGGAGGAAAAGGAAAGGATGAGAACTACCGTTTAGGGATTTGAAATTTCCTATCAGGACTAACCAACGGTTCTTCAAATAGGGTATTAAGTTCCTTTGACACAGGAAAAGTGGCTGAGGATTTCTTTTTTTATATTAAAATAAGATTCCTCATTCTCCTCTGTCACCTTATCAGGGATATTTAGAACTTCTCTGATAGCTTCTATGAGAGCCTCTATTCCCTGATACAGAGTACCCTCCCCCACCTCTGAGTCCACCTCACCCTCCTCCATTTCTGACCCCTCATCACCCGAGTCAAACTGCAGGATATGGGCCAAAGTGCGTTTTTGCGGACAAATGGCAGGGAACTGAGACACTGGTTTGGTTACTGAGTCTCTTTTCATAAACTCAGTCATATTGTCTTAAGTATTGCTAAATTTTCTCGGCCCGAGATAATTTAGTAGAGATTGTGGAATTTATTCCCTTAATGGAGTCCAGCCATGCTGGTTCTGCCCCACTAGCCTGGGAAGGGACACTACATTGAGTACACACTAGTGAATCCCCTGGGGGAGAGGAACACAGTGCCTAACATGAAACACACTCTTTGCCTGACATACTGTATAGTGACAGCACACACACACAGGAAAAGGGTAAATGCACAATTAACACACAAAGAGCCCTTCCAGGGAGACACAGCGGGAGTATGGAACCAGCACACGGCGCCCTTAACGCTAATGGCAAGGTTAGCCGAGTCACAGACTAAGTACCTAGATTAGGTATTTTGTACACTAATAAGCGCTCCCCTCTGCTATGACCCCTTGGTACTGCTGAGGTAATCTGGAGGCTCTCCAAAGGAGCTGCGCATCCCTTACAGACAGTGTCTTTGTCAACTGCAGAGGGAAAATGCGCTGGTGAGATGCTGGATACACTCATAGTGAAGCCCCGTCCCTTCAATGGCGCGCGGTCTTCCCGCTATTTTTTATACTGACTGTATGTGTCTAAGTGCATAAAATGGAGACAGTCTAATTTTATGGCTTTGTTGCCAGTCTGGGTACTGTATCCACACACAGCGGGAGACGCTGTCCGCCCCGTTTAGAAGCCGTGCGTCTCCATACCGTCATGCAGCCATAATGGCCGGCGACCCACTAACTGGGACGCCGGCTTAGTACTCACCACTCTTCTTTCTTCTGGCTCTGTTAGGGGTGGAAACGTGCTGCGGGAATGTATGCTCGCTGTGGTGGAGCTTGCGAATAGATCCCTCAAGAGCTAGTGTCCTTTCAGCGGGGAACGGGACCATTAACCCTGAGAGAGGTTGGGCCGTCCCCCCCCCACTAAGTCCCACAAAGCAGGCAGGCTGGTGCCATCCAGTCCTGCCTGAAAACAACAAACACAGAAAATAAATACAGAAAACTCTTCAGGAGCTTCCAGAGACGTGACCGGCTCCTCCGGGCACATTGTCTAAACGGAGTCTGGTAGGTGGGGCATAAAGGGAGGAGCCAGCGCACACTATCAATTTCTTAAAGTGCCCATGGCTCCTAGTGGACCCATCTATACCCCATGGTACTAAATGGATTCCCAGTATCCCCTAGGACGCAAGAGAAAATCTAATAAATATTATCTGGAATCACCCACAGCAACAAAGTTTCACTGATGGAATAAAAGCATGTACAGCAGAGACCGGGAACATGTGGCTGCCCTAGAACTGCAAGTAAACTCAGGCCATGGCCCTCCTGCTTTTAATGTACAGTATAACAGTTTCAGCATTATATTAAGCAATCAAGAACGCTCTATTGTTAAAACATATAACATGCTTTATTTGGTTCTAGTTCAGAAATAACACAAATGCTTTGCTTTGTCTTGTTTTGGTACATCCTCCATGATATTGTCATTATACAGTACTTTACACCAATTTAAAATGCTTCAACACATGAGAACATAACAAATCTAAGTACAAAAACCTTTGTGGTAAATATTAGAAGATCCTTTACATTTTCCAACCAAACTCTTGAGTAAAATCACTGTTTTGGTGGCGTGCGGGATGCCGGCCGAACTCAAGACAATTTTTTAAAGGGGCAATTATGTACAAGGCTATACCATGCCTTGCACATGATTGCCCCTTTAAAAAAAAAACGTCCGTGTTCACTGGCATCCCACCGAACTCAGACTTGATAACATCCCGGTCCTAGTCTCCTCATACCACCACAGATTAGGGAAATGTCATCGACATAAAACACGCTGCTACCCTGAAAAACTGCTGGGAGGAGTAAGGGACAGTACCTTAAAAATTATGCTATATTTTTATGAGCTATTGTTTGCGGTCTCTCACATATTAAACCCATAAACAGGTTCTGACCTTACAAATAAATCTATTATGAAAGTAATACAAAATTATACTGGTGGTGTTCCAAAAACCCCATTTGAAATAATGGGGTTCTAGATTTATAGCTGTTATGGTTCTACATTAATAGGGAAATATGTCTTAAATAACCTTCAACAAGAGCACTGCTAATACATAAATATATATGTACATCAAAATATGTTCCCAAAGCCTGTCACTTGTAATGCGTTCCCCACAGTAAACATGAAGTCTGGCACAGCGTGTGCTATATGCACCATAGGAGTTTCACTCAATCTGTTTTGACACATTGCTGAAACTAAACAAGGATCTTTCAAGGCACTTACTGGGTGGTGAGGGCTGAGTTGGAAGAGGTTAGGAGACAGGATGGCAGGTGCAAAGAACCGCAGGAAAATGAAGCTGCTCACAGCTGTGAATCTTACATCAGAGTCGCCTGAGAATGAGAGAACACACAAACTTTATTTAGCTAATTTAAAGTGAAAGACAATACATTAAATGTGAGGGCATTGGAGCAACTGTAGCTACAGATGTGTCCTCCTACATCCTTGCTGCAGTCACGCTAAACAGCCCTCGAAGCTGCGCCATGCCAAGGCGGAGCTTGGTAGCACCGAGCGTTTTTTTTTGCATTTTGTTTGCGAAAATGCGTCTTAGATGCAAAGTACAGGTTGAGTATCCCATATCCAAATATTCCGAAATACGGAATATTCCGAAATACGGACTTTTTTGAAGTGAGATAGTGAAACCTTTGTTTTTTGATGGCTCAATGTACACAAACTTTGTTTAATACACAAAGTTATTACAAATATTGTATTAAATGACCTTCAGGCTGTGTGTATAAGGTGTATATGAAACATAAATGAATTGTGTAGCTGTACACACACTTTGTTTAATGCACGTTATAAAAAATATTGGCTAAAATGACCTTCAGGCTGTGTGTATAAGGTGTATATGTAACATAAATGCATTCTGTAATTAGATTTAGGTCCCATCACCATGATATCTCATTATAGTATGCAATTATTCCAAAATACGGAAAAATCCGATATCCAAAAAACCTCTGGTCCGAAGCATTTTGGATAAGGGATACTCAACCTGTAATATAATATGATGCACGAGCAGCTTCTGCCGATTAAAAAGATATGCAGTATGCCTATATTGTGTGTGTAATAGCGGCTCTATCTGCATCTGAAATGCCACGTTACAGGAAAACACTGTAGCATAGCATTTTCTATGCAAATACAGTCGCAGCCACACACAGAATATAGGCATGCTGCATATCATTTTAATTAGCAGATGCTGATCATGCGTCATATTACATTAGTTTGCGTCTAAGACGCATTTTCATGGAAAAAACACACACAAAAAAGACGCTTAGCGCTACCGAGTCATGCGGCACTCACGCATTATGTGTAACACAACTTGTAGCGCACGGAGCAAAGATGTAAGAGGACACATCTGTATACGCATCTTGCAAATTAAATAGAGGACCAAAGTGACATGCACGCGGCTTTCTGCTGCTGGAAAGCATTCTGTAATTCCAAGCATGTGCTAGGAAAGTCTTAACTTCAGACTATACAGTACTGAACAACAGAGAATTTAGTACACACTGGTATTTATCTAATACACTGCTCCTTACCTCTATGGGGAGGGATTTAAGTGTATTGCACGCCAGCGGCCACTAGATGGTGCCCGACGGAGCCTTTCAAGTGCTGCTCCATTCCGCAGTGCACAGCCGTCTGTGCTGACATTACGGTTATGTTATTCCAGCTTTTTGAGGGGCTGGTAACTAGTTTATAATATAGGTGAGAGTGCTACAGGCTACTACACTTACAGCATTGGCCACAACATTCCTTGAACTAGATCTGGACACAAGTATCATTTTCATGAATGAGTGCTCTGTTTTAGAACTGCTTTATTCAGATCACTGCTTCTTGAAATTGTTATCAAGTCCATTGAAGAGCATGTTTTGTAGATGCTCTTCAATGGAAAGTATGTGAACGTATGAGATTGCTATGGCACAGTCATCTCACCACAGAAACTGCTGGAATAATTAGTGTCACAACAATCTGATACAATCACCTGCAGTGGTGGACCTACATCTTTTGGGCCCTGAAACTTCAACTACTATGGAGGCCCCTTCACAACCAGCAAAAAGAGGGCAACATTGGTCCAGGAGCTGTAGTCTACCTCTGTGATTTGCACTCTGTAAATTGCGTGAAATGTGTAGCAGTTTTAAACTACAATTTCCAGATCACAGTGTTATCGATTTTGTTGGAAAATTCACTCATTATAAAAACCCAAAGTTGCTTCAGGGCCCCTCTGGGATTAGGAACCCTGAAGTTTAAGCTTTATTAGTCTCATAGAAGAAGATCTGCCCCTGATTACCTGTGTCATATGAGAGCTTCCACACAACATGGCATTGTGGGCAAACATGTGGAAAGGCTGGTGAACCATTGAGAGTTGTGTCAATTTAGAAGCTCAGTTAGTGGGTGACTCCGTCCAAGACAGTATCTCTCACAATTATGACTGCAAAATGGTGGCGCAAGCAGGCTTTTCATAGCATGGGCATATTAGTTTTGAAAGGCAGAAAAATGCAATCCTTTTGTTCTAGTTTGGAGGAACAGTCATTGCAATCCTTCACTTTGACAGGATGTCTAAGTGCTTTCTTTGTAGTACAAACCGTAAATAGACTTCCCTGTGACAGAAGACCCAGACACAGTTTCTCCCTGTTTGAAGCTACTGCTATCAGGGCTCCCACCTGTTCAACTAAACTTTAAATCTATAAATCATGAATGGTAACTAAAAATAAAAGTGGGGATCCAGTGCCAATCTGGCCAGCGGTAGCCATAGGAGTGAAGTCCAGTCTTAAAGTGGACACCACTACGTTCCATCTCTTCTAAAATTAGGCCACTGTCTGACATTTTATTAGTAGAGAACAATGTACATGAGCTTGTGGGACAAAGCCCTTTAAAGATCTGAGTGATACAATGAATTAACTGTAGATGGAAAGATGGTTAAACTTAAATTAACAGCAAAAGTATTGCAGTGATGCGAAAACCTCTGCCTAACTTACAGGCAGAGGCCTTTGGGGGGTGGGACAGGGGCGGCTGGCGTTGCTGAAAACAGGGGAAGTCGCCCCTATTTTGTGGGAATGGAGAGGCCAAGGACTGTGTCGTGATACAGTTTCTTTGACCTTGCAAGCCGCCCTGCGACAGCAAGCCTGACTAAGCGACTGATGGCCGCGATGTTCATCCCGGACTGTGATCCCATCGATCGCAGTGTTGGTATTGCAAGTGCATTTGCACTATGTTTAAACTTACAAATTCAACCCAAACACGTAGCAAAATGTGATGTGCCCATCTGGTTAAGTATAATAAATCGGTGGAATAAGCAAAATTGAAAATAGTTAATAGTTAACTGAGGTGATTTCTTAAACATCTCCCGACATGTGAACCATATGAGCTTCTTGAGTCTCTTACAAAGACAACAAGTATTTCCCAGTGAGTCTGCACTTTTAAGCAGCCGTATGATGCTGAAGATTTATAAGGAATTTATTTTCCATCATTTGAAGGTTGTCCAAGTTGTACACACACTCGTTTTCAGCCTTCCACTTTATGTTACCACAAAGAATCTGCCTCGTAAGGTATAAACACTGTCTAGGTGTACAGAGAGACTTGATTCAAGGTACAGAGAGACTTGATTCAAGCTTGTCAGCACAAAAATGCGAGAAGGATTTCTATTCTGTAGCATGAGCCATTTCAGTGAGTTTATTGGCATTCTGATAAGAGCACTTAGGAAATGTGTTGAATTAACTTGAAGCAGGGCTCAAACCAGAAAGCTAGCAGTGCGTGAAATACTTCATAACATGTGAAGCGCTGTTCAGTAGGCTCAGATTCCTTCATGCTTAGCTGTATTTATGAAGTGTAATAAACAGCGGTAGACATAGCAAATTCTTCACCCCCTCATACCTATCAGAAAGGCATTATTATTACTAATGTTCATTTGTGAAATACCTCACAGGGCACACATTAGACAGGGACAAACAAGGTAGACACAACAAACAGAGTAGGGAGGATACTGCTTGTAACAATTTACATTTCAGTGTGAAAAGAACAAAGCTGAGACAAAGAGATGACTGTGGGTAGCTAGTTGGGAGATAGGGACAGTTATGAGGTTGTCCCAGTGTGAGTTATTTGGGCAGGAGTGTGGTAGGCTCTAATTAGAGGTGGGCTTCAGAGGGCATATAAATATATGAAGACTAGGGAGGAGTCTGGTCAGGCATGGTAAGGAATTCCGTAGGTGGGCAGCAGCACATGAGTAGCCTTCTAAGCAAGAGTGAGAGTGGTGATAAGAGGAGTTGATGCACAGGTAAACGTCATATCTTAGAGGGCAAGAGTATTCTGAGAGGAGGTTCCAATTGCATGGAGGAGTGGTGTTAGTGGGAAGATGAGCGGTTTTGAATCTGTCAACATGATACGGAGACATACATGTGGAAATAGCAGAAAGACATACCGTTACAACCGTAGAGAAGGAGAAAGAGAAAAGTACAGAAAGGGACATGATAACAACATATGTACAGTGAGATGTGTATGTTTATGGCCTCCATTACGTGCTTACCTTGAAAACGCTTTGCGGCTGATTCTCTTAGAGAGAAGAAGATGTCACACATAACAGTTGGGCAGCTAACACCCGATTTTGTGATGACGTTAAAGATCTGGTCAACATAATTCTTCAAATTCTCCTACATGAATCCAAAATAGAAAAAAAAAAAAAATTCTGCATTTACAGAAGATTTGAGCAACCTTGCTATGTTGTGGAATATCAAGTCCCAGCATGCCCTGTCAACTTCTATAAGCTGGAGAGTGAAAGGCTTACATCATTTTGTGTATAGTATAAATGACAGGAGTGTCCTAATACATCAAGCCTCTATAAGCCATGCGTCACAAGATGCTTGGTGCAAGAGAATCGTGCCCAGCTGTGTAGCATCTTTTCCGCTTGAATGTGTAATGCGACAAAACTGCTTCATGGGACTGCACCGATTAATTTGATATGGAACACATCTGTATGTGACATATTAACCTGTATACAAAGCACAACATAACTATATCAAATGAATCAGTGAAGCAATTTTGTTGCACGGCATTGCGATACAGACGCACATTTGAATGAATAAGATGACTGGCGCAAGCTGAGACCGCACAAAAAATGGAGCGCCGAAAAGAGATATTTGGCACAACTGCAGCAATAGTGTATGAGGACACATCTGTACAACACCTTTGTCAACTGCAGGGTGCAATTTGAAAGAAATGCTTCTTGCACTTGTTGCCCTATTTCTCATGTAACCTATATAATGTCCACTTGCAATATTTCACTAAGGTGGATACTGCAAATCAGCCATTAGCTCCCAAACTCTGGAAAATAAACAAAACCGGTTGTTCTGACAAGTTGGATTGAGTAAGCTACGGCCACACATAGCGGCCAAGCGGATCCTGATCTGCAGGATCCCGCAGAACAGGATCCGGCCAGTGACACACTGGATTATAATGTAACACAATGCGGCACAGCCGCACTGTGTGAACACATACATTGAAATGTTTGTGTTCAAATTGAAATCCTGTTGTCCAGCCCAACCGCAGCATGCTGCGGTCGGACCAGGCGGCGGGACTACCGCACATGTATGGGCGCCCATGTGCACTCTCCTTCCGGCCAAGCAGGTCCCTTGGCTGCTATGTGTGGCTGTAGCCTTAAACAACTTGTCTGGTTGACAGTTTTTGTCCATTTTCCTGGGTTTGGGAGCAAATTGCTGATTGTCATTTGCTCCCATTGATTATCAGATTCTCATTGCAAAAAAAAACAACTAGCTGGATGGTTGGATGAAAGCTGGTCTGGTATATGGCCAGCTTTAGTCCTTACAGTAAAAGCTATGGCCCTTATTTATAATGGACCTTTATGGACATACAAAGAACACCACATAATAATTTAGAGAACCTTTCCAAAACCAAGTAATGGGGTTATCCACAGCACTCATACACTGTCATTTATGTAGTGCTGTATAGAAAATAAAAGTGAGATTATGACAGATTGGTATGCTTAATAATACATTTTTTTCCAGTACATTTTCCACCAGTCTCCCTCAGGGCATCTTATTCAAATGAAAATATTTTTTAAAGTAAACTTCCTCTGACTATCAGCCATTACACTGACATATCATCAACTTATCTTACATCAGCCAGTCAGAGTTGATTCTGCACGTTCAAAAGGAATAACTGCCTAATGCTGAAAACTATCGTCCTAGAGTATTTGTTCCAAAGTATATACTGTAAATAATAAAGGGGCAGATGTATTAAGCCTGGAGAAGTGATGGAGAAGTGATAAGTGGAAGCTGATAACGCACCAGCAAATCAGCTCCTAACTGTAATTTTTCAAACCTGTAATGATTGGCTGGTGCTTTATCGGGAGCAGTACGATTTACCGGCGTATGGGATCCCGGCGTCCGAAATACAGACGCTGGGATCCCGGTGTGCACGAAGCTGACAGGGGTGTGTAAGGTGCATTCTCCCCTAATCCTCCCTCCCCAAAGCCTAACCCTAACCTCCCCTCTTAGTGCCTAACCCTAACCTCCCCGTATAGTTGCCTAAACCTAACCACCTGTCCCTGCTGCTTAAACCTAACCCAGCCCCCCCCCCCCCCCGCCCCCCCCCACAGAATAGCCCTAAACCTCAGAGGGGGGTGCCTAACCCTAACTACCCCCAGCCTAACCCTAACCCCCCTGGACGCAGCCTACCCACCCTCCCCCGCAGTCTAAACCTAACCAACCCCTCCCACACGCGGCTTACCTGCCTTGCTTGCGGCGCAGTCCAGATCGTTTCCTGCGTTATCGCCTTCAATTTATCACTTTTCCAGGCTTAATACATCTGCCCCAAAGTTCCAGATTCCTTACCTTGTTGGCTTCTAAGTTTTCTCCATCTTTTAACTTCACAGGATCAATCTCACAGGGTTTATGTAATTCACAGATCTAAGAAATGTAAACACAACACATTTTACCAAATTACTTTTTTCTGTTTAATTAAAGCGTATCCTACCCTAGACCCTCTAATCACAGATACAGCACAAACTTGGGAAACCTATAACAGAAGTATGGATGTAAAATACTTGTACTTAAAATAAAAACAAGAATCAGATTTGTACACTACAGCCGTGTTCTCTCTCACACACCTTATAGCAAAACAAAGATGAAAATGAGATGTCCGTGCTTGTCCTACAGAGGGCGCTCTGCACTAGTGGTAGTGGTCTACTGTACACAGACCTGTACTCCCAGAGGACTGATAGGCCTCCAGATAACTGCGGCTGAGTCACTGAGAGAGGAAATGTTGTGTTATGCGTACTGATAAGTCAGCGCCCTAAAACATTACTGTAGCGTGCTGACCAGTTTTCTTCTAGAAGCAGATATAACGCAGGGTGTATTCACAAGTTGTATATATGTATGTAAGACTTTAACAGGACACTGTCACACATATATTGGTAGAGTCATCATCTGCAATTTTCAAGGCGTCCACTAAAACATTACTGTAGCGTGCTGACCAGTTTTCTTCTAGAAGCAGATATAACGCAGGAAAACTGGTCAGCACGCTACAGTAATGTTTTAGTGGACGCCTTGAAAATTGCAGATGATGACTCTACCAATATATGTGTGACAGTGTCCTGTTAAAGTCTTACATACATAAATACAACTTTAACAGGACACTGTCACACATATATTGGTAGAGTCATCATCTGCAATTTTCAAGGTCCTTGTAGTAGGCGTCAGAGGAAATAAAAAAGTAATAAAAAGACTTTACATTATGAAATCCCAATGATTTCCCAAAACACTATTTGTATTGTTTTTCTCTAAAGCCCAAATTTTTTAATATGCTGTATAAAATAAATAATATATTCCAATATATTTATTCACAACATATTATCCAAGATATAAACATGTTATTCTCAAGTGGACTGCAGATTTCCAGTTATACATGAGTGGCTGGCTATGCCCCTCACTATACTTGTCTATTCCACATCTGGGCCTCTAGCTCTATGACTCACTACCAACAAATGTAACTAAATCCAGCTCAATACAATCACCACAATCTCACTGCGATCTGTGTGATAGGACCATGTTAAGACACTACCAAATGCTGAAACAGAATATACAGCGGCATGGCTATGCCACATACATGTACTGTACAGTATCTCTGCGGTATCTCCAATATAACTGTGCCACACATTATTCGACACACTCTTTGATTAGCATTAACCAACACTAATGGCAAACATATGCCCCTGAAAGTGTTAACACTCCTCGCCGCATCGCATTCTGATAAACAGCTATAATTAGTTGCATGCAGAGTTGGGTCAGTTCAGTTTACAAATACTTAAAGAACTGCCTGGAGCTACATAATAAATGAAGTACGTTCACATAAAATTCCTTGTTTTCCATGCACCTCAGATGTAATGGATTTGACAAGACACCTTACAATATTTAAATGTATTTCCCATGTATAGTATTCTCCGTAAAAGCGGTCTGTTCTTGGTTGGATCACTGCAGTGATTACTTTCCTCTGATGAAAAACATTCATAAACTTTATGAAAAACAGAACAAAAGAAACCCTTTATCAATGTCAAGCAGCAATAATGTCTTAGGGGAAGATCTACCAAAGCTTGGAGAGAGAGGAAGTAAAGAGAGAGATAAGGTACTAACTGATCAGCTTCTGCCATGTTACGGGCTGTATTTTTAAAAAAATGACAGACAGGAGCTGAATAGTTGGTACTTTCTCTCTGTTCAAGCTTTGATAAATCTCTCACTCATTCTTTCTCCTGTAACTCTGTAATACCCCTTTCACATAGCAAAAAATGTGCGATTTGAAAGGGGCCATGGAGAATTCCCGGATCGCCTGACCAGGTAATTCAGCCCGGGTTATAAGAAGTGTTATTCACGGGATGAATACCGGATCAGTGGCAGTGTAAACAGGTTCCCAGGACGATGCGACCCGGGACCCGTTCACTACATAGGGAGAGGCGGCGTGGAGATAAGCTCATCTCCCAGCGCCGGCTTCGCCTCCGGCCGCTATGGCAACTGACCCGGCATATTGCTGGGTCGGGAAGCCAGATCTTAGGCTCTAATGCTGGATTCCACCCGGGAAGGACCGGTTTCCAATTCCCGGGTAGGATCCGGCATTGGAGATGGTGCTTAAGAAGCAGAGATCCAGCACTACCACAATGGTTTCTCAGTTGTTTTGTTACAAACACAACATGATGGAAGCTGAAGTTCAACATCAGCTCATAAACCAGAGCATATCCTATAGGAGCACCTTGGGAAGGTATGTATAGCCGTGAGGCTAGGGTTAGGCTGCGGGGGGAAGGGGGCTTACGCTGCAGCCAGGGGGGTTAGGGTTAGGCACCACCAAGGGGGGGGGTAGGTTTAGACAATAAGGGGTTAAGGTTAGGCTGCGGGAGGTTAGGTTTAGGCACCAAACACGAAGATTAGGGTTAGGCACCAATGCAGGAGGTTAGGATTAGCCTGTGTAGGGTTAGGGGGGTGAGTTACAAAGTTTAGCTCACCCGTCAGGATCTTCATCAGGTCGCTGGCAGTCAGTATTCTGACCGCCGGCATCCCGTGTGCCGGGATATCATACCCACGTGTACGTATACATACATACACATATATATATATATATCTATATATACAGGTTGAGTATCCCTTATCCAAAATGCTTGGGACCAGAGGTATTTTGGATATCGGATTTTTCCGTATTTTGGAATAATTGCATATCATAATGAGATATCATGGTGATGGGACCCAAATCTAAGCACAGAATGCATTTATGTTACATATACACCTTATACACACAGCCTGAAGGTAATTTTAGCAAATATTTTTTATAACTTTGTGCATTGAACAAAGTGTGTCTACATTCACACAAATCATTTATGTTTCATATACACCTTATATAACACAGTCTGAAGGTCATTTAATACAATATTTTTAATAACTGTGTGTATTAAACAAAGTTTGTGTACATTGAGCCATCAGAAAACAAAAGTTTCACTATCTCACTCTCGCTCAAAAAAGTCTGTATTTCGGAATATTCCGTATTTCGGATATTTGGATATGGGATACTCATCCTGTATATATATATATATATATATATATATATACATACACACACACATACACATACACACTGCTCAATAAAATAAAGGGAACACTAAAATAACACAACAAAATCACTCAAAAATTATCAATGAAAATCAAATTTATTAACCCATGGAGGTCTGGATTTGGAGTCACACTCAAAATTAAAGTGGAAAAACACACTACAGGCTGATCCAGCTTTGATGTAATGTCCTTAAAACAAGTCAAAATGAGGCTCAGTAGTGTGTGTGGCCTCCACGTGCCTGTATGACCTCCCTACAATGCCTGGGCATGCTCCTGATGAGGTGGCTGATGGTCTCCTGAGGGATCTCCTCCCAGACCTGGACTAAAGCATCCGCCAACTCCTGGACAGTCTGTGGTGCAACGTGGCGTTGGTGGATGGATGGATGGAGCGAGACATGATGTCCCAGATGTGCTCAATTGAATTCAGATCTGGGGAACGGGCGGGCCAGTCACAGCAGACCGCCTCCTCAGGTCCCGTCGCCCATAGGCAGCTGCCTAAAGCTGCCTAATGGAAGCGCTGGCCCTGGAGTCATCGCAGCAGTGGCCGCACTCACGGCCAAACAGTCAATTTCTCATCCACCGCCCATTTGGTTCCGAACAATTTTGTTCTAAGTCGCTCTGATTTCAGCCCGCAAAGGGTGAGAGTTCGGGTGTCGTTACTGGCGTTGAAACACCCCTTGCAAACAATAGGACTGACACCACAGTATATCTCAAAAAGCAAGTAATCCCAGTTTGGATTTGTAATTGCTACTTTAGGCAACAATTAGTCAGGAAGTCAGAGAGGGTAGCCACTCCCTGATGGGGAGGGGGTGGGAGGGGAAACACACACCTTCCTATTTGTCATATTACTGTTTAAAACTTCTTTTAGCTGTAAACCTGAAGGAACAATATAATCTCTTTAATCTGAGACAAAGCATGTACTTTGAGCAGATCGATTTTAGATATGAAAGTGCTCACATACAGCTGAATGTAAACACACTTTGCGCTTCTGTCACCAAATAATTGTGTGATCTACTTCTGTTGCTCCAAACAGCCCCTGCCAGGTCCCGTGAGACACTGCTAGCGTTGTGTGTCTTTTTTGGTGAAAATGCGTCTTAGTGCCAATGTGATGTGACTAGGTCACACTGGGAGACTGTGCTGATTAATTTGATATAGGACACTTGTATATCTGTGTGCGACTGAGTCTCTATAACTCTATACGAAGTGCTACAATGTAGCAGCCACATCTTTTTTCCATACCAAGTTCTGATGTGTCACATATCAAATTACTCAACACAGTCGCCTAGTGCGTCCTAGCCGCATAGCTGTAAAAAAAAAAGAGATGCCCATTACTAGACTAGGTGCATGGAACCTGATAGCTCTCTTGCGCCATAATACGTGACATATAAAGGTTAGATGTATGAGGACACACATCTGTAAGAATGATGTGGTAGAAAAATACAGCATGATTCACTTTTCAGTTAGGTTTTAGTGGAATGACAGTTTTATTTTTCACTTTTTTCCTAATACAATAGCCTTTTTTTCACCCCCTTAACTATCTCATTTGTGCTCACTCAAAGTATTGATCATTATTTTCTGGGGTTTTTTTTCATTTCTACTCACTGCTTTTTAAAACAACTACACAAAAAAATCTAAACTGGAAGGTAAACCAGAGGAGAATGCTACTAGTGTAATATGCAGATGTGTCTTCATACATCTTGCCTCAATACGTCACATAGTGGAAGATGCCTGGTGTGAATGCACTGACAGGTCCCATGCAACTCAGTTAGCTTTGGGTGTCTTGTTTTGCAGATAATGCGTCTTTTTCGCATCGTTATGTGAATAAGAAGCACAAGCAGATATGCTGATTAAAATGATACGTGGCATGCCTATATCCTGTGTGCATCTGCACACAAAATGCTACTGTACGTTATAGTCTATTATAGCAAAACACTGTAACTTAGCATTTTGTGTGCAGATACAGCCACGGTCACACACAGAATGTAGGCATGCCACGTATCATTTTAATCAGCATAATCTGCTTGTACGTCTATATTCGCTTTGTTTCGAGAATAAGACATATTTTAAAGGAAAAAGTCACAGGTAAAGACGCTCGGCGCTACCGAGTAACGCTACTGCATGGCGTGACTAGAAGGGTTGTTTAACATGACTGCAGCAAGGATGTAGGAGGACACATCTGTAGCCTCAGAACCATCAGTGCTCTATTACTGTATTTATATAACTAGTGCCCATGTAACAACACAAAATGTATCTGAAAACTTTTTGAATCTCTTGTGTCTCGTTTTCAAACACCTTTTATATTACAGAATTACTTTACACCGTTGGTACAATGGGTGACGTAACTGACAAGGGCAGTGTGACTGAACTTATTTTGCTAAGAAACTGAACGTTCCAACTGTGGACTGAGAACACTGATAAACGGTTATACAACTTTCTGTTGCGTACATATGTTTATATCCAAGACAACATGAAAGAGATATCCGGGTTTATTTACGAAGTGTCGGGTTGTAAAACCAGGTGCTTCTGATCGTTTTATGCCCGATATTTTAAAGGACAATGCTATTTGCTAGCTGTGTCTTACTAATAAAAACATTAGTCTCTTAAATATTGGGCATAAACACAATCAGAGAGTTTTACAACTCCATGTTTTGGAAATAAAGCCCAAGAACCTAGCCCAAAATCTGCACATATTGGAATACGGTAACATATACAGGTGCGGTATGTTATTTCAGAATGTCAAAACCATAATGTTGACATGGTCATGTGTTCCTGCTGACCGTCAGTATGTCAACATAGCATTTTTCCAGTGTTACAGCCCTAACCCTTCTCTAACTAAACCTAATACTTACCCTGTACTGTATGAATAATGACCATGCTGACATTATGCTAATGTTGAAATTCTGAATGTCAAATAATTTCTACATAACCACATATTCAGTATATGAGAAAAGATGCCATTATTTACCTCGTCTATAATTGGCTTTAGTGTAACTTGAAGATAATGCATTCCAGCCAACTTCATGGTCTCATCAATGCATTTGGATGTGAGTGAATTCCCTCTGAAAATGGTGTTTGGGTCTCTGAAGGACAGAATACAAATTAGTCTCATAAAATCACCCCACTCACTTGGCTCAGTGATTGCAACAGGCAGCCCCTTGCAGCTATCTATTGTGCCATACGGAACAGAAATTGTTCATTTAATAGTCTGTAGTTGGAGTACTCCTACGGCTCAGAAATACAGTACTTGGTGCCAGGTAAACTGCTGAACTAGAGCCAGTCACATTATATCCCTGTACTCAGCCTGGATGTGCAGGGACTTCTACATACAAGTATGTCAGCAGTTCATTAGGCTAATGGCAAGATTGGGTATAGGGTGGGGGTTGGGTGATATGTTGAGGACTATAACTTGGAAGATACTACCATGACTAATTAGCTAGTTACATGATTTCCACACTAATCCTTCAACAATGGAAGCATCATCACATGCTCAGCTATGATCCGGCTGAGACATGCTGATACTCGTCATATACTGTATAGCACTACAACAAACCCCACTAGATGACATGGGTTAGCGGAGGTTTACACCACTGAGATAAGGGGGTGGGAATGTTATTTTTAGCACCAGTTTTATAGACGTTAGCATTTAAGGAGATGGATTGTGAGCGCAGACTACGCTTTGAAGATGTATGTAAAAAGTTTACATTGATATTTTAGCCAATACCTAACCAAGCAGCTGCTCACTGCAAATGACGGTGCTGCACAATATAAGGTCAGCTGGTAGAACCATACACAGTGCAAGTGTTCCGTATTATGGAGATTTGAATCTTCACTAGAACACAATATAATATTCCCTGTATGCAGGTGTATGTAGTGGTCACCAAAGTGTAGATTAATATGGTATAGTGCACACTTGCTGTATGTAGTGAGGTCTCACAGGGCTATTTTATTGTAACAAAATGTCACTAATACCATAATAGCGAAGCTGCTACTCACTGTGTTCTATTCACTTCAGCATTTGCAATTGCACTGATTAGAGGCACAATCTTCCCAAAATGTAAGAAAAGCCGGACCAGTGGTATTGCAGCCTCCTGCTTTTCTCTGCAGACTTCTCCCAACACATGTGCGGCAGATGCGGAAACAGGCTGCAAAGTGAAGATGTGGGATATTATCATTTTCAGATAAGTAGTCTACGACATAAATTAATCATGGAGTCTATAATAAACATGTATTAAGGTTACTAATCGCTTATACGCCTATTGGAAGTACAAATGCTCTACCATTATTGGTTCTTAAAGGGTCAACACATATCTATATATGCCCATTAAACTAAATGACTATATTAAAATGACCTGTCTGTCACTGAGTGCATATAACGGTGATAGCTGTCTCCAGGCAATTACAATAACTGCTGGGAGAACTCTGAACAAAATCTACATCACTCTTGCCATCTAAGGTGGCCAGTAGGTGATGACAAAGATAGACAGTGTAGTGGATCTTAGCTGGTAATGTCAGAGTGATAAAGTGGAGAGATAAAGTATCAACCAATCAGCTTCTGTCACTTTTGAAACACAGCCAGTAAAGTGACAATATGGGGCTGATAGGCTGGTGCTTTATCTTCCTCCAAGCATTGATAAATCCAGCCCCATATCTGCTCCCAACAAGTGACACAAGTACATATTAAAAAAAAAAAGTAGGCATTATGAAAAAGATGCCAAGTGCTCCATTTATTTGCCCAAATATTACATGAAAATAACTTTTATCCACATTACACGTACTCGCACTGTAACGTAGCATCTTTTGCTCAGTAAGCCTATAGCAGATGCCACGTTTACTCAAGGAAAGGGGCAGATATAAAAAATTTTAGCTGAACAATGAGGTAACCCCATAATATTTGCCTATTTGTTAAAAAGGGATGTAAAATGATGGAACCTGTATAACAATATTGGTGTGATATAGCTCAGCTTAAAATACCTTAACTTAAGTTCTGCAAATTAATATTATATATAAACTCGTGGGAAATGTGGTTAGCAGTACAGCAACATCAAAATTTCTCAGTACAGCTATAACTGAAATACCTGTAAGAGTATTAATACTTTTCAAAATGAAGGGGAAGCGTAATGTACACAAGGACATCTCCAATGTCATCACGTTCCGTCTACACTGCAGCTATGATATTGCAAGAAATCATTTTACTTACATTACAGTTTCTAATTGACACTTCTACAAAGAACAGGAAGCTTGACATAAAGCCCCATAAAAGTATGCCTGGGATATAAATCACACATCAAAACAGTTACGTGGATTTTGCTTCATATTGCTGCCAATTTAGTGAGATCAAAGAGTGCTGAAGACAAGCAATGGAGGGGGATGAGACTGGGAACAGCAAATGCAGCTCACATCACTGCTTACTAAGCATAAGACTATGAACAATAGTTACAGATTATAAATATAAAGTCATAATGTATGTTAAATATAATCCTGTTATTTTTTCAACCTCCAAAAGGCATAGTTCCTGTGCAAGATAGAAATCCATTAAAGAGCATTAAATCCCAAAACTATTCTCATGTACGAACTATAAGAGCGTAAGGGATATGATATTCTGTACTTTATACTTCATGGCTGTCATATCATACCAGTTCTTACATTTACTTAGCCAAGAGAGATAACATATTGACTAACAGCAGCTGAAATCATGATTTATACATGCGCACACACATACATATATATATATATATATATATATATATATTGTGACAAGAACACTGGGATAGTGTTTGAGGGCAGGTATATTTGTCCCAGGTTCTTGTCTTACATGTTTTAGAAAATGTTAACTTCTAGGAAAAATGCTTTTTGTTTTGTCTGAACCTTTTCAGTTTGCTGTAAAAGCTGGGTAAAGGCTCTGAGAGAGAGATAAGGCGAGTTCTAGACATTGGGCCCAGTTCGGGTCTTTGGCCTCACAGAGGGCTAATCAGGGTTTCAGCTGTGTAAGAGTGTTATAGTGCTTCTAACCTGATTAGTATGGGCAGACTGCCTGGGAAGGCTGCAGGATCTGTGTGTGAGAGACACGCTTTCTGATGCAAGTAAGCTATACAGTATGTACTGAAGAACTCTGTGTTTTGTTTAGTGACAGTTAGGAATATCTTATGTTTAGTTAGTGCCGGACAGGCAAGGTATTTTTATTTTGGGGTTTGTTTTATTTTCTGTTTCAATAAAACTGGCCGGGGTCAGTTGTACCAGAAACTGGACTTGTGTTGTTCCTCAGCTGCTGCGTGCGGCCATATTCCCCAGGAAAAGGCGCCTTGCACCCCTACAGTGTTACAACTTGGTGGAGAATGCGAGCACACCGTTCTGCGCATAAGTGAAAGCAGCAGCTTTGTGAGGCCTGCAGAAAACGGTGGTTTATGCAGATACAGCCCAGTGTGAAGTTACTGAGACTCACCCCTGAGGGTTTGATATATGTCCTGGGTGAAAGCAGCTACAAAGCCGCCTGAAAAATCTGTCGACATGGAGGATCTGCTTAAAGCCTTGCTGCAAGCTACAGCGGCTCAGCAGGAGGCCAACCGACAGCAGCAGGTGGCAATGGAGGAAAATAGGAGACAACAGCAGGTGGCAATGGAGGAAAATAGGAGACAACAGCAGGTGGCAATGGAGGAAAATTGGAGACTACAGCAGGAGGCCAACAGACAGCAGCAGGTGGCAATGGAGGAAAATATAAGACAGCAGCAGGTGGCAATGGAGGAAAATAAGAGACAACAGCAGGCAGTTGTTGATGAACTTTACAGGCAACAGCGTCAGGATAGAGAGGCCTTAGCAGAAGTGGTGCAGAGACTTGCAGCTCGGGTTGGAGATGTGGCCGTCAGTGCTCCAACCAGCTCTAGTTCTATACGAGCCAGTCACTTCCTGCAGAAAATGACAGAGGCTGATGATGTGGAGGCCTATCTGACCACGTTTGAAAGGACTGCCGAGCGTGAGAACTGGCCGAAAGCACAGTGGGCCAGTCTGCTGGCACCTTTCCTGTCAGGTGAGCCCCAAAAAGCTTACTTTGATTTAAGCCCTGCTGAGGCTCGGGACTATGATAAACTAAAGACTGAGATCCTGACCCGCCTGGGAGTCACGCTGTCAGTACGAGCACAACGGGTGCACCGTTGGCTGTACGCCATGGAGAAGCCTCCGCGCTCCCAGATGCACGACCTTATTCAGCTAACAAAAAAATGGCTACAGCCAGAGACATTAACTGGTCCCCAGATGGTGGAAAGAGTCGTCATGGACCGCTACTTGAGATCTTTGCCCATGGTCCTGCGCAAGTGGGTGAGCCATGGAAACCCGGGTACTGCTGACCAATTAGTGGACATGGTAGAGAGGTATTTGGCAGCAGAGGAACTACTGATGACCACCCAGCAACCCATAGATCCTCGACAGCGCCCTTCAGTAAAGACTGGTAAGACTGTTCCGTGGGAAAACGTTGCTGGGCGGTTAAGAGAACGCAAGGCTGGAGAGACTGTAAACACTGGCCCTGGAGACAGGCCAATGGGGCTAGAACGGTCTATGCTGCCCAAACGGGTTGATAATCGTGTGGTTAAATGTTTTAGGTGTGGTATGCCAGGTCATGTTATTGCCAATTGCCCAGTCACGCAAGAACCCATGCAATGTGATGCTGCCTTTGAATGTCGCAGAATGTCTTTCTTTGCTAGGTTAGCCTGTACTGTGGTACCTTCACCTGAGCTGGAAAAACAAATGTGTGATGTGTTCTTAGAGGGTAACCGGGTAGAGGCCTTGCTAGATTCAGGAAGTTTAGTTACCCTCGTGAAAGCTGGGTTAGTGAACCCCTTAAAGGTCCAGCAAATACCTATTGGGGTAACTTGCATACATGGGGATACCCAACATTATGCCACTGCTGAGGTGAATATAGAAACTTGTTGTGGGTCAGCAATGGTTAAAGTGGGACTGGTCCCTACCTTGGTGCATGAGGCCATAATAGGGAGGGATTTTCCTCATTTTTGGAAACTGTGGGAATCACGGTTATCAACAGATGTGAGAAGTAAAAAGCCAGTTGATAATACCGGTGATTTTATGGATGTACGTGGGTCTTCGGAACTTTCTGGCCCTTTGCCTTTTGCTAGTTTGGCTGGGGAAGTGACAGATGGGGAGTCCAGTGAGGACCCTCTTGCCGGGAACAGAGACATAGTAGTTAGAACTGAAAGCGTGCCTGACCTGGAGGTAAAGAAGGATCTGTTTGCGTCTGAACAGTTAAAGGATCCTACCTTAATAAAGGCTAGAGAGAATGTTAAGATTGTTAATGGGGAACCTGTGGTACCAGGTGACAGGGTTACGTATCCCCACATGGCCGTCTGTAATGAGCTCTTGTACCACATTGTCAAAAGGGGTGAGGATGTGGTGGAACAGCTGGTAGTTCCCCAGCCTTATCGGAGAACGGTACTAGATTTAGCTCATAGTCACGTTACCGCAGGACATTTAGGGGCAGAAAAAACCACTGAAAGAGTTTTACAAAGGTTCTTTTGGCCAGGGGTTTATAAAGAAGTGTCTGAATATTGTTCTTCCTGTCCTGAATGCCAGTATCATGCCCCTAGACCCCATTTCAGGAGCCCACTAGTTCCCATGCCTATTATAGAGGTCCCGTTTGACAGAATAGCCATGGATCTCGTGGGGCCCTTGTTAAAGTCTGCTCGGGGCCATCAGTATATCCTGGTAATTATGGACAATGCCACTCGATATCCTGAGGCTGTCCCTTTACGCACTATCACAACCAAGGCGATAGCTAGGGAGCTGGTGCAGGTATTTAGTAGAGTGGGAATACCAAAAGAAATTTTGACTGACCAAGGTACTCCATTTAAGTCAAGGATCATGAAAGAGTTGTGCAAGTTATTTAAGGTCACTCACCTCAGGACGTCCATCTACCATCCCCAAACTGACGGGTTGGTGGAAAGGTTTAATAAAACATTAAAAAGTATGTTAAAAAAGGTTGTTGAGAGAGATGGGAAAAACTGGGATTGTTTGTTGCCCTACTTGTTAATGGCCATCAGAGAAGTTCCTCAGTCCTCTACGGGGTTTTCTCCATTTGATTTGTTGTATGGTAGACACCCCAGAGGGCTGTTGGATATTGCCAAAGAGACGTGGGAAGGACAGCCCACTCCTTATAGAAGCGTTATTGAGCATGTAACACAAATGCAGGATAGGATTGCAGCCGTGGTACCTGTTGTCAGAGAGCACATGGAACAGGCCCAAAGTGCTCAACAGAGGGTCTATAACCGGAGTGCCAAGATACGGGAATTTGCTCCTGGCGATAGAGTTCTTGTTTTGGTACCCACTGTGGAAAGCAAATTCCTAGCTAAATGGCAGGGTCCATTTGAGATTAGGGAAAAAGTGAATGAGGTTAATTACAAAGTATACCAGCCGGGAAAGAGAAAACCCGAACAGATCTACCATGTTAACTTAATCAAACCCTGGAAAGATAGGTTGTCTCTGTCAGCGGAGCCTTGCCCTTCGGTGTCTTCACCCCGGTTGCTTCCCGCAGTGAAGGTGTCAGAGACATTATCAGCTGATCAGAACAATCCGGTTAAAGAATTTCTCATCCAAAATAGGGAGGTATTTTCAGAGCTGCCTGGCCGAACGACCATAATAAAACATGACATTGTCACAGAACCAGGGGTCAGGGTTCATTTAAAGCCATATAGGATTCCTGAAGCTCAGCGAGAAGCTATTTCTAAGGAAGTTAAAACCATGTTAGAACTGGGAGTCATAGAGGAGTCTAACAGTGAGTGGTCCAGTCCCATAGTGCTCATCCCGAAGCCCGACGGTAGCATACGCTTCTGTAATGACTTTCGTAAGTTAAATGAGGTGTCCAAGTTTGACGCATACCCCATGCCCCGTGTGGATGAGCTTGTAGAAAGGCTGGGAACAGCCAGGTTTCTCACCACATTGGACCTGACCAAAGGTTACTGGCAAATACCTTTATCTGATAGCGCCAAAGAAAAAACAGCCTTTTCGGTTCCGGAGGGGCTGTACCAGTATAAGATGTTACCCTTTGGGTTGCATGGGGCTCCAGCAACCTTTCAACGGGCGATGGATAAAATTTTGAGGCCCCATAGAAAATATGCAGCTGCCTATTTGGATGATGTGGTAATTCACAGTACAGACTGGGGGTCCCATTTGGTTAAAGTACAAGCAGTACTGGACTCAATCAGAGAGGCAGGGTTAACTGCTAACCCAAAGAAGTGCTGCCTCGCAATGGAGGAGGTCAAATACTTGGGCTTCACCATAGGCAGAGGTCTGATTAGGCCCCAATTGAATAAAGTTGATGCTATTCAAAACTGGCCTCGTCCAGTGAATAAAAAACAGGTAAGGGCTTTTTTGGGAATTACTGGGTACTATAGACGGTTTATTCCTAATTTTGCGACCACAGCGGTGCCGTTGTCAGACCTTACCAAAGGGAAGCAGTCAAATGTGGTGAAATGGAACCCTGATGCAGAAAAGGCGTTCCAAGCGTTAAAAGTGGCTTTGTGTTCACAACCGGTGTTGATAACACCAGATTTTTCAAAAGAATTTGTGGTACAGACAGATGCCTCAGAGGTAGGGATAGGTGCTGTGCTGTCCCAAACCAGAGATGGGGACGAACACCCTATCATTTATTTGAGTAGGAAACTCAATGAGCATGAAAAAAGGTATGCCATTGTGGAAAAGGAGGCTTTGGCCATTAAGTGGGCACTAGATACCTTGAGATATTACCTCTTGGGTAGACAATTCAGACTAGTGACAGACCATGCCCCTTTAAAATGGATGTATGTAAATAGAGGCAAGAATGCTCGTGTAACTAGATGGTTTCTAGCGTTGCAGGACTTTAAGTTTACTGTCGAACATAGACCGGGAACACAATTGACCAACGCAGATGCATTGTCTCGCATCTTTTGTTTGGGGGCTACAAGTGTTCCGGCCCCTAGGTCGAAACAGGGGAGGGGGATATGTGACAAGAACACTGGGATAGTGTTTGAGGGCAGGTATATTTGTCCCAGGTTCTTGTCTTACATGTTTTAGAAAATGTTAACTTCTAGGAAAAATGCTTTTTGTTTTGTCTGAACCTTTTCAGTTTGCTGTAAAAGCTGGGTAAAGGCTCTGAGAGAGAGATAAGGCGAGTTCTAGACATTGGGCCCAGTTCGGGTCTTTGGCCTCACAGAGGGCTAATCAGGGTTTCAGCTGTGTAAGAGTGTTATAGTGCTTCTAACCTGATTAGTATGGGCAGACTGCCTGGGAAGGCTGCAGGATCTGTGTGTGAGAGACACGCTTTCTGATGCAAGTAAGCTATACAGTATGTACTGAAGAACTCTGTGTTTTGTTTAGTGACAGTTAGGAACATCTTATGTTTAGTTAGTGCCGGACAGGCAAGGTATTTTTATTTTGGGGTTTGTTTTATTTTCTGTTTCAATAAAACTGGCCGGGGTCAGTTGTACCAGAAACTGGACTTGTGTTGTTCCTCAGCTGCTGCGTGCGGCCATATTCCCCAGGAAAAGGCGCCTTGCACCCCTACAGTGTTACAACTTATATATATATATATACATACATACATATACACACACACACACACACACACACACACACATTGAATGCTCTAGCTGACAAGATAGTATATGAAATCCCATGACATATAGTCAGTGTATCTGCTCGTTCTTGTGAGGCGGAAGACTGATTATACAGACAAACCAATTGGATTGGATTTAAGCTTGGCATTATTCATGTAGTGACCCTACTGATGTGTGTATACCAGTGGTTCTCAAACTGTGTGCCAAGGCACCCTGGAGTGCCCTGGGTCGGTGGTCAAGGACCAGTTCAAATTATTTATGGTCAATGTAACAGACAAAACCAGTGCTGGTGGATGTCAATCTTAAAATATGTGAACAAACAGAAGCAAATATTGTCCCTCACCACACAACTGACCCTAAGGATGACATATAGACACAATTTACTTAATTTAATATTTCTTTCTAAATTTCTCAATAAGAAACCTTTGGGCTAGGGGTGCCATAAAAAAATAAAATCTAATACTCTAGTCTAGGGTGATGTACATGGGAATCACTGTACTATGCAGTGCACCCATGTTTTCTTTGTGTTAGGTTATTGTTGAAAATGTTTTGTACTTGGGCATTGCTACAAGGATTATAATATATTTTCACTTTACTTTCTTCTTATAGATATACAACCTATATCTGGATAGCTGCTAACCTTAAACGAGGCCCAGACTATGTATAACTAGCAGGCCAAAATGACAATCACCTATTGTACCCCTCAGATCCCTACCCTAGATGTACTGTTAGCTCTGACCAGCATAAGGGAAAATAAGGCATGGAGTACATGAAGACGACACTTTCAACACATTTTGGGGGTCATTCCGAGTTGTTCGCTCGGTAAAAATCTTCGCATCGCAGCGATTTTCCGCTTAATGCGCATGCACAATTTCCGCACTGCGACTGCGCCAAGTAAATTTGCTATGCAGTTAGGATTTTTACTCACGGCTTTTTCATCGTTCTGGCGATCGTAATGTGATTGACAGGAAATGGGTGTTACTGGGCGGAAACAGGCCGTTTTATGGGCGTGTGGGAAAAAACGCTACCGTTTCCGGAAAAAACGCAGGAGTGGCCGGAGAAACGGAGGAGTGTCTGGGCGAACGCTGGGTGTGTTTGTGACGTCAAACCAGGAACGACAAGCAGTGAACTGATCGCAGATGCCGAGTAAGTCTGGAGCTACTCAGAAACTGCTACGAGGTGTGTAATCGCAATATTGCGAATACATCGTTCGCAATTTTAAGATGCTAAGATTCACTCCCAAAAGGCGGCGGCTTAGCATGAGCAAATCTGCTAAAATCCGCTTGCGAGCGAACAACTCGGAATGACCCCCTTTGTGTGGTAAACAAAATCAATATAATACTTTCCAACTATCCCTGATTGCCAGGGAGGCTTCTAGAAATAGCAGCAATTTCAGTCACCCTGAAGAGTCAATCTCCCTGACTGCACCTTATTCACATTATGTAGCCGTTACTTGGGAAAACATAAATCATAGATATACACATTTAAATGGGTTTCTCAGTGCCATTTCCCTGCATTGGTTATAAGGCACAATGGGGTTTCTTGTGACTTGTATGGAACCTCTTATAAAGCACAGTACATGAACAAGTTCTAGACGTATCGGTGTCTTTTCATCAACAAGTAGATCTTACTAACTGCTTTGGGGCTCATTTACATTTGGATGTAAGTCATAAAGATGTAGCAGTACACGGCCACTTTAACACAGCTCTCATACTGTAGTTGTTGCTTTCACAATCTCCCTGACATGGTTTTTTCAAGAGTAGCCAGTATGATAGAAACATAGACTTTGACGGAAGATAAGAACCACATCACATGGCACATCTAGTCATTTAACCTACCAGTATATTTTTGGATTGTGGGAGGAAATCCATGCACGCACAAGAATATACAAACACCACAAAGTTAGGGCCAGGGTGGGAATCGAACACAAGACCTCATTGCTGAGAGGCATTAATGCTAACCATTACATCATCCGTACTGATCTGCAGGCTAAAGTGGCGCATCAACAGTGGTACAAAGTTTCCACAATCCAATGAGTAATTGAGTATTACGCACATGTACTATCTTTTGTAAACAAAAAAATACAACCCATAATTATATTTTGTTAAGCAGAATTAATAAGAATTTACTTACCGATAATTCTATTTCTCGTAGTCCGTAGTGGATGCTGGGGACTCCGTAAGGACCATGGGGAATAGCGGCTCCGCAGGAGACTGGGCACATCTAAAGAAAGCTTTAGGACTATGTGGTGTGCACTGGCTCCTCCCCCTATGACCCTCCTCCATGCCTCAGTTAGGATACTGTGCCCGGACGAGCGTACACAATAAGGAAGGATTTTGAATCCCGGGTAAGACTCATACCAGCCACACCCATCACACCGTACAACTTGTGATCTGAACCCAGTTAACAGCATGATAACAGAGGAGCCTCTAGAAAAGATGGCTCACTACAGCAATAACCCGATTTTTTGGTAACAATAACTATGTACCAGTATTGCAGACAATCCGCACTTGGGATGGGCGCCCAGCATCCACTACGGACTACGAGAAATAGAATTATCGGTAAGTAAATTCTTATTTTCTCTGACGTCCTAAGTGGATGCTGGGGACTCCGTAAGGACCATGGGGATTATACCAAAGCTCCCAAACGGGCGGGAGAGTGCGGATGACTCTGCAGCACCAAATGAGAGAACTCCAGGTCCTCCTCAGCCAGGGTATCAATTTTGTAGAATTTTACAAACGTATTTGCTCCTGACCAAGTAGCTGCTCGGCAAAGTTGTATAGCCGAGACCCCTCGGGCAGCCGCCCAAGATGAGCCCACCTTCCTTGTGGAGTGGGCATTTACAGATTTTTGGCTGTGGCAGGCCTGCCACCGAAAGTGCAAGCTGAATTGTACTACAAATCCAACGAGCAATCGTCTGCTTAGAAGCAGGAGCACCCAGCTTGTTGGGTGCATACAGGATAAACAGCGAGTCAGTTTTCCTGACTCCAGCCCTCCTGGAAGCATATATTTTCAGGGCCCTGACAGCGTCTAGCAACTTGGAGTCCTCCAAGTCCCTAGTAGCCGCAGGTACCACAATAGGTTGGTTCAGGTGAAACGCTGAAAACACCTTAGGGAGAAACTGAGGACGAGTCCTCAATTCCGCCCTGTCCGAATGGAAAATCAGATAAGGGCTTTTACAGGATAAAGCCGCCAATTCTGACACGCGCCTGGCCCAGGCCAGGGCCAACAGCATGACCACATTCCATGTGAGATATTTTAACTCCACAGATTTAAGTGGTTCAAACCCATGTGACTTTTGGAACCCAAAAACTACATTGAGATCCCAAAGTGCCACTGAAGGCACAAAAGGAGGCTGTATATGCAGTACCCCTTTTTACAAACGTCTGAACTTCAGGAACTGAAGCTAGTTCTTTTTGGAAGAAAATTGACAGGGCCGAAATTTGAACCTTAATGGACCCCAATTTCAGGCCCATAGACACTCCTGTTTGCAGGAAATGTAGGAAACGACCCAGTTGAATTTCCTCCGTCGGGCCTTACTGGCCTCGCACCACGCAACATATTTTCGCCAAATGCGGTGATAATGTTTTGCAGTTACATCCTTCCTGGCTTTGATCAGGATAGGGATGACTTCATCCGGAATGCCTTTTCAGGATCCGGCGTTCAACCGCCATGCCGTCAAACGCAGCCGCGGTAAGTCTTGGAACAGACAGGGTCCTTGCTGGAGCAGGTCCCTTCTTAGAGGTAGAGGCCACGGATCCTCCGTGAGCATCTCTTGAAGTTCCGGTTACCAAGTCCTTCTTGGCCAATCCGGAGCCACGAATATAGTGCTTACTCCTCTCCATCTTATCAATCTCAGTACCTTGGGTATGAGAGGCAGAGGAGGGAACACATACACTGACTGGTACACCCACGGTGTTACCAGAACGTCTACAGCTATTGCCTGAGGGTCCCTTGACCTGGCGCAATACCTGTCGAGTTTTTCCCAACGGTTTATAATCATGTGGAAGACTTCTGGGTGAAGTCCCCACTCTCCCGGGTGGAGGTCGTGCTGAGGCAGTCTGCTTCCCAGTTGTCCACTCCCGGAATGAATACTGCTGACAGTGCTATCACATGATTATCCGCCCAGCGAAGAATCCTTGCAGCTTCTGCCATTGCCCTCCTGCTTCTTGTGCCACCCTGTCTGTTTACGTGGGTGACTGCCGTGATGTTGTCCGACTGGATCAACACCGGCTGACCTTGAAGCAGAGGTCTTGCTAAGCTTAGAGCATTGTAAATGGCCCTTAGCTTCAGGATATTTATGTGAAGTGATGTCTCCAGACTTGACCATAAGCCTTGGATATTCCTTCCCTGTGTGACTGCTCCCCAGCCTCGCAGGCTGGCATCCGTGGTCACCAGGACCCAGTCCTGAATGCAGAATCTGCGGCCCTCTAGAAGATGAGCACTCTGCAACCACCACAGGAGGGACACCCTTGTCCTTGGTGACAGGGTTATCCGCTGATGCATCTGAAGATGCGACCCGGACCATTAGTCCAGCAGGTCCCACTGGAAAGTTCTTGCGTGGAATCTGCCGAATGGGATTGCTTCGTAGGAAGCCACCATTTTACCCAGAACCCTTGTGCATTGATGCACTGAGACTTGGCTCGGTTTTAGGAGGTTCCTGACTAGCTCGGATAACTCCCTGGCTTTCTCCTCCGGGAGAAAAGCCTTTTTCTGGACTGTGTCCAGGATCATCCCTAGGAACAGAAGACAAGTCGTCGGAACCAGCTGCGATTTTGGAATATTGAGAATCCAATCGTGCTGCCGCAACACTACCTGAAATAGTGCTACACCGACCTCCAACTGTTCCCTGGATCTTACCCTTATCAGGGAATCGTCCAAGTAAAGGATAACTAAAATTCCCTTCCTTCGAAGGAATATCATCATTTCGGCCATTACCTTGGTAAAGACCCGGGGTGCCGTGGACCATCCATACGGCAGCGTCTGAACTGATAGTGACAGTTCTGTACCATAAACCTGAGGTACCCTTGATGAGAAGGGTAAATTTTGACATGAAGGTAAGCATCCTTGATGTCCCGAGACATCATGTAGTCCCCTTCTTCCAGGTTAGCAATCACTGCTCTGAGTGACTCAATCTTGAATTTGAACCTCTGTATGTAAGTGTTCAAAGATTTTAGATTTAGAATCGGTCTCACCGAGCCGTCCGGCTTCGGTACCACAACAGTGTGGAATAATACCCCGTTCCCTGTTGCAGGAGGGGTACCTTGTTATCACCTGCTGGGAATACAGCTTGTGAATGGCTTCCAAAACAGTCTCCCTGTCAGAAGGAGACATTGGTAAAGCCGACTTTAGGAAACGGCGAGGGGGAGACGTCTCAAATTCTAATTTGTACCCCTGAGATATCACCTGAAGGATCCAGGGGTCTACTTGCGAGTGAGCCCACTGCGCGCTGAAATTCATTGAGACGGGCCCCCCACCGTGCCTGATTCTGCTTGTAAAGCCCCAGCGTCATACTGAGGGCTTGGCAGAGGCGGGTGAGGGTTTCTGTTCCTGGGAACTGGCTGATTTCTGCAGCCTTTTTCCTCTCCCTCTGTCACGGGGCAGAAATGAGGAATCTTTTGCCCGCTTGTCCACGAAAAGACTGCGCCTGATAATACGGCGTCTTCTCATGTTGAGAGGCGACCTGGGGTACAAACGTGGATTTCCCAGCTGTTGCCGTGGCCACCAGGTCTGAAAGACCGACCCCAAATAACTCCTCCCTTTAATAAGGCAATACTTCCAAATGCCGTTTGGAATACGCATCACCTGACCACGGACGTGTCCATAACCCTCTACTGGTAGAAATGAACAACGCACTTAGACTTGATGCCAGTCGGCAAATATTCCGCTGTGCATCACGCATATATAGAAATGCATCTTTTAAATGCTCTATAGGCAATAATATACTGTCCCTATCTAGGGTATCAATATTTTCAGTCAGGGAATCCGACCACGCCAACCCAGCACTGCACATCCAGGCTGAGGCGATTGCTGGTCGCAGTATAACACCAGTATGTGTGTAAATACATTTTAGGATACCCTCCTGCTTTCTATCAGCAGGATCCTTAAGGGCGGCCATCTCAGGAGAGGGTAGAGCCCGTACAAGTGTGTGAGCGCTTTATCCCCCCTAGGGGGTGTTTCCCAACGCACCCTAACCTCTGGCGGGAAAGGATATAATGCCAATAACATTTTAGAAATTATCAGTTGTTATCGGGGGGAAACCACGCATCATCACACACCTCATTTAATTTCTCAGATTCAGGAAAACTACAGGTAGTTTTTCCTCACCGAACATAATACCCCTTTTTGGTGGTACTCGTATTATCAGAAATGTGTAAAACATTTTTCATTGCCTCAATCATGTAACGTGTGGCCCTACTGGAAGTCACATTTGTCTCTTCACCGTCGACACTGGAGTCAGTATCCGTGTCGGCGTCTATAACTGCCATCTGAGGTAACGGGCGCTTTAGAGCCCCTGACGGCCTATGAGACGTCTGGACAGGCCCAAGCTGAGTAGCCGGCTGTCTCATGTCAACCACTGTCTTTTATACAGAGCTGACACTGTCATGTAATTCCTTCCAACAGTTCATCCACTCAGGTGTCGACCCCCTAGGGGGTGACATCACTATTACAGGCAATCTGCTCCGTCTCCACATCATTTTTCTCCTCATACATGTCGACACAAATGTATAGACATACAGCACACACACAGGGAATGCTCTGATAGAGGACAGGACCCCACTAGCCCTTTGGGGAGACAGAGTGAGAGTTTGCCAGCACACACCAGAGCGCTATATATATACAGGGATAACCTTATATAAGTGTTTTTCCCCTTATAGCTGCTGTTTTATTTAATACTGCGCGTAATTAGTGCCCCCCCTCTCTTTTTTTAACCCTTTCTGTAGTGTAGTGACTGCAGGGGAGAGACAGGGAGCTTCCCTCCAACGGAGCTGTGAGGGAAAATGGCGCCAGTGTGCTGAGGAGATAGGCTCCGCCCCCTTATCGGCGGCCTTATCTCCCGTTTTTCTATGTATTTTGGCAGCGGTTAAATGCATCCATATAGCCCAGGAGCTATATGTGATGCATTCTTTTGCCATCCAAGGTGTTTATTATTGCGTCTCAGGGCGCTCCCCCCCAGCGCCCTGCACCCTCAGTGACCGGAGTGTGAAGTGTGCTGAGAGCAATGGCGCACAGCTGCAGTGCTGTGCGCTACCTTGTTGAAGACAGGACGTCTTCTGCCGCCGATTTTCCGGACCTCTTCTGCCTTCTGGCTCTGTAAGGGGGCCGGCGGCGCGGCTCTGGGACCCATCCAGGCTGGGCCTGTGATCGTCCCTCTGGAGCTAATGTCCAGTAGCCTAAGAAGCCCAATCCACTCTGCACGCAGGTGAGTTCGCTTCTTCTCCCCTTAGTCCCTCGATGCAGTGAGCCTGTTGCCAGCAGGTCTCACTGAAAATAAAAAACCTAAACTAAAACTTTCACTAAGAAGCTCAGGAGAGCCCCTAGTGTGCACCCTTCTCGTTCGGGCACAGAGATCTAACTGAGGCTTGGAGGAGGGTCATAGGGGGAGGAGCCAGTGCACACCACATAGTCCTAAAGCTTTCTTTAGATGTGCCCAGTCTCCTGCGGAGCCGCTATTCCCCATGGTCCTTACGGAGTCCCCAGCATCCACTTAGGACGTTAGAGAAATATTATTTCAACTTAAGAGAATCAAATTCCAGATCCGCCCACATAACTTTCATAAACCTTCCTATCAAATTGTATCCACTCTGCACAATCCACACATATCCTCACATGTCTTCTCATCCTTCCTCTCGACCCCGGTTCATCATTGCTGTATGACCATATCATACAGCCCACCAAGAACCTTTGCAATCTGGTGGACCACTATGCAATAGATAGGCATGGATACATAAGAATAGGTGCTAGTTCCCTATAGATTGTAAGCTTGCGAGCAGAGACTTCCTACCTCTATGACTGTCTGTTATTGCCAAGTTTTGTTATATCATTGTTTTGTTATATCATTGTTATTTCCAACTGTAAAGCGCAACGGAATTTGCTGCGCTATATAAGAAACTGTTAATAAATAAATAAATGTGTGTATTTATGGTGAGATCCCCGATTGCCAGACGGCATGCAGCCTTTCTCCTATAAGGTGGCTTGGGGTCAGGGCATATTCTAGATGTTGACTGTGATCTACCTTGCCCCTCACTTCAGTTACTTTTGTAAAGTGGATTTCTAGGTAATGTAATAATTCAAACACACAACAGTTGCACCTGTCATTAAAACCGTCCAATGTCACACAAACCTCAATGTAATATATAAATAAGGATATATTAGGCAGTAATTTAGGAGAAGAACTGCAAAAGTTTCACATGAATGTAACAGTGTTTTATGTTTTCGCCATGCAAATGTACAGGTGGATCATAATACCCACAAAGTTAGGTGCAGACAGAATTCTGGGGCAGTCCCTAGGAGCAGGACGTAGGTCTGCTCCTTACCTGTGATAGGTGGGACAAGAATTGGCACTTGGGTCTGCATTTCTTGTGCTTTGTAAATAAGTCTTATTGAAACGCATTTTTTTAAAAATCTTTAACAGGTTTTACCAAGTGTTTACAATGTATAAGAAATAAATGTAAACTGCATAGATAGGAAGGGATTCCAAACACAACAATAAAGAATGCAGTAGCCCGAAGAACAGGGAAACCTCTTCAGAACATTTGGGATCTGTATATGTCTGTAAGAGAATATATCAAGGTAGAGCCAAAGATGTAGCATAAAAGGAGTTTTGACACTGGCCCACACTAAGGATGGCTTGTGACTAAATTCAAACATGGTTAAATGTTGTTGGTTGAAGTGTAGACAAAAGTTGTTGTAAATAGTTACTACCAGTGAAGATGTACTTGGATCCGAGAGTTTCAATATCTTTGTCGGAGACATACCCTGTGGAAGTAATGACAAAGGGGTAGTGTTACTGAAGCGTCTACAACAGACAAGTGGAGGTGTTGTCTATAGCAACCAATCAGATTCTGTTTATCATTTTCTTGGATGCAATATACAAATGATAGCTAGAAACTGATTGGTTGCTACACCACCACTTTTAATATTTTAAGCTTTAGTAAATCTACCCCAAAGTCTTCCTCAGATGACACAAAGGATATGCAAAGTAGCCATACCAAGGTGTAAGGTAGCCATACCAAACCTTTCATCTGTACAGAAAATGATTGAAAGCAGATTTGCTTTGAACATAGGCAAATTTAGAATATAAATGAATTTATAAGGATGTTTAGAGAACCCCATTAAATGCATGGACAGCAGAGTATAATATTTTGAACAAAGATCTGCAAGACAACAAACACGCCGTGGAGATAGGTGAAAACAGCAGTAGGTGGTGACACTGCTCCCATCAACTTCTACAGAGTACTTTCATATTTCAGGTCCTCACAAGCAATTCCCATTACAAAAGGGTAATTCAGATCTGATTGTAGATGTGCAAAAATACGCACATCTACGATCAAATTCTTTGACATGCGGGGGAATGCCCAGCACATGGCAAGTCGGCCCCACATGCCGGATCTAGCCCCCCCTTCGCAGATATGCAAAAGCATCGCATAGTGGGATGCTTTTGCATGTTTCGAGTAGCCCTCTGCCTACGCAGCCTAACTGCGAAGTCAGACGGCTATCCACCATGTTAAGGGTCGCAGTGGCTGCGTGTGACATCATGCAGCCGCTGCCACCAGCCCCAGAAACAGTCCGTTTCCTAAGTTGTCCGGACCTCACCCCTTAAACGCCCCGTCCCCCTCCAGGTCTTAAACTGCGATCTGAAGAGAATGCAGTTTAGGACCTTGCACATGCACGTACCGGAGCAAAAACAGCTTCATAGTGATTTTTGCACAACAGCGACAGGGTCTGAATTAGGCCCAGAATTATAAAACAGGTAAAACAGAAGTAGACCTCACTCATTTTATAAGCTCTGGTTTGTTGTAAATGGGATCTCCAGGAAAATAACGAGTTTTATGGTAAGAACTTACCGTTGTTAAAACTCTTTCTGCGAGGTACACTGGGCTCCACAAGGATGGACAATGGGGGTGTAAAGTAGGATCTTGATCCTAGGCACCAACAGGCTCAAAGCTTTGACTGTTCCCAGAATGCACAGCGCCGCCTCCTCTATAACCCTCCTCCCTGCACAGGAGCTCAGTTTTTAGTTAACCAGCCCAATGTAGTAGCAGGAAAACAGACGACAACGGCTAGTAGCCACATACACCACACACTCACGACAGGAGAAGTGTCAGCGGCTAATGCCATACCAACCCAAAGAAGCTAAGTGCGTCGGGGTGGGCGCCTTGTGGAGCCCAGTGTACCTCGCAGAAAGAGTTTTAACAACGGTAAGTTCTTACCATAAAACTAATTTTCTGCTGCGGGGTACACTGGGCTCCACAAGGATGGACAATGGGGATGTCCTAAAGCAGTTCCTTATGGGAGGGGATGCACTGTAGCGGGCACAAGAACCCAGCGTCCAAAGGAAGCATCCTGGGAAGCGGCAGTATCGAAGGCATAAAACCTTATGAACGTGTTCACGGAGGACCACGTAGCCGCCTTGCACAATTGGTCAAGGGTCGCACCACGTTGGGCCGCCCGAGAAGGTCCAGCAGACAGAGTAGAATGGGTTGTAATGTGAGTAGGAGCTGACAGACCAGCCTTCACATAAGCATGTGCAATCACCATTCTAATCCACCTGGCCAGGGTCTGCTTGTGAGCAGGCCAGCCACGTTTGTGAAATCCAAACAAAACAAAGAAAGAATCAGATTTTCGAATAGAAGCAGTTCTCTTCACATAGATACGGAGAGCCCGTACCACATCCAAAGACCGCTCTTTGGAAGACAAGTCAGGAGAGACAAAGGCCGGAACCACAATCTCCTGATTAAGGTGGAACGAGGAAACCACCTTCGGTAAATAACTGGGATGAGTCCAAAGTACCGCCCGGTCACGGTGAAAAATCAGATATGGAGAACTACAGGAAAGGGCACCCAAATCTGATAATCTTCTAGCAGAAGCAATAGCCAGCAAGAACACCACCTTAACGGAAAGCCACTTAAGATCAGCTGAACCAAGGGGTTCAAACGGAGGCTCCTGCAACGCCTCCAAAACCACCAAGTCGCAAGGAGCCACAGGCGGGACATAGGGAGGTTGGATACGCAACACACCCTGAGTGAATGTATGAACATCAGGTAAAGTCGCAATTTTTCTCTGAAACCACACAGACAACGCAGATATTTGAACCTTGAGGGAGGCCAGACGCAGGCCTAAATCCAGGCCCTGCTGCAGAAAAGCCAAAAGTTTTGCTGTACTAAATTTGGAAGCGCCGTAATTGTTAGATGCGCACCAAACAAAGTAGGAATGCCAGACCCTATGGTAAATCCGGGCAGAAGCCGGTTTCCGGGCCCGCAACATAGTTTTAATGACCTCCTCAGAAAAACCCTTAGCCCTCAAGACGGAAACTTCAAGAGCCATGCCGTCAAAGACAGCCGGGCTAGGTCCTGGTAGACACAGGGGCCCTGAAAGAGGAGGTCTGGGCGTTGTGGAAGTAGAATTGGACGCTCTGACGATAGGCCCTGCAGGTCTGAGAACCAATGCCGTCTGGGCCACGCTGGAGCTATGAGAAGCAGAATTCCTTTTTCTTGCTTGAACTTCCGAATTACTCTGGGCAGGAGTGACACCGGAGGGAACACGTACGGCAGCCGAAACCTCCACGGCACCGCCAGCGCTTCAACGAATGCTGCTTGAGGATCCGTTGTCCTTGCTCCGAAGACCGGAACCTTGTGATTGTGTCAAGACGCCATCAGAGCTACGTCTGGAAGACCCCACTTTTCCACTAGGAGTTGAAACACTTCTGGATGGAGGCCCCACTCGCCGGCATGCACGTCCTGACGACTGAGAAAGTCCGCTTCCCAATTCAGGACTCCCGGAATGAAGATTGCCGATATGGCCGGTAGATGGCGTTCCGCCCAATGTAGAATCCGTGAGACTTCCTTCATTGCTAGACGGCATCGAGTGCCGCCTTGATGATTTATGTAAGCCACTGTGGTGGCGTTGTCCGACTGCACTTGAACAGGACGGTTGTGAATTAAATGCTGGGCTAGGTTCAATGCATTGAAGACCACCCGCAATTCCAGAATATTGATTGAGAGGAGGGACTCTCCCTGGTCCACCGACCCGGAAGGGAGTGTTGCTCCAGGACCGCTCCCCAACCTCTTAGACTGGCATCTGTCGTCAACAAGACCCAGTTGGATATCAAGAGGGGACGGCCCCTGCTCAATTGTTGGTCCTGGAGCCACCAGAGCAGCGACAGACGGACCTCCGGAGTCAAAGAGATCATTTGAGACCTGATCCGGTGAGGCAGGCCGTCCCCACTTGGCTAGAATCAGCCTCTGGAGGGGGCGAGAATGGAATTGAGCATACTCCACCATGTCGAATGCTGATACCATGAGGCCCAGCACCTGCATCGCCGACTGTATCGACACTTGCGGACGAGAAAGGAAGCGACGAATACTGTCCTGAAGCTTCAGGACTTTCTCCTGACACAAGAACAACCTCTGGTTGTGAGTGTCCAATAGCGCTCCCAGATGCACCATGCTCTGAGCAGGGATCAGGGAGGATTTCTTCCAGTTGATGAGCCACCCGTGGGCTTGTAGAAACCGGACCGTCATGTCATATAATGATGACGTAGAAGAAGTTCTGGGGAATTTGCCAGGATTTACAAGTCATCCAGATACGGCAGTATCCTGATACCTTGACGGCGGAGTACCACCGTCATCACCGCCATTACTTTGGTGAAGACTCGCGGAGCCGTTGTTGAACCAAAAGGTAATGCCGAAACTGGTAATGGAGGTTGCCAATAGCAAACCTCAGGTATTGCTGATGTGACGCTGCTATAGGAATATGCAGGTAAGCATCCTGTATGTCCAGGGAGACCATGTAGTCCCCAGGTTCCAAAGCCAGAACTATAGAGCGAAGGGTTTCCATACGGAACTTGGAAACTTTCACAAACTTGTTCAATGCCTTGAGGTTGAGAATGGGCCGAGAGGACCCATTCGGTTTCGGGACTAGAAACAGCGGAGAATAGTACCCCCGGCTCCTCTGCGCAAGAGGCACCTGTACTACAAACTCCTGTATCCAGGAGGGTCTGTACCACCGAATGCAGAGTGTTTGCCTTTGTCTGGTCCGACGAGACGTCTGTCTGGCAAAATCGATGAGGGAGTCGGTTTTTGAAGGTTATGGCGTAACCTCGAGTGACGACTTCCCGTACCCAGGCATCTGAAGTGGTTTTCAACCATTCCTGGGTATACCCTAGAAGCCGGCCCCCCCACCCTGGGATCCCCCAGGGGGAGGCCCGCCCCGTCATGCGGCAGGCTTATCGGCCTTGGAAGCTGGCTGACGGGCCGCCCAGGCTCTTTTTGGCTTTGGCTTACCAGGTTTGGAAGTGCAGGCCTGCTTGTTGTACGCCTGACCTTTTTCTTTACCTGAAGGATGAAAGGGGTGAAAGGAAGTACCTTTAGCCTTCGACACAGAAAGAGCGGTACTTGGCAGACAGGCAGTTTTGGCAGTAGCCAAGTCAGCCACTATCTTATTTAAGTCCTCCCCAAACAGAATATCTCCCTTGAAAGGGAGTACCTCCAGGGTTTTTCTAGAGTCCAGATCCACAGACCAGGCTCTCAGCCACAATATCCGGCGAGCCAGGACTGACGTAGTAGAGGCCTTGGCTGTTAGGATACCGGCATCAGAAGCCGCCTCTTTAATATAGCGAGAAGCTGTGACAATATATGACAAGCATTGTCTAGCATGGTCAGAAGAAATTTCAGCTTCTAACTCCAAGGCCCATGCTTCAATAGCCTCTGCAGCCCATGTTGCTGCAATAGTGGGCCTTTGTGCAGCACCCGTGAGGGTGTAAATCACTTTAAGACAACCCTCCACACGTTTATCCGTAGGCTCTTTTAGAGACGTGACGGTAGTGACAGGCAGAGCTGAGGAAACCACCATCCTAGCCACATGTGAGTCTACTGGAGGAGGTTTTTCCCAATTCTTAGACAGCTCTGGAGCGAGGGGATAGTGAGCCAGCATCTTCTTTTGAGGCACAAATTTCGTACCCGGGTTTTCCCAGGGTTCCTGACGTATATCCACTAGGTGGTCAGAGTGAGGTAAAACTTGTTTAACCACCTTCGGACGCTTGAACCTATCTGGTTTCTTAGGAGGGACTGATGGCTCGGAATCATCCGTAATCTGTAAAATTTATTTAATAGCCTCCAAAAGATCAGGAACATCCACATGTGAACTACCCTCCCCATCAGCAGTATCTGAGTCAGAATCTGTGGGGTCAGTGTAAGTGCCATCTTCATCAAACGAGGTGTCAGTAGTGGATTGTGAGGAGATAAGAGCTCGCTTAGAGGACCCCTTGGACTTAGGCGAGCGATGGTCAGACTTTTTTGTAGTCAGGGACTGGTTCAACTTCTTCAGTTGAGCAGATAAATCGTCCGCCCACAGCGGGTTAGCTGCAGGGACCACATACGGTTGTACCGGCATTGGGGGTCCCATAGGGGGTGTTAGTTTATGAACTAGCGTATGCAGAAGCGTGGAAAAAGCGGCCCACGGTGGGTCATTATGTACCTCCATTGCCACAGTCTCACTGGGGAGCAAGGAGCCCCCAGAACCAGAGCCCACAGCTGCTATATTCCCCTCATAGGGATCTGTGGCTTCAGCAACACCGGCAGTGTGTTCAGCCCCAGAACCGTTACCCTCAGAAGCAGACATGATATAACTTGCAGTATCAGGTAACACAGTACAATTGGCAGCAGCACAATACCTCTTACCCAAACCCCTGCGCAGTGTAGTCAGCACTAGCAGAGATAAAGGAGAGATATGGTGACGAAGGGGGTAATTCCAAGTTGACTGCAGCAGGATTTTTTTTTTAGCAGTTGGGCAAAACCATGTGCACTGCAGGGGAAGCAGATATAACATGTGCAGAGAGAGTTAGATTTGGGTGTGGTGTGTTCAATCTGCAATCTAATTTGCAGTGTAAAAATAAAGCAGCCAGTATTTACCCTGCACAGAAATAAAATAACCCACCCAAATCTAATTCTCTCTGCACGTTATATCTGCCTCCCCTGTAGTGCACATGGTTTTCCCCACCTGCTAAAAAAAAATCCTGCAACTTGGAATTACCCCCTAAATCACAGAGAAAAATACGTATTAAAGTATATCTTTGTGAAAATCCTATATCAATATAAAACCTGACGCACCAAGCCCCCTCAGGTTATAGAATATAGGGATAGCAAGTTGAGTGAAAGACACGAAATGGACACCACTCAGCTATCTAATGCACACACAGATGGTCACAGTTTGTACAATGCAGAAGTTATTACTAACAATAATACTGCACTGGACTAGCTTATTTATATATATATATATATATATATATATATATATATATATATATATATATATATATATAGAGAGAGAGAGAGAGAGAGAGAGAGAGAGAGAGAGAGAGAGAGAGAGAGAGAGAGAGAGAGAGAGAGAGAGGAGGCCACACACACTACTGAGCCTCATTTTGACTTGTTTTAAGGACATTACATCAAAGTTGGATCAGCCTGTAGTGTGTTTTTCCACTTTAATATTGAGGGTGACTCCAAATCCAGACCTCCATGGGTTAATACATTTGATTTCCATTGATAATTTTTGGGTGATTTTGTTGTCAGCACATTCAACTATGTAAAGAACAAAGTATTTAATAAGAATATTTCATTCATTCAGATCTAGGATGTGTTATTTTAGTGTTCCCTTTATTTTTTTTAGCAGTGTATATAGATATATATAGATAGATAGATATGTATAGATAGATATATATAGATATATATATATATAGCTATATAGTCAATAGATATAACACTGCACAGTAAGAACTGGATGTATATCACAGGGTAATTGTACTAGAAAACCCTGACTAAATGCACTCTTTCTTAACTATCACTGTCTAAAATGGCAGGTAGAATACTTGAGTGTCATGTAAAGTCACAGCACTGACAACCAGGCGGCTTTACATAGGAGGATTTGCCCAAGCAGTCCCAGTAACAGTGAAGCTGAGGGATAATGGCGCCCAGACACAGACAGGCAGTGAGGGAGAGACAGATATGCAGCTCCAGGGCGTGAACATTTGCGGGAAATGGCGCCCTGGGGCTGGGTGAGGGGCTTCAGGTCTAAGCCTTATCCCCCTGCTGGCAAAACCACCGGGTACTGTGGGCTACTGAAAATGGTTTAGAGAGAAAACCTGACCTGCACCCATGCCCTGGTGATCTAGTGGGATCGCCTGTACTGCCACAGTGTCCACCGCCAGCGCGCGCGCCCCGCCTCCAACTGACCGCGCCGGATCGCGATAAAGACCGGGTCCCGCAAGCAGGACCCACTCACCACCTCCCGAAGCGCGGCCACGCGATCCTGGAGAGCCCCCGTCGTGTGTGCCTGACGTGAAGAAAACCGGAGCCTCCTGCTGTAGTTACCCGGCAACCAGGGCTCGGGAGAGCTGGAGCTGCAGCAGTGAATGTCTTCTAACATTTACCACCGCTGCTGCCCTTGAAGTCTTCACCTTTTTCTTCAAAAAAAGCTCTTCTTACGGCTGCCTGGAGCAGTCCCCTGTTATGTGTCTGCTTACTGCAGCACCAACTACAAAACTGAGCTCCTGTGCAGGGAGGCGGGGTTATAGAGGAGGCGGCGCTGTGCATTCTGGGAACAGTCAAAGCTTTGAGCCTGTTGGTGCCTCGGATCAAGATCCTACTCTACACCCCCATTGTCCATCCTTGTGGAGCCCAGTGTACCCTGCAGCAGAAACAACATTTTTTGCCATTAAATCCTTTTCCTCCAACTACAGTATTAGTACGCGGGCTGAATGCTTACTGATGGTACAGCATGAGTAAACAATGGCAGTGGCCCAATCAGCTGCTTGTCAATTGGGGAGGGCAGCTCCAGCAATTCCAGTGCCCTGGGTCTTGGTTCTACCAGCTGTAAAGATGGACTGAGCTACTGACAAATGTGTTTAGCATGCACTAGTTCTTCTTTAAAAGATTTTCGGATCCTAGTACTGTACGGTGCTATAAATGGTATCCAGATGGTAGGTCAACATGGATTAGGTCAACATGGATACGGTTGACATAGGAAAAAGGTCTATGTGGGACAGGTCGACACATGGAAAGGTCGACATGGCTTTTTTTTTTTAAATGTGATTTTTACTTTATTCATAGTTTACCATCCACATGGACTACGATTGGGAATAGTGACCTGTGCAGAATGTAGCGATGCACCTTGATGCAACATGGCCAGCGAAGTGAGCCCTGCAAGGGAACACAGTGCACTAATTGGTGTTCCTGGTCATGTTACACAAAAATAAGAATTTACTCACCGGTAATTCTATTTCTCGTAGTCCGTAGTGGATGCTGGGGACTCCGTCAGGACCATGGGGGAATAGCGGCTCCGCAGGAGACAGGGCACAAAATTTAAAAGTTTGACCACTAGGTGGTGTGTACTGGCTCCTCCCCCTATGACCCTCCTCCAAGCCTCAGTTAGGATACTGTGCCCGGACGAGCGTACACAATAAGGAAGGATTTTGAATCCCGGGTAAGACTCATACCAGCCACACCAATCACACCGTACAACTTGTGATCTGAACCCAGTTAACAGTATGATAACGTAGGAGCCTCTGAAAAGATGGCTCACAACAATAAACAACCCGATTTTTTTGTAACAATAACTATGTACAAGTATTGCAGACAATCCGCACTTGGGATGGGCGCCCAGCATCCACTACGGACTACGAGAAATAGAATTACCGGTGAGTAAATTCTTATTTTCTCTGACGTCCTAGTGGATGCTGGGGACTCCGTCAGGACCATGGGGATTATACCAAAGCTCCCAAACGGGCGGGAGAGTGCGGATGACTCTGCAGCACCGAATGAGAGAACTCCAGGTCCTCCTTAGCCAGGGTATCAAATTTGTAGAATTTTACAAACGTGTTCTCCCCTGACCACGTAGCTGCTCGGCAGAGTTGTAATGCCGAGACCCCTCGGGCAGCCGCCCAAGATGAGCCCACCTTCCTTGTGGAGTGGGCATTGACAGATTTAGGCTGTGGCAGGCCTGCCACAGAATGTGCCAGTTGAATTGTGCTACAAATCCAACGAGCAATCGTCTGCTTAGAAGCAGGAGCACCCAGCTTGTTGGGTGCATACAGTATAAACAGCGAGTCAGATTTTCTGACTCCAGCCGTCCTTGAAATATATATTTTCAATGCTCTGACAACGTCCAGCAACTTGGAATCCTCCAAATCGCTAGTAGCCGCAGGCACCACAATAGGCTGGTTCAGGTGAAACGCTGATACCACCTTAGGCAGAAAATGAGGACGCGACCTCAATTCTGCCCTGTCCGAATGGAAAATCAGATATGGGCTTTTATACGATAAAGCCGCCAATTCCGACACTCTCCTGGCTGAAGCCAGGGCCAGTAGCATGGTTACTTTCCATGTAAGATATTTCAAATCTACCGATTTGAGTGGCTCAAACCAATGGGATTTGAGAAAATCCAAAACTACATTGAGATCCCACGGTGCCACTGGGGGCACAACCGGGGGCTGTATATGTAGTACTCCTTTTACAAAAGTCTGGACTTCAGGAACTGAAGCCAATTCTTTCTGGAAGAAAATCGACAGGGCCGAAATTTGAACCTTAATGGACCCTAATTTGAGGCCCATAGAAAATCCTGTTTGCAGGAAATGTAGGAATCGACCCAGTTGAAATTCCTCTGTCGGGGCCTTCCTGGCCTCACACCATGCAACATATTTTCTCCAAATGCGGTGATAATGTTGTGCAGTCACCTCCTTCCTGGCTTTGACCAGGGTAGGGATGACCTCCTCCGGAATGCCTTTTTCCCTTAGGATCCGGCGTTCAACCGCCATGCCGTCAAACGCAGCCGCGGTAAGTCTTGGAATAGACACGGTCCCTGCTGAAGCAGATCCCTTCTTAGAGGTAGAGGCCACGGATCTTCCGTGAGCATCTCCTGAAGTTCCGGGTACCAAGTCCTTCTTGGCCAGTCCGGAGCCACTAGTATCGTTCTTACTCCCCTTTGCCGTATAATTCTCAATACCTTGGGTATGAGAGGCAGAGGAGGAAACACATACACTGACTGGTACACCCATGGTGTTACCAGAGCGTCCACAGCTATTGCCTGAGGGTCTCTTGACCTGGCGCAATACCTGTCCAGTCTTTTGTTGAGGCGGGACGCCATCATGTCCACCATTGGTCTTTCCCAATGGACTACAATCATGTGGAAGACTTCTGGATGAAGTCCCCACTCTCCCGGGTGAAGATCGTGTCTGCTGAGGAAGTCTGCTTCCCAGTTGTCCACTCCCGGGATGAACACTGCTGACAGTGCTATCACATGATTTTCCGCCCAGCGAAGAATCCTTGCAGCCTCTGCCATTGCCCTCCTGCTTCTTGTGCCGCCCTGTCTGTTTACGTGGGCGACTGCCGTGATGTTGTCCGACTGGATCAACACCGGCTGACCCTGAAGCAGAGGGTTTGCCAGGCTTAGAGCATTGTAGATTGCTCTTAGTTCCAGTATATTTATGTGAAGAGACGTTTCCAGGCTTGACCACACGCCCTGGAAGTTTCTTCCTTGTGTGACCGCTCCCCAGCCTCTCAGGCTGGCATCCGTGGTCACTAGGACCCAGTTCTGTATGCCGAATCTGCGGCCCTCTAACAGATGAGCACTCTGCAACCACCATAGCAGAGAGACCCTTTTTTCCAGGACTCTTGTGCATTGATGCACAGACACTGTCCCTGGTTTTAGGAGGTTCCTGACGAGTTCGGATAACTCCCTGGCTTTCTCCTCCGGAAGAAATACCTTTTTCTGAACAGTGTCCAGAATCATCCCTAGGAACAGCAGACGTGTCGTCGGGATCAGTTGGGATTTTGGAAAATTCAGAATCCACCCGTGCTGTTGGAGCACTACTTGAGTTAGTGCTACTCCGACCTCCAGCTGTTCTCTGGATCTTGCCCTTATCAGGAGATCGTCCAAGTAAGGGATAATTAATACGCCTTCTCTTCGAAGAAGGATCATCATTTCGGCCATTACCTTGGTAAAGACCCTGGGTGCCGTGGACAATCCAAACGGCAGCGTCTGAAACTGATAATGACAGTTTTGTACCACGAACCTGAGGTACCCTTGGTGTGAAGGGCAAATTGGGACATGAAGGTAAGCATCCTTGATGTCCAAGGACACCATAAAATCCCCTTCTTCCAGATTCGCTATCACTGCTCTGAGTGACTCCATCTTGAACTTGAATTTTTGTATGTACAGGTTCAGAGATTTCAGATTTAGAATAGGTCTTACCGAGCCGTCCGGCTTCGGTACCACAAATAGCGTGGAGTAATACCCCTTTCCCTGTTGTAGAAGGGGTACCTTGATTATCACCTGCTGAGAATACAGCTTGTGAATGGCTTCCAATACCGTCGCCCTGTCTGAGGGAGACGTTGGCAAAGCAGATTTTAGGAACCGGCGAGGGGGAGACTTCTCGAATTCCAACCTGTAACCCTGAGATACTACCTGCAGGATCCAGGGGTCCACCTGCGAGTAAGCCCACTGTGCGCTGAAATTCTTGAGGCGACCCCCCACCGCCCCTGAGTCCGCTTGTAAGGTCCCAGCGTCATGCTGAGGCCTTTGCAGAAGCCGGGGAGGACTTCTGCTCCTGGGAAGGGGCTGCTTGCTGCAGTCTCTTACCCTTTCCTTTGCCTCGGGGCAAATATGAATGTCCTTTTGCTCGCTTGTTCTTATAGGAACGAAAGGACTGCGGCTGAAAAGACTGCGTCTTTTTCTGCTGGGAGGGGACTTGAGGTAAAAAGGTGGACTTCCCGGCTGTTGCCGTGGCTACCAAATCCGATAGACCGACCCCAAATAATTCCTCCCCTTTATACGGCAATACTTCCATATGCCGTTTGGAATCCGCATCGCCTGACCACTGTCGTGTCCATAGACTTCTTCTGGCAGATATGGACATCGCACTTACTCTTGATGCCAGAGTGCAGATATCCCTCTGTGCATCTCGCATATAAAGGAATGCATCCTTTAATTGCTCTATAGTCAATAAAATACTGTCCCTATCCAGGGTATCAATATTTTCAGTCAGGGAATCCGACCAAGCCACCCCAGCACTGCACATCCAGGCTGAGGCGATTGCTGGTCGCAGTATAACACCAGTATGTGTGTATATACTTTTTAGAGTATTTTCCAGCCTCCTATCAGCTGGATCCTTGAGGGCGGCCGTATCAGGAGACGGTAACGCCACTTGTTTGGATAAACGTGTGAGCGCCTTGTCCACCCTAGGGGGTGTTTCCCAGCGCGCCCTAACCTCTGGCGGGAAAGGGTATAACGCCAATAACTTCTTTGAAATTAGCAGTTTTTTATCAGGGGTAACCCACGCTTCATCACACACGTCATTCAATTCCTCTGATTCAGGAAAAACTACAGGTAGTTTTTTCAGACCCCACATAATACCCCTTTTTGTGGTACTTGCAGTATCAGAGATATGCAAAGCCTCCTTCATTGCCGTGATCATATAACGTGTGGCCCTACTGGAAAATACGTTCGTTTCTTCACCGTCGACACTAGATTCGGTGTCCGTGTCTGGGTCTGTGTCGACCGACTGAGGCAAAGGGCGTTTTACAGCTCCTGACGGTGTTTGAGACGCCTGTACAGATACTAACTGGTTTGCCGGTCGTCTCATGTCGTCAACCGACTTTTGCAGCGTGCTGACATTATCCCGTAATTCCATAAACAAAGCCATCCATTCCGGTGTCGACTCCCTAGGGGGTGACATCACCATTACCGGCAATTGCTCCGCCTCCACACCAACATCGTCCTCATACATGTCGACACACACGTACCGACACACAGCAGACACACAGGGAATGCTCTGATAGAAGACAGGACCCCACTAGCCCTTTGGGGGGGGTGGTCTTCTGTTTGCCGGCGGTCGGGCTCCCGGCGCTCAGTATACCGGCGCCGGGAGCCCGACAGCCGGAATACCGACAATTATTTTCCCTCGTGGGGGTCCACGACCCCCATAGAGGGAGAATAAAATAGTGTGGCGCGCGTAGCGCGCCACCGTGCCCGTAGCGTGGCGAGCGCAGCGAGCCCGCAAGGGGCTCATTTGCGCTCGCCAAGCTGTCGGTAAGCCGGCGGTCGGGCTCCCGGCGCCGGGATGCTGGTCGCCGGGAGCCCGACCGCCGGCCAGCCGTAGTGAACCCCTTTGGGGAGACAGAGGGAGAGTTTGCCAGCACACACCAAAGCGCTATAATTATATAGGAACAACCTTATATAAGTGTTGTTTCCTTATAGCTGCTTAAATATATATAATATCGCCAAAAAATTCCCCCCCTCTCTGTTTTTTACCCTGTTTCTGTAGTGCAGTGCAGGGGAGAGCCTGGGAGCCTTCCTAGCAGCGGAACGGTGTAGGAAAATGGCGCTGTGTGCTGAGGAGATAGGCCCCGCCCCCTATTCCGGCGGGCTCTTCTCCCGGTTTTTCTGAGACCTGGCAGGGGTGAAATACATCCATATAGCCTCATGGACTATATGTGATGTATTCTTTTTAGCCAGAAAGGTATTAACATTGCTGCCCAGGGCGCCCCCCCCAGCGCCCTGCACCCTCAGTGACCGCCGGTGTGAAGTGTGCCTGAGCGCAATGGCGCACAGCTGCAGTGCTGTGCGCTACCTCATGAAGACTGAAAAGCCTTCAGCCGCCGGTTTCTGGACCTCTTCTTACTTCGGCATCTGCAAGGGGGTCGGCGGCGCGGCTCCGGTGACCCATCCAGGCTGTACCTGTGATCGTCCCTCTGGAGCTAGTGTCCAGTAGCCTAAGAAGCAAATCCATCCTGCACGCAGGTGAGTTCACTTCTTCTCCCCTAGGTCCCTCGTTGCAGTGAGCCTGTTGCCAGCAGGACTCACTGAAAATAATAAAACTATCAAAACTTTTACTCTAAGCAGCTCTTTATGAGAGCCACCTAGATTGCACCCTGCTCGGACGGGCACAAAAACCTAACTGAGGCTTGGAGGAGGGTCATAGGGGGAGGAGCCAGTACACACCACCTAGTGGTCAAACTTTTAAATTTTGTGCCCTGTCTCCTGCGGAGCCGCTATTCCCCCATGGTCCTGACGGAGTCCCCAGCATCCACTAGGACGTCAGAGAAAAAAGGAAAACATTTTAGTATTTTTTTTTAAATGACACGGCGAACCTTTTCTGTGTCGACATGTCAGTGTCAACAATTTTAATGTGTCGACATTTTACCCATGTCGACCCATTAATCCATAACCCCATAAAATATGCTTCATTCCTTTAACGTAGCTTAGGAAATAAAAGCAGAATGTATTGCACACACGGTGTGGTGACACTTTTCCCAGCTTACAGAGGAAGCCCTGGGTGTGTCAATTTCATATGTGAACTGCTCACCGCAAAAATTCAATCACTTCAGAAACCACAAGGTTACTGTATGAAAAAAAATGAGGCATACAGAAAGAGCAGAAACATCCGCTGCTTGCACATTATAGGACGAGTAGAAACATTATTTATTAATGCTTGAGCAGAAGTTCTAAAAATGTGTTTGCCGTTTGGATGCCAATTAACACCTTGACAAACCAGGTTACAATTCAAAGAGTTTAATTAAAATTATTTTTTTTTACTTTTTTTGCAAGCAGGGAAAATAATGGCAATTCGCATGCAGCACACAGACACTGGGCAGTTTATTTTACAGAGCTATTCAGCGTTGAGCTAGTATGCAAGGTCAGCCCAGCCCACAAGGAGACCGGGGAAATCTCCAGTGTACCTCTCTGTATGAGGGGCTTTTCATACAGTGAAGTACACCGGAGACCTAGACTGTATATAAATACATTGGTACTCTATTAAAGGGTTGGTTGCTTGGTGGAGTAGGACCATGGACCGGTGGCTGGTCACGCGCCTTAAACACAGGCCCCTTCATGCTCCAATCCGACAATACTAGTATGTGACCACATCTCAACTCTAAATCTATTCTACATTTTCCAAACACAATGTGATTTTGTCAAGGTGAAACATTGCACCTTCTTGCAGTATCTATTCTATCTATGAATAGACTGTATTCCTAATACTGCTGATGAAGAATCATGTCTAGTGTCTATGGTATAGTGCAGCAAAGTAATTGCTGCTAGTGAATGATTAAGCCATAAGTTTCTGTGATTTCCGGCGAGCCACAAATGTAACTGCTGTCTGTAAGGCTGGTATGGGCTGCTCTGCATAGAGAAAAATGTATGTTTCTGACACTGTACTTCACTTGCAGCATTCTCAAATTTGGAAGACCGTGCCAATGAAGGTTCATGTCGATGAGCCCTTAATGTTGCACCCCATTTTGCCATATGTACTCTTACACCCTTTCCCATCGATGCTGCACATCGAAAACTTCTGCTCATGGTTAGCAGTAATGTTTTACTACCAGCTCCTTTGTGTTTGTCAGTCAAGTGATGTTCCCTAAAAATACTGCTTTGCTCCCAGCTGCCATTTTTAAAAGTTACTAGGGAAATGAAATGCTGATAATTTGCTAGTTAGAAAATATATGGTGTTGGTGGATGTACAAACATGAATGTTTATTGAATGACAGTTTGCTGTGCTTCGAGGTTTGAGCTTTTTGCCATTTGTTTATTATAGAGAATGTATAGAATCTGTTACACTTTTAACGTATTGAAACAAAATTTGGTGTAGCAATTAAACTAATTGTTTATCATTTATGATTTTCACATCAACATTTCAATTTAGCCGCCATTTAACTTACATCAACATCACCAGATTTTAACAAGAGGTCCATGAGGGGGCTGTAGTACTCGCTGGAAAAAACATGATCTTCAGTGTAAACCACATTTAACCTCAACGAGCCTAGATCATCTGGCTTGCCTGACTTGCCGTTATCTCTGGGCTGAAGCAGGAACCTGATACAGAGACAGTGAAGAAAAAAAACTTGTTTGCTGATAAAACCTCTGGGAGACATAATTTCAGCTACTGTAGCAGAAACATAATATCTGTAATACAGTATTTAAGTATGACCACAACACCGACACAGTTGGGTGGTACAGCATATACATACTTTAATCCAATTCCAATATATAACTAATTGCAGTTTTAAAGCAATACTACTACTCTCCATTGTTCAATAATTACACCCAATAACAATATTTAACCAAATAAAATAATCTGCAATTCACAAACAATCTGGTTCATTGCAGGTCTATCTATATTTAGGGAGCAGCCTCAGCCAATACAGAGGTTAATCACAATATCAGATTGCTCTCGGAAAACTGGAATGTTAGCGTCTCAGAGATGTGTCCTCTAGGAGTACTGTAGTGAGAGCACAAGCAGGAACATGCATTAAGATAGCTGAGTCAATGAAAAATCTCCAGGTATTAGATATACAGTACTAGCCATGCCCTGGAGGTAAGACACATAACTAGTGTAACGTTTTATTGGAAGTGATAGAGAGAATAATCACCTGAGTGTACTGTGTGAACAGATCTCGACATGTCTACACACTGCCAAATGGGCGATTTCCCTTTGCCCTCTTCTTGCACCGCTATCATGAAATAAAACATATTTTCCACTACACTGAAAAGTTCTGCTCTCATAAATTGTTTGAGCAAAGAATTTCAAGTATTTATAGCAAATGCTTTTTAATTCTTATTATTATAATACAGAGTGTCATTTTTTATTTTAGGAAGTGGCCGCATTTGTTATTCATCTGGCAGTGTTACTAATCTGGAAAAATAGCTTTCAAAATGAACTGTATGTATAACATCTTCCTGTGGACTTTGGTGACATCATATAATCAATTCTTAGACAACAGGAATAATTCAGAGCCAAATTCTGCAATGCTGGCTCCAGAACTACTGCAAATCCAAATAGTTATGATCAGTGCTAAGAAAACAGATACTTTTAGGAATAACAAAGAATGCTACCACAAGAATAATGGTGCATACACACGGGGCGTTTTTGCCCAGCGTGTATGCACAGCGATGATCGCTGACATCGCTGGGCTGAAAAGCGCTCAGTGCATACACACTGAGCGCTTTTCCCCCCTGCCCAGCAATGTCAGCGGGGGTGAGCAGCCGCTCACCCCACGGTTCATCTTCTGGTAATACCAGTAGATGAACGCCGTCGTGAGCGACAAAGCGGGAGCGCGCATCAGCGCTCACCGCTTGTGCATACACACTGTGACTGTGCGGCTTTGAGCTGAAAGCAGCTCAACACACCAAAAGTGAGCTGCTTTCAGCTCATAATTGTCCAGTATGTATGGGCCTTAACACCTATTCCCAGAATGGTGCTATCATTATAATGATAATTAACTCAACTTTATAGTTTCGAATGCAATAATCTGGGATTGCCATAATAAAAGAAACTGTGAATTAAATTTACAGTGGAGTCCAATTAACTAACATAAAACAAATTTGTATTTAACCATAGAAGTGTTATTTATCTGATCCACTAGCATGCCCAATGCTGTAATGAACCCATACTAAACCCCTAACTCACCTTATTTGTTCTACACAGTCCAAATGGGTCTTTCCCACTATAAATGCCCCTAATAGATTGCACCAAGCCTTGGTAAGAGGAGGACTTTGGCATGGGACTGGTGGACATGTTATACACTGTATATGTACTCTATACATTGATTTTTTTTCTTCTTTTATACAGTGCCTATCAGCATGAACTTCCTGTACAAAGCCTGAGACTGCAACATGCAATTAATTCCAGTGGTAGGTGACAAATTAAAAAACACTGTACTATGTATAAAGAAAGATACCTCTGTCACTATGCTTTGGGAAAAGGAATAAAACTGAGGGAGAAATTCAAATAGCAACAGAAATTGACAGCAGCTCAGCTGCCGGCAGTGAAAATTTATCACATCACTTACCACAGATTCTTTATGTTTTGGGCGTGAAATAGGGCTCTACCTGTCCATAAAAAATCCCCCAAAACAACGAAAATGTCCCATCTTTTGCACCCGAAAAATAATCAGGACTAATTGAAATCCCCCCCATAGTGTTGAAATTAATATTGATGCATTTTTACGGCCGCATTCAATTAGATGTGGCAATTTACCATGCTGGGAAAAGGGTAGTAGCCTCGGTCTTTAATGCCCGGGGCTATTCAATTCAGCCCCTTTGCCTAGCGCAGGAAAATAGGATTTTAATTACCTACCAGTAAATCCTTTTCTTGTAGTATGTAGGGGATACTGAGAATCCATTTAGTACCATTGGTATAGACTGGTCCATTAGGAGCCTTGGGCACTTTAAGAATTTGATAGTGTGCGCTTGCTCCTCCCTCTATGCCCCTCCAACCAGACTCAGTCTAGGAAACTGTGCCCAAGGAGACTGACATACTTTGAGAGAAGGATAGATAAGAAAAGTGGCGAGATTATGAACCAGCACACAAAAACAAGAGGAGAGCCATGCTAACCAAACTTGAAACCAGAAACAGCAACAGCTGAAGCAACCAGAATACTTAACCAAGTAACAGTTCAGGAAGAACGAAGCACCGGGCGGGCGCCCAGTATCCCCTACGGACTACGAGAAAAGGATTTACCAGTAGGTAATTAAAATCCTATTTTCTCTTATGTCCTTGGGGATACTGGGAATCCATTTAGTACCATGGGGAAGTACCAAAGCTTCCAAACCGGGTGGGAGAGTGCTGATGTTCCTGTAGAACTGATTTACCAAACTGAAGGTACTCAGAGGCCAAAGTATCTAACTTGTAAAACTTTGCAAACATGTTCGAACCTGACCAAATACCTGCTCGGCAGAGATATAAGCCGAGACACCCAGGGCAACCGCCCAAGAAGAACCCACTGATCTAGTAGAGTGGGCCTGTACAGATTTTGGAACCGGCAATCCTGCCGTGGAATAAGCATGCTGGATAGTGAGCCTGATCCAGCGTGCAATAGACTGCTTTGAAGCAGGACACACAATTTTATTTGGATTATAGAGAACGAACAGCGAGTCAGATTTCCTGTGGCGAGCTGTTCTCTTTACATACACCTTCAAAGCCCTCACAACATCCAAAGACTTTAAAGAAGTAAAGGTGTCCGTAACAGCTGGAACCACAAAAGGTTGGTTGATGTGAAACGCGGACACCACCTTAGGAAGAAATTGCTGACAAGTTCTGAGTTCAGCTCTGCCCTCATGGAAAATTAAATAGGAGCTCGTGAGACAACGCCCCTAGCGCCGACACACGTCTTTGAGCAAAGGCCAACAGTGTGACGGTCTTCCATGTAAGGTACTTTACATCAACCCCCTGTAACGGTTCAAAGCAGTCCGATTGGAGGAACTGCAGAACCAAATTGAGATCCCAAGGTGCCGTGGGAGACACAAAGGAAGGCTGGATGTGCAGAACCTTTCAAGAACATCTGGACCTCAGGGAGAGAAGCCAATTTTTTCTGAAAGAAAATAGACAAGAACGAAATCTGGACTTTAATGGAGCCTAGGCGTAGGCCCACATCCACTCCCGACTGCAGAAAAAGCAGGAGACGTCCCAGATGAAATTCCACCGCAGAATATTGTCTGCTCTTACACTAAGAGACATACTTCTTCCATATACGGTGGCAATGTTTAGACGTTACCCCCTTCCTGGCTTGGATCATAGTCGGGATGACCTTGTCAGGAATCCCTCTCCTGGCTAGAATCAGCCGTTCAACTTCCATGCCGTTAAACGTAGCCACGGTAAGTCTTGATAGACTAACGGGCCCTGTTGAAGAAGATCCTCGCGAAGAGGTAGAGGCCACTGGTCTTCGATCAGCATCTCGGGAAGATCCGCGTACCAGGCCCTTCGAGGCCAGTCCAAAGCAAAGAGGATTACTTGAACCTTTTCCCTTTTTATTCTCTTTAGAATTCTTGGGATCAGAGGAAATGGAGGAAACTCATACACCAGCTGGTAGACCCACGGAGTTGTCAGAGCATTTACTGCCACTGCTTGTGGGTCTGTTGACCTGGAACAATACCACTTGAGCTACTTGTTGAGTCGAGAAACCTTCATATCGATCTGTGGATATCCCCACCGACGTGTTAACCACCTGAACACCTCCGAGTGGAGGCCCCACTCCCCCGGTGCAGGTCGTGTCTGCTGAGGAAGTCTGCTTCCCAGTTGTCTACTCCCGGAATGAAGACCATCGACAGCGCCACGGCGTATTTTTCCACCCATAGGAAACTTCTTGACCTCTGACATTGCTGCTCTGCTTTTCGTTCCGCCCTGTCTGTTTATATACGTTACCGCCATAACATTGTCTGACTGGACTTGACTGGCCTGATTCTGAAGTATAGATGAGGCCTGCGGAAGGGCGTTGTAGATTGACCAGAGTTGCAAGATGTTTATTGGAAGGACGACTTCCCGACTTGACCATCTTCCTTGAAATTGCACCCCCTGGGTGACTGCTGCCCAACCTCTGAGGCTTTCGTTTGTGGTAAGCAGAATCCAAATCTGCATCCCGAACCTCCGACCTTCAACGAGGTGAGAAGTCTGTGGCCACCACAGAAGGGAGATCCTGGCTCTTGGCGACAGACAGATCCTCTGTTGCATGTGAAGATACGATCCGGACCATTTGTCCAACAGATTGAGCTGGAAAGGCTTCGCATAAAACCCTCCGTACTGAAGCGCCTCGTAAGAGGCCACCATTTCCCCAGAAGGTGAATGCACAGATGCACCGAGATCCGGGTTGGCTACAGGACAGTCCGAACCATCAACTGGATAACCATAGCCTTCTCCAAGGTAAGGAACACTCTCTGAGACTCTGTGTTGGGTATCATTCCCAGGAAAGGAAGCCTCTGTGTCGGTCCCAGGTGAGATTTTGGTAAGTTCAGAATCCACCCATGATCCAGGAGTAGTCTGGTTGAGAGGCCAATGCTGTCCAACTACCGCTCCCTGGACGGTGCCTTTATCCCAGCTCTCAGAGACTACAACTTGAATTTGAACACTGGTAAGTACAGGTTCAACGACTTGAGGTTTAAAATCAGTCTTACCGAACCATTAGGTTTCGGAAACTACAAACAAGTTGGAATAATACCCCTTGTTTTGCAGATGAGGTGGAACTGGAACAATGACCCCAGTCTGTAACAGTTTTTGAATGGCATCCTGTAAAGTTATACTTGCCTCTTGTGAAACTGGTAAGCCTGATTTGAAGAATCTGTGAGGTGGGAGCTTCTGGAACTCCAGTCTGTAGCCCTGGGAAATAAGGTCTATGACCCAGGGATCTTGGCACGAACTTGTCGAGATGTGACTGAAGAATTTTAGTCGGGCTCCCACTCGACAGTCTTCCATGCATCGCGGTCCAGTCATGCTGAAGTCTTTGAGGAAGCAGAGCTTGAGCTCTGTTCCTGTGAACCGGCAATTGCTGGTTTGCGTGGTTTACCACTAGCGCATCTGGTGGCTGTAGAAGAATCTCTGGTTTTGCCCCTAAACTTGGCTGTCCGAAAGGACTGTAAATCGGAACCTGAGTAAGCCTTCCTGGCTGGGGGAGCTGCACAAGGAAGATTTGTGCACTTACCCGCAGTAGCTTTGGAGATCCATTTGTCTAGTTCATCTCCAAATAAGGCCTCTCCTGTGAAGGGTAGGCCTTTCAAGCCTTTCCTGGAGTCCGCATCAGCAGTCCACTGGCGTAGTCATAAGCCCCTGCGTGCTGACACTGCCATAGCAGTGGTGCGTGCATTAAGCAAGCCTATTTATTTTATGGCTTCCACCATAAAGTTCGCAGAGTCCTGTATATGTTGCAGGAATAAAATAATCTCTACTTGAGGCAAGGTATCTAACCCCTCAATTAGGTTACCCGACCATTTGGCAATGGTATTAGTAATCCACCCACATGCTATAGTGGGTCTCTAGGCCACCTCAGCAGCTGTATACAAGGATTTGAGTGTGGTCTTAATTCTACGATCAGCCGTGTCTTTCAGTGAAGCTGTACCCGGGACAGGCAATACAATTTTTCGTGACAGTCTAGAAACTGATGCATCCACTATCGGTGGATTTTCCCATTTTTTCCTATCCTCAGGAGGAAAAGATGATAGCAACCTTTTAGGGATTTGAAATTTCCTGTGAGGATTAAACCACGGTTCTTCAAACAGAGTATTTAGTTCCTTTGACACAGGAAAAGTGGCAGAGGATTTCTCTTTTGTATTAAAATAAGATTCCTCACTCTCCTCTGTCACCTTATCAGGTATATGCAGAACTTCTCTGATAGCCTGTATTCCCTGTGACAAGAGTAACCTCCCCGACCTCTGAGTCCACCTCCCCCTCCTCCATGTATGACCCTTCATCATCAGAGTCAGACTGCAGGATATGGGCCAAAGTAGGTTTTTGCGGACAAATGGCAGAGCACTGAGATGCTGGTTTGGATATGGAGTCTCCTTTCATAAACTCAGTCATCGACTGTCTTAAGTATTGCAGGACAATTTAGTAGAAATATTGGAAATCATTCCCTTAATTGAAGTCCAGCCATGCTGGCACTGCCCCGCTAGCCTGGGTAGCTACACTATACTGTAGTGAACCTCCTGGAGAAGAGGAAAACTGTGCCTTACATGAAACACACTCTTTGCCAGACATACTGTAACAGTGACTGACACACACACAGGAAAAGGTTAAATGCACAATTAACCCACAAAAAGCCCTTCCAGGAAGACACAGAGATAGTATGGAGCTAGCACACAGCGCCCGCCGGAGGAGCTGCGCGTCACTGTCAGTCAGCGTCTGTCAGCTGCAGAAGGAATATGGCGCTGGTGAGCTGCTGGATCAGCTCAAAGTGAAGCCCCGCCCCTTCAATGGCGTGCAGTCTTCCCGCTCTTTTTTATACTGGCTGAGGTAATTTTGTGCCTAAAATGGAGTCAGCCCCCTTTTAAGTCTGTAATGCCAGTCTGGGTACTGTGTACACTGTGTACACATACAGTGTACTGAGACTCCATTTGCCCCCTTGGAAGCTGTGCGTCTGCACTGTGTACTTAGTCTGGAGACCCAGCTGCCCCATGTAGAAGCTGTGCGTCTCCGTACCCTCATGCCGCCATAATGGCCGGCGACCCGCTAACCGGGACGCCGGCTTAGAACTCAGTACTTCTTCTTTCTTCTGGCTCTGTTAGGGGTGGCGGCGTGCTGCGGGAATGCACGCTCGCCGTGGTGGGGCTTGCGAATAGTTCCCTCAGGAGCTAGTATCCTGTCAGCGGGGAATGGGACCATTAACCCCTCAAGAGGTTGGGCCGTTCCCCCCTCTAAGTCCCACGAAGGAGGCAGGCTGGTGCCAACCAGTCCTGCCTGAAAATAACAAACAGATAAAAATAAATGCAGAAAACTCTTCAGGAGCTTCCAGCGTCGTGACCGGCTCCTCCGGACACATTTTCTAAACGGAGTCTGGTAGGAGGGGCATAGAGGGAGGAGCCAGCGCACATTATCAAATTTTTAAAGTGCCCAAGGCTCCTAGTGGACCAGTCTATACCCATTGTACTAAATGGATTCCCAGTATCCCCAAGGACGTAAGAGGAATAACAGACTAATGAGCATTAACCCATAGGGCGGTATTCAAATGATATATCACGCCCAATCTCCTTTTTAAAGTGATCCCTGTTATTGTGCATATCTCGCCCATAGTAATCAGGTTTAGCTGCATAAAGGGTTGGGCCGCCCTCGTTACGCCTGCTTATGTTGTTCGCGGCACCCACAATTAGGGAATTTTACGTGGATTTCTGTTCGAGCCTCCCTTAGCGTTAAGTGCAGGCTGCGGGCTGCCTGCTGTAGGCTCTAACTGAATAGCCCTGACAGATGAAATAGTCACCTGAAATTAAATACAGCTAATTTAATCCAGCCAATATATGTACAAACCTTGTCAAATGAATTCTTAAAAATAAATAAAAACACCAAAATTGCAGGTATAAACTACATACCACGCTTCATAGCAGCTGGATTGTCGCAGGACCTTTAGTGGAATTTTGAGTTCTCCAAGAAACTCGTCACCAAACTTCAGGTTACTTGCATTCCACAGATCAACTCTAAAAAGAACAAAGTACAAGTTAGGGGAAAAATAGGATTTTAGTACCTACCGGTAAATCCTTTTCTCCTAGTCCATAGAAGATGCTGGGGACTCCAAAAGGACCATGGGGTATAGACGGGATCCGCAGGAGCTTGGGCACACTGAAAAAGACTGACTGGGTGTGAACTGGCTCCTCCCTCTATGCCCCTCCTCCAGACCTCAGTTATAGGAACTGTGCCCAGGAGAGATGGACATTTCGAGGAAAGGATTTTTGTTTAAACTAAGGGCGAGAAACCTACCAGACCACACCACAAACATACCGTACAACCGGAGTATCAGGAAACCAGATAACAGTATGAATTAACAACAGCAATAAGCTGAATACAAATAAAACACAACCCGCGTGTAAACAAATTTAACCAGTAATAATACACTGCAAGTAACAGTCCGCACTGGGATGGGCGCCCAGCATCCTCTACGGACTAGGAGAAAAGGATTTACCGGTAGGTACTAAAATCCTATTTTCTCTTACGTCCTAGAGGATGCTGGGGACTCTAAAAGGACCATGGGGTCAATACCAAAGCTCCAGAACGGGCGGGAAAGTGCGGACGACTCTGCAGCACCGATTGAGCAAACATGAGGTCCTCATCAGCCAGGGTATCTAACTTGTAAAACTTAGCAAAGGTGTTTGAACCCGACCACGTAGCTGCTCGGCAAAGCTAAAGTATCGAGACCCCTCGGGCAGCCGCCCAAGACGAGCCCACTTTTCTAGTAGAATGGGCCTTTACTGACTTCGGCAACGGTAGCCCAGCCGAAGAATGAGCTTGCTGAATCGTACTACAAATCCAGCGTGCAATACTTTGCTTAGAAGCAGGACTTCCAATCTTGTTGGAAGCATACAGGACAAACAAACCCTCAGTTTTCCTGGTAAGAGCCGTTCTGGCAACATAAATTTTCAAAGCTCTTACAACATCAAGAGACTTTGGAACCGCCACAGCATCTATAGCCACAGGAACCACAATAGGTTGATTAATGTGAAACGAAGAAACCACCTTCGGCAGAAATTGTTGACGAATCCTCAATTCTGCTCTATCTGAATGGAAGATCAAATATGGACCCTTGTGAGATAAGGCCGCCAACTCTGACACTCGCCTGGCAGATGCCAGAGCCAACAGCATGACCACCTTCCAAGTGAGAAACTTTAACTCCACCTTACGCAAAGGTTCAAACCAGGGAGACATAAGAAACTGCAAGACCACTTCAAGATCCCACGGCGCCACAAAAGGAGGATGGATATGCAGCACACCCTTTTACAAAAGTCTGCACCTCTGGAAGGACGGCCAATTCCTTTTGAAAGAAAATCGATAAAGCCAAAATCTGTACTTTGATGGAGCCCAATTTCAGGCCTGCATCAACGCCTGCCTGCAAAAAATGGAGAAAACGACCCAAGTGAAACTCCTCCACAGGAGCAGTTTTGGTCTCAAAACATACTTTCTCCAAATACGGTAATAAAGTTTCGTCGTAACTTCCTTCCTAGCCTTAAGGAGAGTGGGGATGACTTCCCCAGGAATACCTTTTTCGAGCTAAGATTTGGCGCTCAATTTCCACGCCGTTAAACGCAGCCGCGGTAAGTCCTGAAACACGCATGGCCCCTGCAGTAACAAGTCCTCTCTTAGAGGAAGCGGCAAAGGATCTTCCACTAGTAATTCCTGAAGATCCGGATACCAGGCCCTGCGTGGCCAGTCTGGAATGACGTGAATCGCCTGAACCCTTGCTCGTCGTATGATCCCCAGCACCTTTGGAATGAGAGGAAGTGGAGGGAACACGTACACCGACTGAAACACCCAAGGAGTCACCAGGGCATCCACTGCACTGGCTTGGGGCTCTCTTGACCTGGAACAATACCTCGGAAGCTTCTTGTTGAGGCGAGACGCCATCATGTCTATCAGAGGAATTCCCCAACGCTTCGTCACTTCTGCAAATACCTCTTGGTGAAGAGCCCACTCTCCCGGATGGAGATCGTGTCTGCTGAGGAAGTCTGCTTCCCAGTTGTCCACGCCCGGGAGGAAGACTGCTGACAGAGCGCTCACGTGCAGTTCCGCCCTGCAAAGGATTCTTGTGGCCTCTACCATAGCCGCCCTGCTCCTTGTTCCGCCTTGACGGTTTACATGCGCCACTGCTGTTATGTTGTCAGACTGGATCAGGACAGGAAGACCCTGAAGAAGACTCTTTGCTTGTAGCAGGCCGTTGTAAATGGCTCTTAACTCGAGAACATTTATGTGGAGACAAGATTCCTGGTTTGACCATTTCCCCTGGAAATTTCTTCCTTGGGTGACTGCGCCCCAGTCTTGGAGACTTGCATCTGTTGTCAGTAGGACCCAGTCCTGGATTCCGAATCGGCGCCCTTCTAGAAGGTGAGAGCTTTGCAGCCACCACAGGAGAGAGATCCTGGTCCTGGAAGATAGACTTATTACCCGGTGCATGTGCAGGTGAGACTCGGACCATTTGCTCAGCAGATCCCACTGAAACACCCGGGCATGAAACCTGCCAAACGGAATGGCTTTGTACGCCGCAACCATCTTCCCCAGAACCTGAGTACATTGATGAATCGACACACTTGTCGGCCTCAGAAGTTCCCTGACCATTGTCTGTAATTCCAGAGCTTTGTCTTCCGGAAGAAACACTCTCTGTAACTCCGTGTCCAGAATCATGCCCAGAAAGGGCAGCCGAGTGGCCGGAATCAACTGAGACTTTGGCAAATTTAGAACCCAACCGTGTTGTAGCAGAACCGACAGATACAGATCCACATTCCTTAACAATTGTTCCTTGGACCTCGCCTTTATCAGGAGATCGTCCAAGTATGGGATAATTGTAACCCCTTGTTTGCGAAGGAGAACCATAATTTCCGCCATGACTTTGGTGAAAATCCTCGGGGCCGTGGAAAGCCCAAACGGCAACGTTTGAAATTGGTAATGACAATCCTGTACCGCAAATCTGAGGAATGCCTGATGCGGAGGATATATCGGGACGTGTAAGTAGGCATCCTTTATGTCGACTGACGCCATAAAATCCCCCCCCCACCCCCTTCTAGGCTGGAGATCACAGCTCGAAGAGATTCCATCTTGAACTTGAAAACTTTCAAATATGGATTGAGGGATTTTAGGTTCAGAATCGGTCTGACCGAACCGTCCGGCTTCAGTACCACAAAGAGGCTTGAGTAGAACCCGTTGGGACGGGGGAACGGGAACAATGACCCTCTGTTGACACAACTTTTCTATCGCTGCATTCACCACCTCCCTGTCCGGAAGAGACACTGGCAAGGCCGAAATGAAAAAACGGTGAGAGAAACTCCAGCCTGTATCCCTGAGACACTATGTCTAGGACCCAAGGATCCAGGCCTGATAGAACCCAGACCTGACTGCAGATCCGCAGACGGCCCCCCTACCGGGCCGGATTCCCTCAGGGGAGCCCCAGCGTCATGCGGTGGACTTGGTAGAGGCGGGGGAGGACTTTTGGTCCTGTGCGCCTGATACTGCAGGTGACTTTCTTCCCCTTCCTCTACCCTTTGAAGCGAGAAAGGACGAGCCTTTTCCTCGCTTGTATTTATTGGGGCGAAAGGACTGCATCTGTTGATGGGGTGCCTTTTTCCGTTGTGTGGGAACATAAGGAAGAAAAGATGACTTACCCGCAGTCGCGGTAGACACCAGGTCAGCCAGGCCGTCACCAAACAAGACACTACCCTTGAAGGGAAGAGCTTCCATATTTTTCTTGGAGTCGGCATCAGCATTCCATTGATGGATCCACAGCGCCCTCCTGGCCGAGATCGCCATGGCATTGGTTCTTGATCCTAAGAGACCAACATCCCTCGCCGCATCCTTCAGGTAATCTGCAGCGTCCTTGATATAACCAAAAGTCAAAAGAATATTATCTTTATTAAGGGTATACATATCAGAAGCTAAATTATCAGCCCATTTAGCAATAGCACTTCTCACCCATACCGACGCCACAGCATGTATGAGTAATGCACCCGTATTAACGAAAATGGCCTTCAAAGACGTCTCCACCTTGCGATCCGCCAGATCCTTGAGAGCTGCCGTGTCAGGGGACGGAAGCGCCACCTTCTTAGACAAACGGGACAGAGCCTTCTCGACATTCGGAGACGACTCCCACTTTTCCCTGTCATCAGAGGGGAAAGGATACACCATGAAAAGCCTCTTGGGAATCTGCCACCTCTTATCTGGTGACTCCCAAGCCTTTTCACAAAGAGCATTCATTTCATGAGAGGGGGGAAATTTTACCTCAGACCTTTTCCCTTTAAATAAACAAATCCTTGTTTCCTGCACCGCAGGTTCGTCAGAGATACGTAAAACATGTTTAATAGCCACAATCATGTACTGAATACTCTTAACTAGCCTTGGGTGTAAAGTAGCCTCATTGAAATCGACATCAGAATCAGAATCCGTGTCGGTATCCGTATCTACCATCTGGGTAAACAAACGCTTTTGTGACCCTGACGGGGCCTGCACCCGAGTCAAAGCATCCTCCATGGATTTCCTCCACACTTGTGTCTGAGACTCAGATTTATCCAACCTCTTAGACAATGAGGTCACATTTGCATTAAGTGCACTTAACATAGTAACCAAATCAGGTGTCGGCTGTGTCGACAGAGCCATCTCCAGCCCCGTTTCTGCGCCCCCAGCAACCTCCTCCGGGGAGGAACACTCAGCCTCAGACATGCCGACCCCCCCCCCCCCCCACACACACACACACACACACACACACACACACACACACACACACACACACACACACACTGCCTCAGCCAGGGGACAGACCCACAAGGAAGCCCGGAGAGAGAGAACATAGAGGAAGTATGCCAGCTCACACCCCAGCGCCCATATATCCCACCAAACGAATATATGACAATAGCGCTGCTCTTAATTAAACTTAAGCACTAAAATATCTAGGAGAAAAAGATTTACCGGTAGGTTTAAAATCTTATTTTCTCTTACGTCCTAGAGGATGCTGGGGACTCCGTAAGGACCATGGGGATTATACCAAAGCTCCAGACCGGGCGGGAGAGTGCAGATGACTCTGCAGCACCGATTGAGCAAACATGAGGTCCTCCTCAGCCAAGGTATCAAACATGTAGAATTTAGCAAAAAAGTGTTTGAACCCGACCAAGTAGCCGCTCGGCAAAGTTGTAATGCCGAGACACCTCGGGCAGCCGCCCAAGAAGAGCCCACCTTCCTAGTGGAATGGGTCTTTACCAAATATGGTACCGGCAAACCAGCCGTAGAATGAGCCTGCTGAATCGTGTTACAGATCCAGCGGGCAATAGTCTGCTTAGAAGCAGGGGCGCCAACCTTGTTGGCTGCATACAGGACAAACAGTGCCTCTGTTTTCCTAATCCGAGCCGTCCTGGCTACATAAACTTTTAAGGCCCTGACTACATCAAGAGACTTGGAATCCTCCAAGTCCCCTGTAGCCACAGGCACCACAATAGGTTGGTTCATATGAAACGATGAAACCACCTAAGGCAGAAATTGAGGATGAGTTCTCAACTCTGCTCTATCCACATGAAAAATCAGATAGGGGCTTTTGTAAGACAAAGCCGCCAATTCGGACACCTGCCTCGCAGATGCCAAGGCTAATAAACATGACCACTTTCCAAGTGAGAAATTTCAACTCAACTATCTGAAGAGGTTCAAACCAGTGTGACTTAAGGAACTGTTACACCATGTTAAGGTCCCATGGTGCCACTGGGCCCACAAAAGGAGGCTGGATGTGCAGCACTCACTTTACAAAAGTCTGGACTTCTGGAAGAGAAGCCAATTCCTTCTGAAAGAATATAGATAGGGCCGAAATCTGTACCTTAATGGAGCCTAACTTCAGGCCCATATCCACTCCTGTCTGTAAAAAGTGGAGAAAACGGCCCAGGTGGAAATCTTCCGTAGGAGCATTCTTGGCTTCACACCAAGAAACATACTTCCTCCAGATACGGTGATAATGTTTCGCCGTCACCTCCTTCCTAGCCCTTATCAGAGTAGGGATGACTTCCTCCGGAATACCTTTTCCAGCTAGGATTCGGTGTTCAACCTCCATGCCGTCAAACGTAACCGCGGTAAGTCTTGGAACACGCAGGGCCCCTGCTGTAACAGGTCCTCCCTGAGAGGAAGAGGCCACGGATCTTCTGTGAGCATCTCCTGAAGATTTGAATACCGAGCCCTTCGAGGCCAATCTGGAACAATGAGTATTGTCTGCACTCTTTCTCTTCTTATGATTCTCAATATTTTGGAGATGAGAGGAAGAGGAGGGAATACATAGACCGACTGAAACACCCATGGTGTCACCAGGGCGTCTACCGCTACTACCTGAGGGTCCCTTGACCTGGCACATTACCTCCGAAGCTTCTTGTTGAGGCGTGACGCCATCATGTCTATTTGAGGTAGTTCCCAAAGACTTGTTACCTCTGCAAAAACTTCTTGATGAAGTCCCCACTCTCCTGGATGGAGATCGTGTCTGCTGAGGAAGTCTGCTTCCCAGTTGTCCACTCCCGGAATGAAGACTGCTGACAGAGCGCTTACGTGATTTTCCGCCCAACGCAGAATCCGTGTGGCTTCCGCCATTGCCACTCTGCTCTTTGTCCCGCCTTGGCGGTTTACATGAGCCACGGCTGTGACGTTGTCTGATTGAATCAGAACAGGTAGTTCGCGAAGAAGATTCTCAACTTGTCGTAGGCCGTTGTATATGGCCCTTAATTCCAGTATGTTGATGTGTAGACAAGCCTCCTGGCTTGACCATGTTCCCTGAAAATTTCTTCCTTGTGTGACTGCTCCCCATCCTCGGAGGCTCGCGTCCGTGGTCACCAGAACCCAGTCTTGAATGCCGAACCTGCGACCCTCTAGAAGATGAGTACTCTGCAACCACCACAGAAGAGACACCCTGGCCCTGGGGGACAGGCTTATTTTCTGATGAATTTGAAGATGGGACCCGGACCACTTGTCCAGAAGGTCCCACTGAAATGTCCTCGCATGAAACCTGCCGAAGGGGATGGCCTCGTAGGTTGCCATCATTTATCCCAGTACTCGAGTGCATTGATGGACTGACACTCTTTTCAGTTTTAACATGTCTCTGACCATGTTCTGGAGTTCCTGGGCTTTCTCCATCGGGAGAAAAACCCTCTTTTGTTCTGTGTCCAGAAACATGCCTAAGAAAGATAGCAGAGTCGTTGGAACCAACTGTGACTTTGGTAGATTCAGAATCCAGCCATGTTGCTGCAGCACTCTCAGGGAGAGCGACACGCTTTTCAGCAACTGATCTCTCGATCTCGCTTTTATCAGGAGATCGTCCCAAGTACGGGATAATTGTGACTCCCTGCCTGCACCATCATTTCCGCCATTACTTTGGTGAAAATCCTCGGGGCCATGGAAAGACCAAACGGCAACGTCTGAAACTGGTAATGACAGTCCTGTACAGCGAACTCAGGTACGCCTGATGAGGGGGATATATGGGGACATGAAGGTATGCATCCTTTATGTCTAGTGACACCATAAAATCCCCCCTTCCAGGCTGGAGATAACCGCCCGGAGCGATTCCATCTTGAATTTGAACTTTTTCAAGTACAGGTTTAGGGATTTTAAATTTAGAATGGGTCTGACCGAGCCATCCGGTTTCGGGACCACAAATAGGGTTGAATAGTACCCCTGTTGAACTATGGGAACCTCGACGACCACTTGTTGTTGACACAGTTTTTGGATTGCAGCTAAAACTATCTTCCTTTCTGGGGAAGAAGCTGATAAAGCCGATTTGAAAAAAACGGCGAGGAGGCACGTCTTCGAATTCCAGCTTGTAGCCTTGGGATACAATTTCCATTGGCCAAGGATCCACGTCTGACTGAACCCAGACGTGGCTGAAGAGTCGAAGACGTGACCCCACCGGCGCGGACTCCCTCAGAGGAGCCCCAGCGTCATGCGGTGGATTGAGTAGAAGCCGGGAAGGACTTCTGCTCTTGGGAACTAGCCGTAGCAGGCATTCTTTTCCCTCTACCCTTACCTCTGGCGAGGAAGAAAGAGCCCCAACCTTTTCTAGACTTATGCGACCGAAAGGACTGCATCTGATATTGTGGTATTTTCTTTTGCTGTAAGGGAACATAAGGTAAAACAGTAGATTTACCCGCGGTAGCTGTGGAAACCAGGTCCGCGAGACCTTCCCCAAATAAAACCTCACCCTTATAAGGCAAAACTTCCATATGCCTCTTTGAGTCGGCATCACCCGTCCATTGGCGGGTCCACAGGGCTCGCCTAGCAAAAATCGCCATGGCGTTGGCTCTCGAACCTAGCAGCCCAACGTCTCTCTGAACGTCTCTCATATATAAGATTGCGTCTTTAATGTGAGCTAAGGTCAATAAAATGGTATCCCTATCTAGGGTATCAATGTCAGCTGACAAGGTATCTACCCAAGCTGCTACAGCGCTACAAACCCAAGCCGACGCTATTGCCGGTCTGAGCAAGGCATCCGTATGCATATAAATTGATTTTAGGGTAGCCTCCTGTCTGCGATCAGCAGGATCCTTGAGGGCTGCCGTGTCTGGGGATGGTAGCGCCACCTTTTTGGACAGGCGCGTTAAAGCCTTGTCCACCTTGGGTGAGGATTCCCACCGTAACCTGTCCTGTGCCGGGAAAGGATACGCCATAAGAATTCTCTTGGGAATCTGCAGTTTCTTGTCTGGAGTTTCCCAAGCTTTTTCAAATAACTCATTCAGTCCATGAGATAGGGGAAAAGTTACCTCAGGTTTCTTTTCTTTAAACATGCATACCCTCGTGTCAGGGACAGAGGGGTCATCTGTGATATGCAAAACACCTTTTATCGCAACAATAATCATATAATGAATACTTTTGGCCACCCTTGGGTGTAACCTCGCATCATCGTAGTCGACACTGGAGTCAGAATCCGTGTCGGTATCAGTGTCTGCTACTTGGGACAGTAGACGTTTCTGAGACCCAGAAGGGCCCTGTGACACAGTCAAAGCCATGGATTGACTCCATGTTTTTTCCCTGGACTCTGCTTTGTCCAATCTCTTATGTAATAAAGACACATTTGCATTTAAAACATTCCACATATCCAACCAATCAGGTGTCGGCGTTGCCGACGGAGACACCACAATCATCTGCTCCACCTCCTCCCTAGATGAGCCTTCCGCTTCAGACATGCCGACACACACGTACCGGCACCCCCACACACTCAGGGATATATCTATATGGAGACAGTCCCCCAATAAGGCCCTTTGGAGAGGCAGAGAGAGAGTATGCCAGCACACACCCAGCGCCACCGGACACTGGAATAAAATCCCAGTCAGTATAGCGCTTTTATAGAGATATATATACATATATATATATATATATATATATAATTACTCACTGCGCCAATTAATGTGCCCCCCCCCCCTCTGTTTTGCCCTCTGGAACCGTGTTCAGCAGGGGAGAGTCCAGGGAGCCAGCTTCTCTGCAGTGTGCTGTGGAGAAAATGGCGCTGGTTAGTGCTGGAGGTTCAAGCCCCGCCCCCTCAGCGGTGGGCTTCGGTCCCGCTCAAATTATTTATACTGGCGGGGGTCTTTTAATATACCGCCTCCGCAGTATATAATGCCTATGCCAGTGTCCCTTGAAGTTAATATTGCTGCCCAGGGCGCCCCCCCTGCGCCCTGCACCCTTACAGTGCCCTCTGTGTGTGTATGTGTGGGAGCAATGTTGCGCAGCGTTACCTCAGTGAAGATCTGAAGTCTTCTGCCGCCTTTAAAGTCTTCTTTTCTTCTCAATACTCACCCGGCTTCTATCTTCCGGCTCTGTGAGGAGGACGGCGGCGCGGCTCCGGGACGAACGGCGAGGGTGAGACCTGCGTTCAGACCCTCTGGAGCCAATGGTGTCCAGTAGCCTAAGAAGCAGAGCCTATCATTTAAGTATGTCTGCTTCTCTCTCCTCAGTCCCACGATGCAGGGAGCCTGTTGCCAGCAGTGCTCCCTCAAAACAAAAAACCTAACAAAGTATTTTTCAGAGAAACTCAGTAGAGCTCCCCCGCAGTGCACCCAGTCTCCTCTGGGCATAGGATCTAACTGAGGTCTGGAGGAGGGGCATAGAGGGAGGAGCCAGTGCACACCCATTCTAAAGTCTTTAGAGTGCCCATGTCTCCTGCGGAGCCCGTCTATACCCCATGGTCCTTACGGAGTCCCCAGCATCCTCTAGGACGTAAGAGAAAAACAGAGTTAGAAGGATTTAGAAAAAAAAACACACAAAAAAACCCATCAATAGATTGTGTAACTCTAAAATCAGTGATTTCAGATCTGCTTAAGTGCATTTACACACATGCACTTATTAAGTATACTGGCGCCACATTGTTAGCGCTGCTGAAACTGCTCAGTGCAAGCGGATGTAGGCACATAATATCCTACACTGCATAGGCTGGCCATACTAAACCCGATCCTACGGTCATGGCTATTTTTAGTTTGTTAGCACAATTACCAGCCTCACTAAATTCGACTGCAACTGTCACAGAAAAGGTTGCAACAGAGAATAGGAGATCCCATTGCTTGGCTGTCCCCAGTGGATATCCAGTGTAAACAAATGTCAATTATATACAGTGAAGACAATTTAAATTCTAACATCACAAGAAGTAGTATAACTTGACTCCTAGTACAAAACAGGCACATGACAATGATATCCAGCAGGTTCTGACAACTCCCATTAATACTACTATTAGTGCTATCTACAGATGTGTTCTCATACATCTTGCCTCAATCTCAATACATGTAAGTGGACAAATCTGTATTTGCATTATATATTTTGATTTTGAATAAAAGGGGGGAGGCAACAGATGTTTGTATTTAAATTAAAGGTCACTTATTTTGTATGCGTGTCTGTAACACTAAGCTACCAAAATAGTCTGTCTTACGAAGATATAGTTGGCATCCCAACCGTCAGGATAGCGGCCATCAGGGGACTGGTGCCGGAACCTCAACACCTGTCAGATTCGTGGCGCTGAAATCCCTAATGGAATCCCCTGCCAGGTGGTTAGGGTTAAGCTGCAGGAAGGCAGGGTTATGATCAGGCTGCCGGAAAGGAGGGTTAGGGGGGCTCCAGAGGAGGGCTGACTCACTGGTGGTTGGTGTCGCTCCCCTGTTTGAAATTTGGACTGCGCTGCAACCCCACCACTGGAGCCGCCACTGGCTTGAGGTAGGGTAAATTGAGATGCTCAAACTTGTCTGCATTATGGCAGTCAGGATGCCGCTGACTGTATTCTGACCGCCAGCATCCTACCCAATCCGTCTTATGTGTATGTGCACCTTAAACTTAGCATTTTCTATTAACAATGTCAAATAGGATGTGTAGAAAATGTAATAATCTCTGCGCATGTACTACTTCTTTATAATTACTGCAATCTAGAACATATACTACTGTTTTCTAGTAGTGTAAAACTGGTATCCGGTTGTTGTATCTTCAGTAAAAAGATAAACAGTCAATAGATCGAAAAGCAAAACATCAACAGGGTCAAAAAAGTCAACAGGTAAAAGGTAGACAAGTACAAAAAGTCGACACGCATTCCATTTTTTATCATTTACCATCCACATGGACTATAACTGGGAATAGTTTGCTTGAAGTGACGCTAGTTAAGCGAGCCCACGAGGGTACACGGTTCCACTAATTTGGCTCAAATATAGTGAAACATACAAAATTGCACAAACAATATATATATAAAAAATAAATTGTGTCGGCCATTATCGTGTCAACCATTTTCACGCTGTCGACTTTTTCTATGGTTTACCTTTTCACCCTGTTGACCATTTGGGGTCAACTTATTGACTATCTTTTTACTGCAGATCTACTGAACCACACCCATAAAACTAGCATGTAGCCATGCTCATCTAGCCTGCAGCTTGACATATTCATGGCAAGCCAGGTGCGGCAAGTGTGCCCACGAATAGGATGTGCGAGTGCTTCTAAGTATGTGCACCCATAGGAATACATGGTGTACTAAAGCGCAGCTCAGCGTGCGCACTTTATCACTTCACCAGGCTTAATAAATATGCCACTCAATCGCACCTGCGTCTGGGCTCGGCATGTGTGCCCATGTGGCCGCGGCACAGACTGGATGAGCATGGCAACATCTGTACCTTGCATCTCTGCAACCTGCACAAAATGCATCACATTACTAATATGTTTTGGAGGCAAAATGTGTTTAGTTCTAGATAAGCCCCAAATCGCTCATGTGGAACAAATCTGTTACCTGCCATAATAGTAGAGCAGACAAGAATTGTGTGAAGTGTGAAAAGATTCTCAGAAACACCACCAGCTGAAGTCCACCCTTTGACAACACTGCCCTCAGACAGATTTCCTCACCTGCTGTTACAGTCATAGGCAGAAAATGTAAATACCATTGTAAGTCTCAATGACTATTTAATGGTAGCCTCTACATGACATAGCTCACAGAATGCTTTGTCACAAGTAGACATATATGACAAAAAATATCCTATTAGTCGTGGTAAATTACCATGGCTAATTACCTCACCTGGGGCAATCCAATTAGCCCTAATGCCGGCACTTATCAGCGATTTTGTTTCATCTACCTCAGGAAGGCGAAACCAAATCTGCGATAAGAAGACTTTTTTTTACCAAGAGTGTGGCCTCAAAATCACAGTTGCATCATTTTTCAAGGATCCTATGTGTTTTCTAACATGAAACTGAATTTTTTAGGACACAAAAAATGGGAGCTAATTTGCTAACTTCAGAGGAGGGAGGGGATAAAAAAAAATAAATCAATAATTATTTTTTTTTTTAAATCACGAAACCCCCCCCCCCCATTTTAAACATCCGAAAAATGTTTGCGCTTGAAAATATAAGAACCTACTAGTTCTCAAAATACTGTTTGGAACATTATGTGTAATACACCTTTCAGACATAAGCCCAACACTTTTTTTGCTTGTGAACGTGCGCTGGCTCGGGTCATGCCTATGGGTCTAATTCAGACCTGATCGCCGTATCAAATTTGTTAGCAAATGGGCAAAACCATGTGCACTGTGGGGGGGACAGATATAACATGTGCAGAGAGAGTTACGATTTGGGTGGGTTATATTGTTATTGTGCAGGGTAAAAACTGAAATTTAGATTTCAGTTTGAACACAACCCACCCAAATCTAACTCTCTCTGCACATGTTATATCTGTCCCCCCCACAGTGCACATGGTTTTGCCCATTTGCTAACAAATTTGATACGGCGATCAGGTCTGAATTAGACCCATAGGCATGACCCGAGCCAGCGCACGTTCACAAGCAAAAAAAGTGTTGGGCTTATGTCTGAAAGGTGTATTACACATAATGTTCCAAACAGTATTTTGAGAACTAGTAGGTTCTTATATTTTCAAGCGCAAACATTTTTCGGATGTTTAAAATGGGGGGGGGGGTTTCGTGATTTAAAAAAAAAAATAATTATTGATTTATTTATTTTTATCCCCTCCCTCCTCTGAAGTTAGCAAATTAGCTCCCATTTTTTGTGTCCTAAAAAATTCAGTTTCATGTTAGAAAACACATAGGATCCTTGAAAAATGATGCAACTGTGATTTTGAGGCCACACTCTTGGTAAAAAAAAGTCTTCTTATCGCAGATTTGGTTTCGCCTTCCTGAGGTAGATGAAACAAAATCGCTGATAAGTGCCGGCATTAGGGCTAATTGGATTGCCCCAGGTGAGGTAATTAGCCATGGTAATTTACCACGACTAATAGGATATTTTTTGTCATATATGTCTACTTGTGACAAAGCATTCTGTGAGCTATGTCATGTAGAGGCTACCATTAAATAGTCATTGAGACTTACAATGGTATTTACATTTTCTGCCTATGACTGTAACAGCAGGTGAGGAAATCTGTCTGAGGGCAGTGTTGTCAAAGGGTGGACTTCAGCTGGTGGTGTTTCTGAGAATCTTTTCACACTTCACACAATTCTTGTCTGCTCTACTATTATGGCAGGTAACAGATTTGTTCCACATGAGCGATTTGGGGCTTATCTAGAACTAAACACATTTTGCCTCCAAAACATATTAGTAATGTGATGCATTTTGTGCAGGTTGCAGAGATGCAAGGTACAGATGTTGCCATGCTCATCCAGTCTGTGCCGCGGCCACATGGGCACACATGCCGAGCCCAGACGCAGGTGCGATTGAGTGGCATATTTATTAAGCCTGGTGAAGTGATAAAGTGCGCACGCTGAGCTGCGCTTTAGTACACCATGTATTCCTATGGGTGCACATACTTAGAAGCACTCGCACATCCTATTCGTGGGCACACTTGCCGCACCTGGCTTGCCATGAATATGTCAAGCTGCAGGCTAGATGAGCATGGCTACATGCTAGTTTTATGGGTGTGGTTCAGTAGATATAACATGTTTACACCATGCACAAATGAAGGTTAATTTTCTTACCTAATCTCCATTTTGTCCACATCATCCTCTTCTATTTCAAAATGAGATTTCTTGTTGTAACTACTTGGCTTGGTCACCTGAATTTGGGAAAAACAGTAAAATAAAGTTATCTGCATTACCTGTGTTTCATATAAAGTGCACTTGACACCACAATCTTCCTGTATTAGTTTGACAGCAGCCTTACATCACTACTGTGCTGTTGTGGGCCTTCCTCTTTCCACCATCTAACAACAAGTCCGTGGACCCCTTTTAGATGCTATTCAAGTATTCTTCACTGCAATATGCCAGCTACGTTGTTAGGCCGCATAGAAAGAGAGGTCACTACAGCTGTAAATGCGGCAATGCACATATACAATTCCACTCAGAGGCATCGAGGGCAAAAGACTAAATGGGGGTACACACAGAGAAATCCGTGCTTAAATTCTATGCAATCTGACTTGCTTAGAAATGAAGCACGGATCTCTCAGTGTGTATGCCCATAGTGATAGCGATGCGCGGCTCCTCGCGCCGCTATCGCCGACTCTTCATTTGGCATGCATGCATGCCAAATCTAGTCAGGTCGCTCATTTCACCGCTGGGATGAAATTAGGGGCCCCCTGTGTCTACCCTCCCTTTCGCTCAGCACACATCCCACTGTGTGCTGAGCGGGGGAGAGATGTGTGCTGAGCGGTCTGTGCTAGATCGCTCAGCACACAACTCCCCTGTGTGTACGGGGCTTAAAGGCCCATACACACTGGGTGATTTTGAGCTCAAAGTAGCTCACATTTGGCATTATGAACTACTCTGAGCTCAATCTCATCCAGCGTGTATAGGCTAGCGAAGCGCGTGAGCACTGATGCGTGCTCCCGCATCATCGCTAGCCGCCGCTGCTCTCTGTCGGGCTGTTTGTACAGCCAAGTGAAGCACTTTCCACAGTCTCCTACAGTGGACAGTGCTTCACATCGCTGGCACAGGAAAAATAGCTTGGTGTGTATGCACTGAGCTATTTTCCTGCCAGTGATGTTCACGATCATCGCTGTGCATACACGCTGGGCAAAAACGCCCAGTGTGCATGCACCTATATGCAAACCAACGCAGGAGTGTCTATGACAGCGAACGAAGTCTTGCACGCAATGCATTCTGTTATCAGTGCATAGTTTAAGCTGGTGTTCACAGTGCTGTCTGTAGACACCCACCCACCTCCTAATCTAGTTATTCAGCATGTCTAACTTCAATAAACGCTGTGACATAATTTCTTCCATTCATTATGTCACCGGTAAAGTCTGAATATAGGTGGGAGGGCAGGCGGAAAGGGGTATCCGCACCTTATCTGCCCTGCTGTGAACATTTGCATTCTATTCCTGCACGTTTTAAATCTTAGGGACTAGCAGAAGATGAAGAATGGAAACAGAAGAGAACATCTGCCCTTTCCAAATGCACTTAAAAAGTAAAAATCATGGTGACATCAGTTACAAATATACATTTTCCTTAGCAGTCGTCATAATGTCAGGACCTCACTAAACAGAAATACTGTATTGCCGTCAAAGGGGTTTATTTACTAATATTCGTGTTTTTGCCGTTTTTAAGGGAGTTTGATATCAAATGGTATCGGGTGCATTTTCCTGCAACTTTTTGAATCCTGATACGGTAATTTACTAAGCTGCCGAGTTTTCACCATTCGGATTTTCCGATGTCGATGTGATTCGTAATATCGGGCAGTGTTTTACGGGAGTGATTAGTAAAACACTGCCTGACAAAACACAAGGAATGCCGGCCGGATCTGTGAGATCCGTGCAGGGCTTCATTGTGTGCATTCTGAGAACTGCAGAATGGGTTAAAAAAAAAAATGCGTGGGGTCCCCCCTCCTGAGCATAACCAGCCTCGGGCTCTTTGAGACGGTCCTGGTTGCAAAAATACAGGGGAAAAACTGACTGGGTTCCCCCCATATTTAAACAACCAGCACCGAGCTCTGCGCCTGGTGCCAAAAATATGGAGGACAAAAAACATAGGGGTTCCCCGTATTTTTACCACCAGCACCGGGCTCCACTAGTCAGAGAGATAATGTCACAGCCGGGGGACACTTTTATATTGGTCCCGGCGGCCCTGGCATTAAATCCTCAACTTCACCCCTGGCCGGAGTACCCTGTAGGAGTGGGGACCCCTTAAATCAAGGGGTCCCCCCCTCCAGCCCCCCAAGGACCGGGGTGAAGCCCGAGGCTGTCCCCCCCATCCGTGGGTGGTGGATGGGAGGCTGATAGCCTTTTGTGTAAAAAAAATAATATTGTATTGGAGAACCACAAGTACCAGCACGCGGGGGGAAAACGGGCCCACTGGTACCTGTAGTTCCACTACAAAAAAATACCCAAATAAAAACAGAACACAGACACCGTAAAAAGTAAAAGTTTAATGCACATACATGCACACTTACATACTTACCTATGTTGACCCGAAGCACTCGGGCCTCTTGTCCAGTAGAATACAGGGGTACCGGTGCATAAAATTATACTTACAAAGAATCCGGTGTAGATCGGTTCTCTTCTTAAAAGTTATAATCCACGTACTTGGCAAAAAAACAAAATGCTCACCCGACCCACGAACTGAAAGGGGATCCATGTTTACACATGGATCCCCTTTCCCTGAATGTCGGGACCCCCCGTGACTCCTATCAAAGAGGGTCCCTTTAGCCAATCAGGGAGTGCCACGTCATGGCACTCTCCTTATTGGCTGTGCGCTCTTGCACTGTCAGTCAGGCGGCGCACTGTGGATACAATGTAGCGTAGCTGCGCTACATTATATCCAATGGTGGGAACTTTGCGGTCTGCGGTAGACCGCGAGGTTAAGTGGGGGTCACTCTTGTGGTTGGCCCCACTTAACCTTGCGGTGTACCGCAGACCGCAAAGTTCCCACCATTGGATATAATGTAGCGCAGCTACGCTACATTGCATCCACAGTGCGCCGCATGACTGGCAGTGCAGGAGCGCACAGCCAATCATGAGAGTGCCATGACGTGGCGCTCCCTGATTGGCTGAAGGGACCCTCTTTGACAGGAGTCACGAGGGGTCCCGACATTCGGGGAAAGGGGATCCATGTGTAAACATGGATCCCCTTTCACTTCGTGGGTCGGGTGAGCGGTTTGTTTTTTTTGCCAAGTCCCTGGATTATAACTTTTAAGAAGAGGACCGATCTACACCGGATTCTTTGTAAGTATAATTTTATTTACAGGTATCCCTGGATTCTACTGGACAAGAGGACAGAGTGCTTCGGGTCAACATAGGTTAGTATGTATGTATGTATGTATGTATGTATGTATGTATGTATGTATGTATGTACGTACGTACGTATGTATGTAAGTGTGCATTAAACTTTTTTTACTTTCACGGTGTCTGTGTTTTGTTTTTATTTGGGTATTTTTTTTGTAGTAGAACTACCAGCGGGCCCGTTTTTCCCCTGCATGCTGGTACTTGTGGTTCTCCAAGTACCAGCTTGCGGGGGAGGCTTGCTGGGACCTGTAGTTTTGCTACAAAAAAACACTATTCTTTTTTTACACAAAAGGCCATCAGCCTCCCATCCACCGCCCACGGATTGGGGGGGGGGGGGGGGACAGCCTCGGGTTTCACCCCTGGTCCTTGGGTGGCTGGAGGAGGGGGGGGGGGGGGGGGGGGACTCCTTGATTTAAGGGGTCCCCCGGCCAGGGGTGACTGGTTGGAGATTTAATGCCAGGGCCGCCGGGACCAAGATAAAGTGTCCCCCGGCTGTGACATTATCTCTCTGGCTAGTGGAGCCCGGTGCTGGTGGAAAAAATAAGAATTTACTTACCGATAATTCTATTTCTCGTAGTCCGTAGTGGATGCTGGGGACTCCGTCAGGACCATGGGGAATAGCGGGCTCCGCAGGAGACAGGGCACATCTAAAAAAGCTTTTAGGTCACATGGTGTGTACTGGCTCCTCCCCCCATGACCCTCCTCCAAGCCTCAGTTAGGTACTGTGCCCGGACGAGCGTACACAATAAGGAAGGATCTTGAATCCCGGGTAAGACTCATACCAGCCACACCAATCACACCGTACCACTTGTGATCTGAACCCAGTTAACAGTATGATAACAAAACGAAGTACCCTCTGAAAAGATGGCTCACAACAAGAATAACCCGATTTTTGTAACAATAACTATGTACAAGCATTGCAGACAATCCGCACTTGGGATGGGCGCCCAGCATCCACTACGGACTACGAGAAATAGAATTATCGGTAAGTAAATTCTTATTTTCTCTAACGTCCTAGTGGATGCTGGGGACTCCGTCAGGACCATGGGGATTATACCAAAGCTCCCAAACGGGCGGGAGAGTGCGGATGACTCTGCAGCACCGAATGAGAGAACTCCAGGTCCTCCTTAGCCAGAGTATCAAATTTGTAAAATTTTACAAACGTGTTCTCCCCTGACCACGTAGCTGCTCGGCAAAGTTGTAATGCCGAGACCCCTCGGGCAGCCGCCCAAGATGCGCCCACTTTCCTAGTGGAGTGGGCCTTTACAGATTTAGGCTGTGGCACGCCTGCCACAGAATGTGCAAGTTGGATTGTGCTACAGATCCAACGTGCAATCGTCTGTTTAGACGCAGGAGCACCCATATTGTTGAGTGCATACAATATAAACAGCAAGTCAGACTTTCTGACTCCAGCCGTCCTAAACTATATATATATATATATATATATATATATATATATATATATTTTTAGGGTCCTGACAACGTCTATTAACCTGGAGACCTCCAAGTCCCTAGAAGCCGCAGGCACCATAATAGGTTGTTTCAGGTGAAAAACCTGACACCCCCTTAGGAAGAAAACTGGAGACGAGTCCCAGTTCTGCCCTGTCCGAATGGAAATTTAAATATGGGCTTTTGTAAGACAAAGCCGCCCATTCTGACAATCGCCTGGCCGAGGCCAGGACCAACAGCATGGTCACTGTCCATGTGAGATATTGGTCAACAGCATGTTCACTTTCCATGTGATATATTTCAAATCCACAGATTTGAGCGGTTCAAACCAATATGATTTTAAGGAATCCCAACACTATGTTGAGATCCCACGGTGCCACTAGAGGCACAAAAAGGGGTGTATATGCAATACTCCCTTGACAATTTGGACTTCAGGAACTGAAGTCAATTCTTTTCGGAAGAAATTCTACAGGGCCGAAACTTAAAACCTTAAAGAACCCCAATTTTAGGCTCAAAACACTCCTGTTTTCAGGAAGTGTAGAATTCGACCTAGTTGAATTTTCTTCGTGGGGCCTTCCTGGCCTCACCCACGCAACATATTTTCACCACATGTGGTGATGACGTTGTGCGGTCACCTCCTTCCTGGCTTTGACCAGGGTAGGTATGACCTCTTATGGAATGCCTTTTTCCTTCAGGATCCGGCATTCAACCGCCATGCCGTCAAACGCAGCCGCGGTAAGTCTTGGAATAGACATGGTACCTGCTGAAGCAAGTCCCTTCTTAGCTCCCCAGGCCCTTAGTCCTCTGTGAGCATCTCTTGAAGTTCCGGGTACCAAGTCCCTCTTGGCCAATCCGGAGTCACGAGTATAGTTCATACTCCTCTATATCTTATAATCCTCAATACCTTGGTTATGAGAAGCAGAGGAGGGAACACATACACCGACTGTTACACCCACGGTGTTACTAGGACATCCACAGCTATCGCCTGAAGGTCTCATGACCTGGCGCAATACCTGTCCCGTTTTTTGTTCGGGCGGGACGCCATCATTTCCACCTTTGGTCTTTGCCAATGGCTCACAATCATGCGGAAAAACTTCCCTATGAAGTTCCCACTCTCCCAGGTGGAGGTCATGCCTGCTGAGGAAGTCTGCTTCCCAGTCGTCCACTCCCGGAGAGAACACTGCTGACAGTGCTATCACATGATTTTCCGCCTAGCGAAAAATCCTTGCAGTTTTTTCACTGCCCTCCAGCTTCTTGTGTCGCCGTTTCTGTTTACGTGGGCGACTGCCGTGATGTTATCCCACTGGATCAATACCGGCTGACCTTGAAGCAGAGGTCTTGCTAAGTTTAGAGCCTTATAATTTTGCTCTTAGCTCTATCTATGTGGAGAGAATTCTCCAGACTTGATCACACTTTCCTGGAAATTTTTTCCCTGTGTGACTGCTCCCCAGCCTCTCAGGCTGGCCTCCGTGGTCACCAGCATCCAATCCTGAATGCTGAATCTGTGGCCCTCTAGAAGATGAGCACTCTGTAATCACCACAGGAGAGACACCCTTGTCCTTGGATATAGGGTTATCCGCTGATGCATCTGAAGATGCGATCCGGACCATTTGTCCAGCAGATCCCACTGAAGAGTTCTTGCGTGAAATCTGCCGAATGGAATTGCTTCGTAATAAGCCACCATTTTTACCAGGACTCTTGTGCAATGATGCACTGACACTTTTCCTGGTTTTAGGAGGATCCCGATTAGCTCGGATAACTCCCTGGCTTTCTCCTCTGGGAGAAACACCTTTTTCTGGACTGTGTCCAGAATCATCCCTAGGAACAGTAGACGTGTCCTCGGAAAAGCTACGATTTTGGAATATTTAAAATCCACTCGTGCTGTCGTAGAACTATTAAAGATAGTGCTACTCCGACCTCCAACTGTTCTCTGGACCTTGCCCTTATCAGGAAAGCGTCCAAGTTTCTTTTAAGAAGAATCATCATTTCGGCCATTACCTTGGTAAAGACCCGGGGTGCCGTGGACAATCCAAACGGCAGCGTCTGAACTGATAGTGACAGTTCTGTACCACGAACCTGAAGTACCCTTGGTGAGAAGGGCAAATTTGGACATGTAGGTAAATGTCCCTGATATCCAGTGACACCATCTCGTCCCCTTCTTCCTGGTTCGCTATCACTGCTCTGAGTGACTCCATCTTGATTTGAACGCTTGTATGTAAGTGTTCAAATATTTCAGATCTCACCGAGCCGTTTGGCTTCAGTACCACAATATAGTGTGGAATAATACCCCCACCCTTGTTGTAGGAGGGGTACTTTGATTATCACCTGCTGGGAATACAGCCTGTGAATTGTTTCCAATACTGCCTCCCTGTCGGAGGTAGACGTTGGTAAAACAGACTTCCGGAACTTGTGAGGAGGAGACGTCTCGAATTTCCAATGTACACCTGGGATACTACATGTAGGATCCAGGAGTCCCCTTGCGAGTGAGCCCACTGCGTGCTGAAACTCTTGAGATGACCCCCTACCGCACCTGAGTCCGCTTGTACTGCCCCAGCGTCATGCTGCGGACTTGGCAGAAGCTGTGAAGGGCTTCTGTTCCTGGGAATGGGCTGCTTGCTGCAGTCTTCTTCCCCTTCCTCTACCCCTGGGCAGATATGACTGGCCTTTGCCCGCCTGCCCGTATGGGGACGAAAGGACTGAGACTGAAAAGACTGTGTCCTTTTCTGCTGAGATGTGACTCGGGGAACAAAAGGTGGATTTTTCAGCTGTTGCCATGGCCACCAGGTCCGATGGACCGCCCCTTTATACGGCAATACTTCCATGTGCCGTCTGGAATCTGCCTCACCTGACCACTGTCGTGTCTTCGTCTGGCAGATATGGACATCACATTTACTCTTGATGCCAGAATGCAAATATCCCTCTGCGCATCACGCATATATAGAAATGCATCCTTAAAATGCTCTATAGACAATAAAATCTTGTCCCTGTCAAGGGTATCAAAATTTTCAGTCAGGAAATCCGACCAAGCCCCCTCAGCGCTGCACATCCAGTCTGAGGCGATTGCTGGTCGTAGTATAACACCAGTATGTGTGTATATACTTCTTAGGCTATTTTTCAGCTTCCTATCAGCTGGCTCCTTGAGGGCGGCCGTATCTGGAGACGGTAACGCCACTTGTTTTATAAGCGTGTGAGCGCCTTATCCACCCTAAGGTGTGTTTCCCAACTCGCCCTTACTTCTGGCGGGAAAGGGTATACCGCCCATAACTTTCTATCGGAGGAACCCCACGTATCATCACACACTTCATTTAATTTATCTGATTCAGGCAAAACTACAAGTAGTTTATTCACACCCTACAAAATACCCTTATTTGTGGTACTTGTAGTATCAGAAATATGTAACACCTCCTTCATTGCCCTTAACATGTAACGTGTGGCCCTAAAGGAAAATACGTTTGTTTCTTCACCGTCGACACTGGAGTCAGTGTCCGTGAGGTAAATGGGCGTTTTTACAAGCCCCTGACGGTGTCTGAGACGCCTGGACAGGTACTAATTTGTTTGCGGGTCGTCTCATGTCGTCAACCGGCTCGCAGCGTGTTGACATGATCACGTACTTCCACAAGTAAGCCATCCATTCCGGTGTCGACTCCCTAGAGAGTGACATCACCATTACAGGCAATTTGCTCCGCCTCCTCACCAACATTTTTCTCATACATGTCGACACACACGTACCGACATACAGCACCCACACAGGGAATGCTCTGATAGAGGACAGGACCCACTAGCCCTTTGGGGAGACAGAGGGAGAGTTTGCCAGCACACACCAAAATGCTATAATTATACAGGGACAACCTTTATAAAAGTGTTCCTCCCTTATAGCATTTAATATATATTTATATCGCCAAATCAGTGCCCCCCCTCTCTGTTTTAACCCTGTTTCTGTAGTGCAGTGCAGGGGAGAGCATGGGAGCCTTCCCCTCAGCCTTTCTGTGAGGGAAAATGGCGCTGTGTGCTGAGGAGAATAAGCTCCGCCCCCTTTTCGGCTGTTTTTTTCTCCCGGTTTTTAAGAACTGGCCTGGGTTAAAATACATACATATAGCCTTAATGGCTATATGTGATGTATTTATTTTGCCAATAAGGTACTTATATTGCTGCCCAGGGCGCCCCCAGCAGCGCCCTGCACCCTCCGTGACTAGGTCAGTGAGCCGTGTGACAACAATGGCGCACAGCTGCAGTGCTGTGCGCTACCTTCATGAAGACTGTGAAGTCTTCTGCCGCCTGTTTCCGGACCTCCGTTCTGCCGTCTTCTTCAGCGTCTGTAAGGGGGATCGGCGGCGCGGCTCCGGGACGAACCCCAGGCTGACCTGTGTTCCGACTCCCTCTGGAGCTCAGTGTCCAGTAGCCTAAGATCCCAATCCATCCTGCACGCAGGTGAGTTGGAGATCTCTCCCCTAAGTCCCTCGTTGCAGTGATCCTGTTGCCAGCAGGAATCACTGAATGAAACCTAAAAAAAAAACTTTTCTAAACAGCTCTTTAAGAGAGCCACCTAGATTGCACCCTTCTCGGACGGGCACAAAAACCTAACTGAGGCTTGGAGGAGGGTCATGGGGGGAGGAGCCAGTACACACCATGTGACCTAAAAGCTTTTTTAGATGTGCCCTGTCTCCTGCGGAGCCCGCTATTCCCCATGGTCCTGACGGAGTCCCCAGCATCCACTAGGACGTTAGAGAAATACGGGGAACCCCTCCGTTTTTTGTCCCCCGTATTTTTGACACCAGGACCAGGCGTAGAGCCTGGTGCTGGTTGTTTAAATATGGGGGAACCCCAGTCAGTTTTTTCCCCTGTATTTTTACAACCAGGACCGGCTCAAAGAGCCCGAGGCTGGTTATGCTTAGGAGGGGGGACCCCACGCAATTTTTTTTAAACATCTTCACACTAAACAGACCCTTTCCCATAGATAACCATGCACATATCTCACTGATCCGCGCATGACTATCCAAACTCGCCAGGAAAAAGCAGGTCTATTTTTTTGCTGCTTTTTTTAACGAATCGCAAACAAATACACCCGCAATTGAGCATTCAGAGACTAACACCCAAATACAAATGAATAGTAAATTCCCGTCTTGTATGAACAAACAGCCGCGTTTGACCGATGGTCTAATCATTCGTGTTTCTGAACTTTGCCGTCAAAACCATTTGGAATAACCCAAACACTGCCTGGATTTGTACTTCGTAAATTCCCGTGTTGCCACTTAGAAAAAACAAAAAAAAAATTGGACAAACTCAGAATTTTAGTAAATAAACCCCAAAAAGTTTAAATATCAGAAGACCTGACAAATTCACTGCAACCCATACAAATCAGCCACAGGTACTGTACCTGTTGACTCTACAGCAGTAAAAGGCCTTTAACGTATATTTTCAAATGTAATGCTTCAGATGCACCTTATGTTAGCATTACAACTGTACGTCTAGACCTAGATTTAATGGGATGGGATGAGAGCAATTCACTAGCATATCCGCTGTTACCACAATCAGGGATGTGAGCACATGGTGTGAAACGATCACACCCAGAGAACTACCACAACAACATCTTTTGTTGAAAAACCACACTACAATAAACCTATAGCAGCACAACAGCTCTCCTTTTGCATGGGTGGGGCAGGTGCTTTCTGTATATCCGTTATGAAGGCAATAGTTAGGAGCTGTCAATACTTTATTTTTTTAATTTAGTAATTAGTTGTAGACAAAAAACCGTTGTTAGTATATTTAGTTAGCCCCAAAGATCACATCACTTTTCAGTAAAAATATTGTTTTACATAGTGCTTGGGAGAGTGAATAGACTAAATATAGGGCAGGAGGTAAATGCAGCACATAGAAAAAGTATTTTCACATGAAATATTTATAAATGAAAGGATGGATGCGTGAAGTGCGCAGAGGCACTCCTCTGACGCTACCACATAAGGCTGGACTGGTGTACAAATCCATAAACTGGTAACTGAACACTGCTTCTGTCATTACGCTGCAATTTGTATCCACACCAACTAGAATGGAGGCAGTTGTAGTACAAGGTTTGCTGTACAAAATCTTTGTTCTTCAAAAAGTATAGTGCGCCCAGTCCTAAATGGTCCTGTGATTGTGGTAACACCGGGCCAAATTCATGTTTGTCCACACTTGCCTATGCAGCTGTGTTTTTTCAGTCTATGGACTTGGTAATCATCGCAAGTGAGGTTGCCCCCTGAATAGAATATAGACGCCCACCGGAGTCATTGCAAAGTCCTAAACTACTGTGTACGGTAGGCAGTCAATTTACCGGCTGTCGGTATCCCAGCTGTCAGGATACCGCCGCTGGAATCCTGATTCCTGGTGAGATATCGGTGGTCATAATCTCCACCACCAGCTGGAATCCCCACCCAATCCAGCTGGTGGTGGAGATTCTGACCCCCGATATTTCACTGGGTGTCAGGATTGCAGCGGTATCCTGACAGCCGGGATCCCGACAGCCAACAAGTGTGGCGAGCAGACACGCTGCACTTGCATCCGGTATCCCGGCTGTCGGGATCCCAGCGTCGGTCTCGTGACCGCCGGGATATCATACTGATCCCCCTGTGTACATATATGCAGCATTGTTGCAATAGCGAGTGAGTCTATGGTCACGCAGACTGGCTGTGGCAGCAGCCATGCTGGTGTCATGTTTCTATACACATATGAAAGCAGCTGAAGGCAAACACACGGCCCCAACTCCCTCACCTAAATGGTCCTTTCCTGTCAATCACTCTGCGTTTAAATCCTCACTGGAGCAGCACCACAAAAGGTACCTTGGTGCTTGCACAGTCCGATTGCGGCACATGTGTAATCTATCGATAATCACTCAGTTGCGTGAACATCGGCATCTCATACAAATATGAATTAGGACCACTGTATAGGAAATTCCAATACTGAAGTAAGGGGGCAATCCAATTCAAAGTGATGGTCGTATTAGTATCAGAGGACGAGTACCAGAGAACGAGCAGAAAGACCGCACCTCATGTCCAACAGTATCAGCATGGATGTGCAATGTTAACCTACCATAAACCTCGACGATGTGCACAACCGAACATCTGTGACAACACATACTAGAGAACTGAACTGTGTCTTTGGTGTTTGACTGTTTTATTCTAAACTCCCCTCAAATAAACTACTGTAGAGCCAAGAAGCAGGACAGTGCATCCTGCAGGAATACAGGGATAGGTGTCTGGATCAGTATAAAATTAGAACAGGTCATTTAAGTAAATAATCCACTTTCATATTACAGTAATTTACTAACTTTTGCAAATATTTATTTATTATACTGAAAAATTTTCTGGCGTATCATCTTGGATGTCATCTCACCACCTCAAACTTAATATGTCCAAAACATAATTAATAATATTTCAACCGGCCAATAGTAGTTACCAACCTAAAATCTCTATCAGTGTTTATTAACGCGACAATTAACCCTACCCCAGAAACTCGCTGTCTAGGTGTCATCCTTGACTCTGAACTGTCCTTTGTTCCTCACATTCAATCTGTCTCAACAACATGTTACATAAATCTAAAAAACCTATCCAGAATATAACCATATGTTACACAGAACATTGCAAAAGCTCTAATCTATGCTCTCATTATCTCCCGCATTGATTATTGTAATTGTCTTCTAACTGGTCTTCCCCAAAACAGTCTCTCACCACTACAATCCATTCTGAATGAGCTGCAAGGCAAACCTTCCTTTCTGAACATTTATCAACTGCTGATCTGCTCTGTCAGTCCCTCCATTGGTTGCCTGTATTCTACCATATACTGTACAATATAAAATATTTTTACCTACATATAAGACTATTAGGCAAACTACACCAACATACATCTCTTCACTTATCGCAAAATATCTTCCATCCGAACCTCTCTGCTTTGCACAAGTTCTGCATCTCTTATCCACACGCATTACTTGCTCCCTTTCACGATTACATTACTTTTTTCAGGCTGCATCTCCACTCTGCAGAACGCCCTCCCACAGACAACAGATTAATAGTCTCTTCAGACAAGCTTATAAATATCCAGAACCACCCACATAACTCTCATAAGATATCCTACCTAATTATATCCCCTCAATACAGTCCACACAAACTGAAATATTTTCTGTTTCTTCACTTTCACATCCTCATGACCATTGACCAATGTTCCTGTGTCCCTATATCATACAGCCCCTCAAGATCCTTTGCAATATGGCAAGACCATTATGCAATTAAGTAGCACTTATGTGTATCAATGCCTATTTCCCTATAGTCTGATTGTGAGCAGGGCCCTCTTACCTCTTTGACTGCCTGCTATTACTCAGTTTTGTTTTATTACTGATTGCTCCCAATTGTAAAATGTGCAACGGAATATGCTGTTCTATGGGCCTAATTCAGACCTGATCGCTAGGGTGCGTTTTTTGCATCCCTACGATCAGGAAGTCTCCGCTTACAGGAGGAGGGGGAAATCGCTGTGTAGGGGTGCGATCGCATGTGCAGGAAAGCTGCACAAACAGAGGTTAGTGCAGTCTCTGCACAGACCAGGACTTACTCTTCAAGTGCGATGATCGGGGCCAGAGCAGACGTCAGGAACCCTCCTGCGTTTCTCAGGACACTCCTTAAAAACGTTCAGTTGCCACCCACAAACGGCCTCTTACCGTCAGTCACCTTGCGATAGCCCGTGCAATCGCTTTTCTCGCACAATCCATCGCTGCCCGGCGCTACGGACCGACGCGCCTGCGCATTGTGGTGCATACACATGCGATGTGCAGTTAAGACCTGATCGCAGGCTGCATGAAAACGCAGCCTATCGATCAGGTCTGAATTATGCCCTATGTACAGTATCTGTTAATATATATTATATATACACCTATATATATTTACAGTATATATATTTTAGAGATGTGCGCAGAGCCCCATGTTTTGGTTTAGTTCTAATTCATCATGATTTAGCAAAAAGTGTTTTGGTCCGGATTCAGTTTTAGATTCCTTTAAAAATCGATAAACAAAATGATTCCGAACTGGGACTCGATTTGTCTCGGAACCTCTAAGAGAGATTATATATATATATTTATAAAAAAGCTTCCATTTGTTTCTGTATGTTTCTCAGCCAAGTGTTTATGTCAGACAGTGTTCACTGCTTTGGGATGATACATAGCTTTCATGCTCTCTGCAGTGGATAGATAAAGGGGCAACAAAAGGAAAGAACTGTCTAAATTAGTAATGGTTTTTTTTTTTAGACTGCAGCAGACTGACTGAAAAAAAAAAGCATGAGACTAATCCAAGCCAGTAATTTAAATTTATCTAAAAGTGGAAAACTTGTTTTAGATGAGAAAGTAGAAGTAATCCAAAGGTCAAGCAGACGTTAAAAAAAAAAAAAAAATAGATGGCCACAAACATTACTAGTAACCTGTGGGGGGGGGAGCGATAAAAACTAAAATGGAACAGCAGCGAATGTGACAACTCGTCTGGGACAATGTGTGATCCCAGGACGGACACACAGGAAACAGACTCGGTAACCCCTGCACATGGCTGCAGAGTTCATCTTGCAATGTTTCACATTAGCAAAGAGGACAGTTGGCAGCTCACATGCATAGGCTTCCAAACATCTGAGGATATGAGATTTCATCTCCTCACCACGCCCACGTAAATACCAACCTCAAAATAAAACACTTCATCAAACTGTGGGTTGTTAGTCTTCTTTCTGACTTTAGTTTTCTTTGACTCTGTCCTGAAAGTAGTAAGAAAAAACAAGAAAAAAAAAAACAAGATATCACTAAGGATTTTGATCAAATGTATCTGATGCAAGCAGTGTTTTTTTAACATATATATTAGTATTAATGCTATTAAGTATCACTAATTAAATGACAGCAAACGTGTTGCTACTAAAAGCCAGTGCATGCAGCTGCACTATACTATACTATGACATTTTTGTTTCTTTCTCGGCTAAGCATAGTTTTGTAGACAGACATCAGGCACAAAATGGGGCAGTTATAGGAAGGAGCAGAAATTACACAATTCAGCAAAAGACATGGTAAACACTAACCGTGTTGGTCCCAGTAAAGTTACAGTAGCGTAAGGATCGCATTGACCATTGACAATGGGTAGGCCGCGGCATTCTAACACTCTGTAAAGTAAAGAAAATATTATAAAGATTACAAAGCAAATTCATTTACTAAACACATACTTTTTAAGTAATGGAAACCCCTTAAACGTGGGTACAATGTTACAGCAAAACAAAATATAAACTGAATTGTTATGTTTAAGGCCATCTAAAATTGGAAAACATTTCAGATAGAACATTTCTGGGAACTTGTAAGTTTTGTGCTACAGAAGTTCTATAAAGTGTATTTTCTCCTCTTTTTATTCACATCGCAGCACATGGGCGGGATGCAATGTAGTCAGAGTTCGGCGACCGAGCGGGATGCCAGCTGAACTCGGATGTTTTTTTAAGAGGCAATCATTTACAAGGCATGGTTTAGCCTTGTACATGATTTCCCCCTTAAAAAACGTCCAAGTTCAGCCAGCATCTGCGCACGGTTACCGAAATTGAACTTTATTGCATTAAGGCCCATGAGTCCAAGTTTCCTGGGTCAAGAAGGCAGTTTGTGTGGGTACATATAGCTGTGTAAAATGAAATAGAATTTAACACTGATAAATATTTTCATGTATAAATGGTTTTGTTACTATATTGCACTTTCCCAGATGCATTTCGTGCATATGATTGAACACATGACTACAGGGCAGAATAGACCACTCTATGGGGGTCATTCCGAGTTGTTCGCTCGCAAGCTGCTTTTAGCAGCTTTGCACACGCTAAGCCGCCGCCTACTGGGAGTGAATCTTAGCATAACAAAATTGCGAACGAAAGATTAGCAGAATTGCGAATAGACACTTCTTAGCAGTTTCTGAGTTGCTCCAGACTTACTCGGCATCTGCGATCAGTTCAGTGCTTGTCGTTCCTGGTTTGACGTCACAAACACACCCAGCGTTCGGCCAGACACTCCTCCGTTTCTCCAGCCACTCCCGCGTTTTTCCCAGAAACGGTAGCGTTTTTTCACACACTCCCATAAAACGGCCTGTTTCCGCCCAGAAACACCCACTTCCTGTCAATCACATTACGATCACCAGAACGAAGAAAAAACCTCGTAATGCCGTAAGTAAAATTCCTAACTGCATAGCAAATTTACTTGGCGCAGTCGCAGTGCGGACATTGCGCATGCGCATTAGCGACTAATCGCTCCGTTGCGAGAAAAAAATAACGAGCGAACAACTCGGAATGACCCCCTATGTCTACTCATTCTGTCATTGCTGGCTGTCTATGGGACAGGCTACTAAAGCAGCTCTAACTAAATGAAGAAGCTCCTGCTGCATTTTTGGTTAAAAAAAGAACACTGGTCTAGTCTGTACCATCTTCAAGAACCTTTTATTATCCAGACAGCAAAACCAATACTTACTTGGGTGGAGTTTACCCAGTCATACAGTTTCATCTGAGAGGACAACGCAGACAGCTTTCTACCATATAACCCACATAGGTTATGTACACCAGTTACTGTTCTGTTACTCAGGAGAATTAATTTACTACAAATAGGGTGATAATATAACTCCTTTAAAAATACTGGCTACTTTACATATGATGGTATATAAAACACAGCCATATTATTATGCAAGACAAGGAAAAAGTCCACGCTGATGCTTCTGGATTGCAAGAAGCCTATACAACTGGATGATTCCAATATGGGTGGTCATTCCAACCCGATCGCTCGCTGCAGTTGTTCGGGTCGGAATTGTGCATGCGCCGGCACATGCCGGACGGCGAATTCCGTCCTTCCCTAGCGATCGCCTCTGCCTGATTGACAGGTAGAGGTGGTTGATGGGCAGGAGGGGGCGGCGGTAGGCCGCCGTTTTGGGGGCGCGGTCCGGCCAACGCAGGTGTGGCCGGACCCTGCTGGGGGCGGGGCTCAGTGGCTGAGTGATGTCACACGCAGAACCTGCGACCAGGGGGAGCGACTAGCAACTCCCGGACAGCCGCAGGAGCTGCGCTGGCCGGGAGTTACTCAACAAGTACAAAAGCATTGCGGCTGTGCGATGCTTTTGTACTTGTGCGCGGGGGGAAGGGGGGCCGGACAGACATGTGGAGCGGATTAGCCCTGTGCTGTGCGTCTCCCCGCATGTCTGGGAACACGATCGTTGCACAGCTACGATCAAATAGGAATGACCCCTATGGTCCTCAATGTCAAAACAAGCAGTGAAAAATTGTGTTCAAATGTTTAAGTCATGTCTGTAAAAAAGTGAGTAAATTCCAATCACACTTGACGTTAATAAATAAATAAATAAAAGTGTACGTAACCATTAAATGTTATTTAAAGTAACACCATGTACTGTACATGTGTCAGAAAACTAAAAAACAAAATCAAAACAAACCGCATAATGCAGAAAAAAAATAAGATTGTACTTACCGGTAAATCTATTTCTCGTAGTCCGTAGTGGATGCTGGGCACTCCGTAAGGACCATGGGGAATAGACGGGCTCCGCAGGAGACATGGGCACTTTAAGAAAGAATTTAGATTCTGGTGTGCTCTGGCTCCTCCCTCTATGTCCCTCCTCCAGACCTCAGTTAGAGAAACTGTGCCCGGAAGAGCTGACAGTACAAGGAAAGGATTTTGGAAATCCAGGGCAAGATGCATACCAGCCACACCAATCACACCGTATAACTTGTGATAAACTTACCCAGTCAACAGTATGAACAACAACAGAGCATCAGTTCAACACTGATGCAACAATAACATAGCCCTTATTGCAGCAATAACTATATACAAGTATTGCAGAAGAAGTCCGCACTTGGGACGGGCGCCCAGCAACCACTACGGACTAAGAGAAATAGATTTACCGGTAAGTAAAATCTTATTTTCTCTAACGTCCTAGTGGATGCTGGGGACTCCGTAAGGACCATAGGGATTATACCAAAGCTCCCAAAACGGGCGGGAGAGTGCGGATGACTCTGCAGCACCGATAGTGCAACAATAGGTCCTCATCAGCCAGGGTATCAAACTTGTAGAACTCTGCAAAAGTGTTTGAACCTGACCAAGTATCAGCTCGGCATAGTTGTAATGCCGAGACCCCTCGGGCAGCCGCCCAAGAAGAGCCCACATTCCTAGTGGAATGGGCTTTAACCGATTTTGGCAGTGGCAATCCAGCCGCAGAATGAGCCTGCTGAATCGTGTTACAGATCCAGCGAGCAATAGTTTGCTTTGAAGCAGAAGCACCCAGCTTGTTGGATGCATACAGGATAAACAGCGACTCCGCTTTCCTGACTCTAGCCGTTCTGGCTACATAAACCTTCAAAGCCCTGACCACATCCAGTAACTCAGAATCCTCCAAGTCACGAGTAGCCACAGGCACCACAATAGGTTGGTTCATATGAAAAGATGACACCACTTTTGGCAGAAATTGGGAACGGGTCCGCAATTCTGCTCTATCCATATGGAACACCAGATAGGGGCTTTTATGTGACAAAGCCGCTAATTCTGACACACGCCTAGCCAAAGCCAAGGCAAATAGCATGACCACCTTCCACGAGAGATATTTTAACTCCACCGTTTTAAGTGGTTCAAACCAGTGTGATTTCAGGAAACTTAACACCACGTTAAGATCGCAAGGTGCCACTGGAGGCACAAAAGGAGGCTGAATATGCAGCACTCCCTTTACAAACGTCTGAACTTCTGGTAGAGAAGCCAACTCTTTTTGAAAGAAAATGGATAGGGCCGAAATCTGGACCTTAATGGAGCCCAATTTCAGGCCCAAATTCACTCCCGACTGTAGGAAGTGGAGGAAACGGCCCAGCTGGAATTCCTCTGTAGGAGCCTCACACCAAGAAACATATTTTCGCCATATACGGTGATAATGTTTAGTTGTCACGTCCTTCCTAGCCTTTATCAGCGTAGGAATGACCTCGTCCGGAATGCCCTTTTCTGCTAGGATAGGGCGTTCAACCGCCATGCCGTCAAACGCAGCCGCTGTAAGTCTTGGAATAGACAGGGCCCCTGTTACAACAGGTCCTGTCTTAGAGGAAGAGGCCACGGGTCCTCTGAGCATTTCTTGCAGATCTGGATACCAGGTCCTTCGTGGCCAATCTGGAACAATGAGGATTGTTCTCACTCCTCTTTTTCTTATTAGCCTCAGCACCTTGGTATGAGAGGAAGAGGAGGAAATACATAGACCGACTGGAACACCCACGGTGTCACCAGGGCGTCTACCGCTATTGCTTGAGGGTCTCTTGACCTGGCGCAATACCTCTGTAGTTTTTTGTTGAGGCGGGATGCCATCATGTCCACCTGTGGCAGTTCCCACCGATATGTGATCTGTGTGAAGACTTCCTGATGAAGTCCCCACTCTCCCGGGTGGAGGTCATATCTGCTGAGGAAGTCTGCTTCCCAGTTGTCCATTCCCGGGATGAACACTGCTGACAGAGCGCTTACGTGATTCTCCGCCCAGCAAAGAATTCTGGTGGCTTCTGCCATCGCCACTCTGCTCCTTGTGCCGCCTTCGCGGTTCACATGAGCCACTGCGGTGATGTTGTCTGACTGAATCAGAACCGGTTGGTCGCGAAGCAAGTGCTCCGCTTGACGTAGGGCGCTGTATACAGCCCTTAGTTCCAGGATGTTGATGTGAAGGCAAGTCTCTTGACTTGACCACAGACTTCCCTGTGTGACTGCTCCCCACCCTCGGAGGCTAGCGTCAGTGGTCACCGGGACCCAGTCCTGAATGACGAATCTGCGTCCCTCTAGAAGGTGAGAACTCTGCAGCCACCACAGGAGTGACACCCTGGCCCTGGGGGACAGGGTGATTAACCGATGCATCTGAAGATGTGATCCGAACCACTTGTCCAGTAAGTCCCATTGGAAGGTCCTCGCATGGAACCTGCCGAAGGGAATGGCCTCGTATGATGCCACCATCCTTCCCAGGACTCGAGTGCAGTGATGCACTGACACCTGTTTTGGTTTTAATAGATTCTTGACCAGTGTCATGAGCTCCTGAGCTCTCTCTATCGGGAGATAAACCCTTTTCTGGTCTGTGTCTAGGATCATGCCTAGGCAGGGCAGATGAGCTGTAGGAACCAACTGCGACTTTGGAATATATAGAATCCAGCCGTGTTGCCGTTACACTTCCAGAGAAAGTGATGCGCTGTTCAGCAACTGCTCTCTTGATCTCGCTTCTATGAGGAGATCGTCCAAGTACGGGATAATTGTAACACCTTGCTTCCGCAGGAGCACCATCATTTCCCTCATTACCTTGGTGAATATTCTCGGGGCCGTGGAGAGACCAAACGGCAACGTCTGAAATTGGTAATGACAATCCTGTACCGCAATTCTGAGGTACGCCTGATGAGGTGGATAAATGGGGACATGAAGGTATGCATCCTTTATGTCCAGAGACACCATAAAATCTCCCCCTTTCAGGCTTGCGATGACCGCTCTTAGCGATTCCATCTTGAACTTGAACCTTTTCAGGTATATGTTCAGGGATTTTAAATTCAATATGGGTCTGACCGAACCGTCCGGTTTCGGGACTACAACATGGTCGAATAATAACCCACTCCTTGTTGAAGGAGGGGAACCTTGACCACCACCTGTTGAAAATGCAATATGTGAATTGCAGTTAACACTATTTCCCTCTCGTGGGGGGAAGCCGGCAGGGCCGTCGGTGAGGGGGCATCTCCTCAGAGTCCAGCTTGTATCCCTGAGACACAATATCTATTGCCCAGGGATCCAACAGGGAGTGAACCCACTTGTGGCTGAACTTACGAAGACGTGCCCCCACCGGGCCTAGCTCCGCCTGTGGAGCCCCAGCGACATGCGGTGGATTTTGTAGAGGCCGGGGAGGACTTCTGTTCCTGGGAACTAGCTGTGTCGTGCAGCTTCTTTCCTCTGCCCCTGCCTCTGGCAAGAAAGGACGCACCTCGGACTTCCTTGTTTCTTTGTGTTCGAAAGGCTGCATTTGATAATGTCGTGCTTTCCTAGGCTGTGCAGGAATATAAGGCAAAATATCAGAAGTACCAGCTATAACTGTGGAGACCAGGTCCGAGATCCCTTCTCCACACAATCCTCAGCCTTCCATATGCCTCTTAAGTCGGCATCACCTGTCCATTGCATATTCTACAGGACACGTCAAGCAGAAATCGACATAGCGTTGACTCTAGAACCCAGTAGACTAATGTCTCTTTGGGCATGTTTTATATATATATATCTTAAGACAGCATCTTTAATATATATATATATATATCTCTATATATATATCTCTATATATATCTATATATATATATATATATATATATATATATATATATATATACAGCTGCTCGGCTCCGGCACTCCTGCTATGCACAGCTTGCTCAGGTGCCTTCCCTGTGGGGCATGCCCACCTGCATATAGAAATTGTAATGGAGGCGGCACTCAAAGACTTGCACAAATAGTGAAAAAGCATCCACGTATGTGGATGTTGCTTTAATGTGTGACGTTTCGGGGACGTATCCCCTTCCTCAGACCTAGGTCTGAGGAAGGGGATACGTCCCCGAAACGTCACACATTAAAGCAACATCCACATACGTGGATGCTTTTTCACTATTTGTGCAAGTCTTTGAGTGCCGCCTCCATTACAATTTCTATATATATATATATATATATATATATATATATATATATATATATATATACATACATACTAGGGTCTCAATCTCTGCTGTTAAGGTACCTGTCCACGCTGCTACAGCGCTATAAACCCATGCCGACACAATCGCCAGTCTGAGTAGTGTACCAGAATGTGCACGCTATCTGCAGGATCCCTGAGGATAGCTGTTAAGTCAGGGCTACCTTTTGGGCAAACGTGACACCCTAGGGGAAGATTCCCATCGTATCCTGGCCCTAGTAGGGAAAGGATACTCCCTGAGAATTCTTTGTGGGAAACTGCAGTCTCTTGTCTGGAGATTCCCGCTCTTTTTTATCATAAGAGGAGGGAAATTTACCTCAGCTTTCTTCCCCTTAAACATGTGTACCCTTGTGTCAGGGACAGATGAGTCATCAGTGATATGCAAATCATCTTTTATTACAATAATCCTATATTGAATACTTTCCTGCCATTTTGGCTGTAACTTTGCATTATCGTAGTCGACACTGGAGTCCGACTCCGTGTCGATATCAGTGTCTATTATTTTGGATAGTGATCATTGAGAGACTCTGAAGGTCTCTGCGACATAGGGACAGACATGGGTAGATTCCCTGTCTGTTCTCTAATCTTTTGTGCAATAAATTCACCTTAGCACTTAATTACACATATCCAAACAGATGTCGGCGTTGTCGACGGAGACACCCTCACACACACATTTGCTCCATCTCCTCCTTAGGGGAGCCTTTTACCTCAGACATGTCGACACACACGTACCGACACCACACACTCAGGGAATGCTCATCTGAAGACAATTCCCCCACAAGGCCCTTTGGAGAGACAGAGAGAGAGTATGCCAGCACACACCCCAGCGCTATTAACCCAGGAATAACACAGTAACTTAATGTTAACCCAGTAGCTGCTGTTTATATTGATTTTTGCGCCTAATTATGTGCCCCACCTCTCTTTTTACCCTCTTCTACCGTGTAACTGCAGGGGAGAGGCTGGGGAGCTTCCTCTCAGCGGTGCTGTGGAGAAAAAACATGGCGCTGGTGAGTGCTGAGGAAGAAGCTCCGCCCCCTCGACGACGGGCTTCAGTCCCGCTTTAATGTACAATTTTTGGCGGGGGCTCATACATATATACAGTGCCCAACTGTATATATGCAAACTTTTGCCAAAGAGGTCTCTAATTGCTGCCCAGGGCGCCGCCCCCCCCCCCCCCCCCCCTGCACTCTTACAGTGACCGTAGTATGTGGGTGTAGTGTGGGAGCAATGGCGCACAGCTGCAGTGCTGTGCGCTACCTCAGTGAAGACTGGCGTCTTCTGCCGCCGATTTCGAAGTCTTCTTGCTACTTTCACCCGGCTTCTGTCTTCCGGCTCTGCGAGGGGGACGGCGGCGCGGCTCCAGGATCGGACGACGAGGGTGAGATCCTGTGTACGATCCCTCTGGAGCTAATGGTATCCAGTAGCCTAAGAAGCAGGACCTATCTGCAGAGAGTAGGGCTGCTTCTCTCCCCTCAGTCCCTCTATGCAGGGAGTCTGTTGCCAGCAGAGCTCCCTGAAAATAAAAAAAACTAACAAAATACTTTCTTACAGCAAGCTCAGGAGAGCTCACTGAACAGCACCCAGCTCGTCCGGGCACAGATTCAAACTGGTGTCTGGAGGAGGGACATAGAGGGAGGAGCCAGAGCACACCAGAATCTAAATTCTTTCTTAAAGTGCACATGTCTCCTGCGGAGCCCGTCTATTCCCCATGGTCCTTACGGAGTACCCAGCATCCACTAGGACGTTAGAGAAATATATAAATGGGAATCATTCAAAACATATGGCGAGATCACATGTAAGATCTTTTTTTGGGAATTAATAGTGGGAAAAGAGCCTCAGAAAAGTTCCCATCATGCTTGAAAAGGCTGACTTGACAAATATAGACATTGGGGATGAACAAAGGCTTCTGTGACAGGATGGAAACTAGTGATGCCATCTTGTGATCATACAAAGTGCTCTTTATGAGCCTGTAAGGAATTCCCCTCCTTATCCATGCTAAACTTGTGGACTACATAGAAATGTAAAGTGTTGTTTTCATTCTGCTGTGCAAATTCTGTCCTGCAAACACTAAGCATGTTCAGGTTAACAGATCACTGGATTTCATTATTTTGAAAACAAATGAGGAAAAAACGAACTCTACACGTACAAGACCTTTGCCACACATATATGCCCCATATGCCTTTCTTGCTGAATTACATGAAGCAATAGAAGTGCTCAGAAGCCTGAAAACAGTAATGTAGGCCGAAGGGGGTATGGGGGGTGCTCCTGGGGGAGAGGCTGCTTTATCAATTTCTTTGTATAAATTCGGTAAGCAGGACTTTTCATCACAAAACTAACCTCATCCATGCTAGTGCAGTTATGTGAGGAATACGTTTTCACCAACAACTGGCGTCACGGCAATGTGTTGATTTAACTGCAGATAATACTTGGGCTTAGGCAGATATAAAATACTCAGCAGAGGTAGACAGCTTGTGCACTGTGGCCCAGAATCTCTTTACAGAGTTTCTGATTATCAAATATGTACTATTCTGTCAACTTGTTTGGGTGCTCAAAAACATAGCATCCTGACCACTGTAAACAATAAAAAGCTTTGGACATAAGGCACTATAAAGCCTTTTTTATAGACTAATTTCCTCAGGCGATCATGCATAAACTGCTATTGTATGTACATTAACTAGCCCAAGGAAGCCTGAACTCAGAAAACTGGAGAGGACTAAGGTCTAGCCCTATTTAGCTAAGCTTTTTGAAGTTTGACCCTATACCCCGTTCAGATTGCAATGGTCGGGTTGCACCCGGGAATTGGAAATGGGTCCTGCCCGGGTGCGACTCGGCATTGGACCCTAAGAACATGTTTCCCGACCCGGTAATATGCCAGATCGGGTTGCCATCAGGGAGTAGGGACCGTGGCAGCATCAGGGGCGGTTGCGGAGGTGGCATCGACCGAGAAAACCCAGTCACACTGCGCCTGACCCAGTAATAACCGGGGAATAACCCTTCGTTATTCCCGGGTTGAATTAGGCGACCCGGGAATTTTGCAGTGACCCATTCACACCGCACAGCGACCTGTGTCGACCGGCAAAATACCGGGTCGATAGCGGGTTAGTTGTGCAGGGGTATAGTTAGCCAGGGCCGGCAACAGAAATCTTGGGGCCCGATACACGGATATCTCAGCTACGACTGACTGCTGGTGCCCTCCACACCTTGGGGCCCAGTACGGGCGTACCCTTTGTACCCCTTGTCGCCAGGCCTGTAGTTAGCCAATGACCTCTAGAGCGGACGTTAGCCACTATAGCCAATATCACCAGAGAAGGGTCTTCTGATAGCTCTCCAGTAGCTGCAGAGGAAGACTCCACAATGGAGAATTATGGGAATGTACTTCACTGCAAGTGTCTCTTTGCTGAAGCGCTGTGCCATAAAGCAAACATTAATTAATTCAGATACAGCTGAGCTAAACAATGCTAAATGGGTTTTTATTTATTGAGTAAAAAACCCAGATGAAGAATCAAATTAAAGATGGGAAGACTACTTATACTAGGGGCTTACCAGGGAAACCCTTATACCTGACACAAGGCCAACAAATTCAACCACTCAGCAGGGTTCCAAAAACTAAGGACTATTCATTAAAGAGAACAGAATAAACAAAGGAGGTAGGGAAATCAGGATACTGATAAAAATGATGATGAGGTACAGTAGGTACCATTCATTTGCAGAAAATGCCATAACATAAAATAGGGAAATGGTAATCCACTCTCACCGAGCAACCCACTGTGTCCATACTAGCCTGAATAACAGTATTACAGCTGCAATAATTTATTACACCTCTATAACAGACCAATCCTGCTCCAGCAACTGACTTTAATGAGTACAAGTAGCTTAGTGTTTCCACACTGCAGCAGAGCACCAATCAATAAGGGCTGTAACCCAAATATTAAGGACTTTCGGGTTGGTGATATACACAGCTACATTCTCCCATCTCTTTCACAGACACACTGCATATCACACATGCACAACACTTAAACAATATATTTAAATGCACCACTGCTATTGTTCGGTTCCACTGGTACATGGATGGTGAACCTGGGTCACTTTACTGAACAATTGTAAGGCCACAAAATAAAATACAGTCTCCACACTAACACAATGTCCACTGTACTGAAGCCCTTCAGACTTGTCACACAGGTAGGTGGATAATGACAGTGTTCCCTGTAGAAGCATTAAACACAGTCACAATAACTGGTGCTCTATTCAACATTGGGGGTCAGGGGGATGGTTCGGGTGTTGCTAGGTGTAGGCGCCAGCCATGAGGGTTAGGGGTAGGCTGCAGGGTGGGGGGTTAGGTTTAGGCTGCGGTATGGGAGGGTTAGGAGGGTGGGGAGTTAGAATGCTCATCTCGCCCCTGTCGGAATCATTACCATCGTGATGCAGGTGTCGGTATTGTGACTGCTAACATCCCATACGCTAGTCACACATACCGATCCTAAACAGTAGTTAAAGGATACAAGCAGATACAGGTGTTTCTTGAAGCAAGATGATAATTATTAGCACCAGTAAAATGTCTTTAAATAGCAATTCCTTAGGTGAAGATACTTCTGAATATCACAGCATACATAATGGTAAAGAAGTACAGATGATACACACCTTCAGCAAGTCTAGAGGATACACAAAGTCCCTTCTGGCATACATGTTGGCAGGGGTTAAACCACACACTTCACACCACAACGTGGGGATGTAGCTTCTAATTTAAATGGAGACCCACAGATTCCGGAACTTTGTGGAATCTATGGGTTATCGCACAGGGAAAATACAGAAAAACTGAATAGCTCCAGGAATTACATTTTGTTTAGAAATCTAAAAACAGAAACAAGTTTGTATTTTTCAGATGAAATAGAGCACTTTGTAAGGCAATACAGTGATGTATACGAAAAACTTTAGTGAGCTGTGACAACAAATTATTCATAACTTTTCACACTATGTCACATCAGTGACTTCGCATCAAAGCTGTTAGACTAGAGCAGTCATTAAAGCCCCTCTGGGGAAATTAGGGGCTTTGTAGGATTTGGATGCTACACTGTTGGAAGAATTACTAATTTTGAATCAACAGAGCAGGAAGCAGCAGGTACCATACATCAGCCTGGCAAACTGTGCATGACTCACCAGTCTTCAAATACTGGATTCAAACATAAATGAATACAAATGCAAATCAGAACAAAAAGGGTGGAAATAGGAACTGAAACATGATGTACTTAGTGTACTGTATGTTCAGTTATAATAATTACAGATGTATGCATTGCATCACAAAACCGTTACCTCTGTTAAAATCAAGTTTATGAAAGAGATTCCAGCCCTAAATTTATTTACAAATCCCAAGACTTCAGAATTACTGGAACACAATCCCAGGATTCAGGGATTTATTTTGGAATTAGGATTAAGAAAAACAAATGGAAATAAAAAACAGTGAAAAATGGTTAGACAGCTCAAATCTCTACACTGGAAAATAATCGGAATGGTAGACTTACCGTTGATAACTCTCTCCTAAGTCCACAGGATAACATTGGGATATGAAGTAGAGGTAGCGGACTGGCACCAAACGATCAAAGCTTTCGGCCTCCCAGAATGCAAAGGGACCGTCCCTATATCCCCCACCTCCTATCTCAGGCAATTCAGTTGTTTTCCAAAGCTCATGGCACCTGCATCCCGATGGTAACGATTCCGACAGGGGCGAGATCAGTATTCTAACTCCCCACCCCTCTAACCCTCCCATGCCGCAGCCTAAACCTAACCCCCCACCCTGAAGCCTACCCCTAACCCTCATGGCTGGCACCTACGCCTAGTCTTATGATTGTCCAGACAAGGAGAAAATGGTTTTAAGAAAACCATCTATTTTCCTATCCATGACATCATTTAATGATGTTGAAGGCAGAGGTAATGTAGATTTTCGTACCAATCGGATGACATGTATATCTACTTTGGGAGCAAACTCCCTTTTTAAACAGTACCCAGCCGGAAGAGGATAATGGGAATTCAATTTCCTTGGAATTCTAAACTTCTTAACTGGATGTAACCCAAGCCTCTTGCATCATTTCTGTCAGCTGTTCTGACCCTAACTATTTTGGGACATTTAAACACACGTGCCTTAGATTTTAACAAATGCTCTGCTGCCTCCTATAAGGATAGAATGGCTTTCATAGCACTAATTAGTACAGGAATGTCCACTGAGCTGAGGCCTTCCTCCTCGTCTCTGTATGCGACCCGGAGTGCGATGAGTCCTCATTCTCCGACGAGTCCTCATCTGAAACATGTGTAGACTGTGAAGATGCTGTTTCATGTCTATGTAATTTAGTTACCACCTGCCTTTCAGCCGGTTTCTGTTGAGAGGCTGCCAATTCCTGTACTGGATGTGATAAACCCCAGGTGGAATGTTGCTTGTAAGGGTTAATAGGGTAACCTATCCCAGTATAGGAGCTGGCACTATCCGCTCAGCTATAGTGGATAATGTCTGTGCAAAAGTAGCCCATGGGGGTTCAACCTGAACCTGTGCCTGCCTCGGATTATTCAAGAGGCCTTGGTGTAAGCTAAAACAATATGCACATAATCCATTTCGAACCAGATCCTGAGAGGTTAACCCAGCTTTGCAAAACAAACATGACATGAGTGTTGGTGCTGCTGTAGAGAGCGTATCCTCCTCACCCTTGCCTTTCTTAAACATGATAAATAAATCACACACCTTTATAGTGTTAACTACACAAATTGTGACTGCAATCACTTTAAAATTTGTTAAAGTGACACACAATCCGATCCCTCCCTGCTTTACACCAGCATTGAGGATCAGAATACACAGAAACTGACAGAAAATAGTAAAGTCAGCAATCAGTCACAGGTTATACATTAGTATAAACAATATGAGCACAACACTACACAGCACTAGATACATTTCAAGTATGTAGGACAAACATATTACTGCATTACCTTATATAGGAGTTTAACCGTATTCAGTTGCACAGTGAAACAAAACAGCAGCAATCGTTTACAGACTCATATGCATCAGGCACTTATACAACTATTCGTGCCAAAGGTAGAGACTTAGTGCGGTATCACCCAGCTCAGGAGAGTGGGATACAGGGAGACTTTACATGCTATTAGTGTACACAATCGCCCCGGGAACCTACAGTGAACACATACGCCCAAGTGAACACTGACACACCAGTCATACAGCCACCTATGCTGCGACTGGGTGCTTTTAGATACACAGCATCTCAGGCGGAAGCGGAAACTCCGTTCATGGTGGGGAACTGAGGAAATGGATCATGAACCGGTGGGAAGTGGCGACCAAGGGAGGGTCTTACTCCCCACTCCCGACATCAACCCTAGGGATCGCGGCCTCATACTACCCCTGGAGCCTATGATCCCTGAGGCCTAGCGCTGGTGCACCCGAGGTGGCAGCCGCGTCAGCGACTGTTCGGTAGTCTCCATCCCAAAACAGTGCGGATGTGTCTCGCGTTTCCCCTACTAAGTGAAACCGATGCCTTACCTTCTCCCCATGCTCCGGCCACAGCCTGGTAACGTCTGCTGGACTTGCTAGTATATCCTACACAGACACCCGCCGAAACAGCACTGTACACGTGGGTAAGCGCTGTCGCAACAGGACGGGGAGTTGTTGGAGCGACTCTTTCTAAGGTACGTATAAGATGCTTTTTAGAAAGATCGCTCAAAAAATACAGTAAGACTATAAAAATAAAATAAAAAAGCTTATGGCTGCTAAAAACCAGCAGCCCATTGACCATGGTCCGGCTCCTGACGCATAAAACAAAAAACTGAATTACCTGAGCCAGGAGGCGGGGATATAGGGACGGGCCCGTTACATTCTAGGAGGCCGAAAGCTTTGATCGTTTGGTGCCAATCCACAGTCGCTACCTCATATACCAATGTTATCCTGTGGATAACCTATGGACCCTTCAGGAGAATTAGAAGTTAGCTGGCTAAACTGATGACGTAATGCAAACTGCTATATTCTATAACATTTTGGAGTCTTTTACTCATTTGCTGAAAGTACGACCTAAGAATGACTTGTTGTAAGCTCTTCTGTCCAAGAGTTGATAGCTAATATAATATAAAAAATATATATAATAAAATGGGTAAAGTATTCTACTCATCTCTTGATACCATGTTATTTGGTTGGGTTTTTATTGCTATCAAAGCTGAGAACGGATTGCACAGGAGATACCTTATAACTCACACAATAATGTTTTTAATGGTGAGTCATTTCCTTGTTCTGGGTGCTTAGGCAAATACAATCTTTAGCCTTTGCAGCTATTAAATAAAGTATATGAAAACAATGATTCCACTTACTATATTTCTCACACTTCTAACAAACAAATAACAAGAACAACACCTACAGTACTTATATTATGTTATATAATTATAAAATAACAAAAGATGGTTTTAGATCACTACTATTCCTGTGGGAATTGACATCTCACACACCTAAAGCTGTAACTCAGGCACGTCCAAAGTCCGGCCCGCGGGCCAATCACGGCCCGTGCTGACATTTTCCCCGGACTGCAGCCCACTGGCTGATCCAGCAGGGGGTGATAACGGCGATCGCCCCCCCCCCCCCATAGCTACAGCACCAGCAGACCTGGGCTACAGTGCCGGCCTGACGCATACGCGGGATACGCAGTCGCGTTGAGTGCCAGGCAGTAGAGGGTGCAGCTGCAGACACTGAGTCACAGTGACTTCACTATCTACAGCAGCGGTGGCCAGCAAGCGGCTCGATCCGCTCCTGGACACCGCTGCCCGCGGCGGTGACTATCTTAAATTCGGCACCGGACCATGAGCTAATCAGAGCTCGTGGACCGGCAGCTAAGGCTCCTGATTGGCTGCTGGACCGCGAGCTCTGATTGGCTCACGGGCCGGCGCCGAATTGAAGATAGACACCGCCGCCAGAGACTAAGGGCCTGGGGCAGGAGAGGCGCACGCTGCGCTCTCCTTCCCTCACAGCAGCGCCGTGAGCAGCACTTTTGGGAGGGAGGCTCACATGTGTATCTGCACTGGGGGCATATCTGGCACTGTGGGGACATGTGTATCTGCACTGGGGGCAAATCTGGCGCTGTGGGGACATGTGTATTTGGCACTGGGGGCATATCTGGCGCTGTGGGTACATGTGTCTCTGCACTGGGGGCATATCTGGCGCTGTGGGGATATGTGTATCTGCACTGGGGGCATATCTGGCGCTGTGGGTACATGTGTCTCTGCACTGGGGGCATATCTGGCGCTGTGGGGATATGTGTCTCTGCACTGGGGGCATATCTGGCGCTGTGGGCATATCTGGCGCTGTGGGGATATGTGTATCTGCACTGGGGGCATATCTGGCACTGTGGGGATATGTGTATCTGCACTGGGGGCATATCTGGCACTGTGGGGATATGTGTATCTGCACTGGGGGCATATCTGGCACTGTGGGGATATGTGTATCTGCACTGGGGGCATATCTGGCACTGTGGGGATATGTGTATCTGCACTGGGGGCATATCTGGCGCTGTGGGGATATGTGTATCTGCACTGGGGGCATATCTGGCACTGTGGGGATATGTGTATCTGGCACTGGGGGCATTTCTGGCACTGTGGGGATATGTGTATCTGCACTGGGGGCATATCTGGTGCTTTGGGGACATGTGTATCTGGCACTGGGGACATCAGTCACCCACTATCTCAATGTCACCCTGCCTCAGTAACCCATTATCTCCCTGTCACCCCTGTCTCAGTCACCCACCATCTCCCTGTCACCCCTGCCTCACCAGTAACCTGTTATCTCCCTGTCACCCACTATCACCCTGTACCACGGGGAGTACAATGATTAATGGTTCAAAGAATGTCAGGCTGAGTGGTCGGCCCTCACACATTTTCACCTCACCAAATCTGGCCCTCTTTGTAAAAAGTTTGGACACCTCTGCTGTAACTAATGCGGTCTCGCATAGTGGAGCCCTGGAAATATACAGAGAAAGAATTGCATGGGTGCCAGTGGTTATGAGGCATAAATGCAAGGAGACACTTTGGGGGTCATTCTGACCTGATCGCACACTGCCGTTCATCGCAGTGCAGTAATCAGGTCAGAAGTGCGCCGCTGAATGCCAGACAGCCGATGGCTGTCGTAGCCCAGCGATCGCCTCTGCCTGATTGACATGCAGAGGCGGTCGCTGAGCGCGAGGGGGCGGCACAGCGGCGTTTGGCTGCCGTTTTGTGGGTGTGGCCGGACTGTGCGGGGGGCAGGCCGCAGCAGCTGCGTGACATCACACGCAGCCGCTGCGAGCATCACATCGACGAGTAACTCCCGGCCAGCACGCAGGAGCTGCGCTGGCTGGGAGTTACTCTTCAAGTATAAAAGCACGCCGCTGTGTGATGCTTTTGTACTTGTGCAGTGGGGCCGGGCCTGACATGCGGGGCGGACTAGCCCTGTGCTGGGCATCCTCACGGATGTCAGTGTGGATGATCGCTACGATCAGGTCTGAATCACCCCCTTTGTGTTTATATGGAACAAAAAAAAAAAAAAAAAAAAAAAATTCTTTGTTTAATGTTACAAATAGGTTTTCACAAAGGCACGTCTAATAGACAAGTTTAACACAGCCATATTTAATGCAGAAAAACACAGGTATTGGGGGTAATTCTAAGTTGATCGCAGCAGGATTTTTTTTTTTAGCAGTTGGGCAAAACCATGTGCACTGCAGGGGAGGCAGATATAACATGTGCAGAAAGAGTTAGATTTGGGTGGGTTATTTTATTTCTGTGCAGGGTAAATACTGGCTGCTTTATTTTTACACTGCAAATTAGATTGCAGATTGAACACACCACACCCAAATCTAAAGGGCCCTACAGACATGCCGATCCGACGCCGAGCTGCCCGACGGCGTATTCGGCCGACGGGCGACCCGGCGGCGGGGAGAGACAGTGACGTTTCTTCACTACCCCCGTCACGCGGTTCCATTGACGTGCAGGCAAATATGGACGAGATCGTCCATATTGGCCTGCATGTACAGCCGACGGGGGACCAGCGATGAACGAGCGCGGGGCCGCGCATCGTTCATCGCTGGAGCCTCCACACTGAAAGATATGAACGAGTTCTCGTTCATTTATGAACGAGATCATTCATATCTTTCAAACAAATCGGCATGTGTGTAGGGCCTATAACTCTCTCTGCACATGTTAAATTTGCCTCCCCTGCAGTGCACATGGTTTTGCCCAACTGCTAACAAAATTCCTGCTGCGATCAACTTGGAATTACCCCCATTGTGCCATAAGGCCACCAAGTATGATAATAATCTTGCAGCCTTATCAGATCTCTAAAAAAAAATCAATAGAGATTACAATAAGTCTGAGGCCTTGAGCTCAAAAGATATCAGGTATTTTACATATGCCATTTATTTATTTATTACCAGTTATTTATATAGTGAACACATTCTGCAGCGCTTTGCAAAGAATGTTTGGCCATTCATATCAGTCCCAGCCCCAGTGAAGCATACAATCTATATTCCCTATTACATGTACATGCACACACTTTCATACTAGGGTTCATTTTGTTGGGACCCAATTGACCTACCTGTATATTTTTGGATTGTAGGAAGAAACCCATGCAAGTACAGGGAGAATATACAAATTCCACACAGGTAGAGTCATGGTGGGAATTGAACCCATAACTTCAGTGCTGTGAGGCCGTAATGCTCACCATTACACCGTCCGTACTGCCATGTGTGTCCAATATACAGCAGTCTTGCCGCTAGGCTGTTTCAGTGGGCTGCCACATCCTGTCAGTTTTTAAAATGACAAAATGTGCTCATGCCTTATGGTGGCACCCTGTTGAAACGGCCTACCCTCTGCCGTCCCCAACCGTGGGCCACAGTGACCCGCTTGTATGAAAAGTTGTGGTTTAGTGCTCACCGCCAGTGATTAGATGTTGGGTGCATGAACACAGCATGTGTTCACAGTGCGGGAAGCCCTCGGGGGCTTGATGGCATACCTTCAAAAGTGACAAAGGTAAGACCACACCCCTTCCTGACTAGCTATTTTCCCTTTTTCAGAGCAGGCATCAAAATTAATGATTTTCTTAACCAGGTTTTAAGCTGGGTACACACTGGCAGATACATCGCAAGCCCGTAGGTGTGTGTGTTCACCTGATATGTCGGTGAACTACCACATTCACAGACATATTGTTCACAGACATATCGTGTTGACTGTGGAGATATATACAGTAGGCGCATCTGGCTGCGTGTACAGGCGGACTTGCTGCAGGGACCACCAGTGACCGACTGATCTAAAATCGTCGGGCACATTTAAATGCCCGCCAAGTTGTGATGCCAGGCATGACACATCAGGACGACGATTGGTAAGTTTGTATAGACTTTCTAATCGTTAAATTGGTCAGCACAGGTGTGTACCCCTATTTAGATTTAAGCACAAATTTCATCTCACCTACCCCCCCGCCCCCCACAGCTATGTTGAGGGTTCCAGTTTAATGCTGTGAGATTGGCCATAGAATTGTGTTCTAAAGGCATTCTAAAAGAGATCTACAGTAATGTAATCAATTCTTGGAGCCTGCCTTCAAGGCTTCCTAAATTATGGGCTATGTGGGAGACAAACTCATATTAAAACAAAAACTTGAAAATTGTACCTGGAAAAATAAAGAAAGAAATAATTTGAAGTGAAGGAAGCTCTGCAAGAGTAATATATGCTGCTATGTTTTACATGAGGAGAAAGCAGATGTATTTGTTTCATGTTGACCCTAGTATAAACAGTAGTATATGTATTAGGTTTATGCTAGGGTAAAGCCATAGATGATGCACCTGGGTTTACACCAGGAGCTACATATTGTTAGCATTATAAATGAATAATCTTTTGGCTCTGGTTGGCACCTGGGGTGGGAGTAAGTAATGCACCACAAAAAAAGTTTATTGGCCTAGGAGGAGGGGAGGGGATTATTCTACATACTGTATACACATACATTGTGATGCAGTGACACATGGGGTGTACTAACACAGTGGGGATGTATGGACATTGGTAGATAAAGAGATTCTGGGGACCTATTACCACTTGTGGGTGAGGGTTAATGTTACTGAGAATCTACTGACACTGGAGGGTGGAAGGTAATGTTACAATGACGCCTATAGACACTGTGGGGATGACAAGCCACCATCTGAGTATATTTAGTTTTTTCAATAAAATATTTAAATATTTCTAAAATATGTTCTAAACTTAATTAAAAGAAATATGCGTGTGTGTGTGTGTGTGTGTGTGTGTGTGTGTGTGTGTGTGTGTGTGTGTGTGTGTGTGTGTATATATATATATATATATATATATATATATATATATATATATATGAAAATACAAAGTAAAAGTATCAGTTAAGTTAATTAAAACATCCACTGTCATCCCCTTCGTTTACAGTTTCAGACTTATAGGCCATACACACTTGGCGATATTCTGAAAGATATGAACGATCTCGTTCATAAATGAACGAGAACTCGTTCATATCTTTCAGTGTGGAGACTTAAGCGATGAACGATGCGCGTCCCCGCGCTCGTTCATCGCTGGTCTCCCGTCGGCTGTGCATGCAGGCCAATATGGACGATCTCGTCCATATTTGCCTGCACTTCAATGCAGCCGGGTGACGGGGGGAGTGAAGAAACTTTACTCCCCCCGTCACTGCCCCCCCGCTGCCGGGTTGCTTGTCGGCCGTATCGGCCGTCGGGCACCTCGGCGGCACATCGCCAAGTGAGTAGGGCCCTTTAGCATAAGCAATCGTCAGCACAAAACATAACTGAATCTAGATGGAGTGGAAGTGTAAGCATTTGTTTATGCACTGTACAAAAAGCAATAATTGTGGCAAAACATAAAAGATGCTTTAAGGCCCATACACACGGTGAGATTCGGGATAACCCCGATTCTCACTATGCGGCAGGGGCTAGGTCGACATAATGACTGTGCTTGCGATACTGACTATGTGCGATTTTGGCTAAGTGTCAATTTTGACTCTCTTCTATGAGATAGTCAAAACTGACTTGCCTGCACAGTCTATCTAGGCTTGCGATGGCGACTGCGGGGGACCGCGCATCGGCATCGAATTGGGACATACTTGTCTACCTGACCCTCTCCATGAGGGAGAAAATGCTCTGTTCCTGGACTTTCCTGGTAATGTATGATTGCCATCACCTGTGGTGAGCTAATTAATTGATAAGAAAGGTGTTTCACCACAGGTGATGGCAATCATACAGTACCAGGAAAGTCCAGGAACAGAGCATTTTCTCCCTCATGGAGAGGGTCAGGTAGGCAAGTATGAATTGGGATCGCAAGGTGACTTTCACCTTGCGATCTGCACTAACTTTTCTTACGATTTTGACTATATAGTCAAAATCGTAAGAAAATATCTCACCGTGTGTATACACCAGTACACCCAACTCTTTGTACATCAGTGCTTTAATATGTAAATATAGGACTTCCAAGTACAGAACACCACATACACCCACTGTCAAAATATAAATACATAACACACAAAAATATATGTGTATGTGTGTACAGATAGATCATCTGCAAAAGAGAGATCAGTGATCCTGTCCCACAGCTTCCAAACCAGGAATACCCTTGTAAAGGTTCTATGTTTATAAGACTATATTAGGAGAATAACCACTTATTCCATATAGTGAGGGTGAAGGTTTCTAGGATTGTGCAGTATACTGCTGAGCTACACTTGCATCTAAGCAAGTGCAGTACTTTGTCAGTAATATTGTAATTTCTTTTAATGAGTACAATATATGCAGCAGTGGCATAACTAGGGGTCCGCAGCCACTGCGAGCGCTTGGCGGCGCGCAGAGCTGCGGGGCGCCCTAGCCGCCGCCACTGATTCTGTTTTGGGAAGGAGGGACACGGAGGGCACAGCGCTCGCCTCTCCCGTCTCTCTCTCCTGGGTCTCTGGCGGCAGTGGCATGTCTGTTTAATGAAGTGCCCGTTCGTGAGCTCTGATTGGCTCACGAACCATCACTTAATTTGATAGACACGCCGCTGCCTCCGGGGGGTGGGCATATTTGGCACTTGGGGGTGGGCATATTTGGCACGGGGGGGAACATACTTGGCACTTGGGGAACATATCTGGCACTGGGGGGGAGCATATTTGGCACTGGGGGGGGGGGAGCATATTTGGCACTGGGGGGGGGGAGCATATTTGGCACTGGGGGGAGCATATCTGGCACTGGGGGGAGCATATCTGGCACTTGGGGGAGCATATCTGGCACTTGGGGGAGCATATCTGGCACTTGGGGGAGCATATTTGGCACTGGGGGAGCATATTTCCGGTGTGTGTACCTGGCACCGGGGGAGCATATTTGGCACGGGGGGGGGGGTGTACCTGGCGCAGGGGGGGGGGCATATTTGACACTGGGGGGGGGGGGGAGGCATATTTGGCACTGGGGGAGCATATCTGGCACGGGGGGGGGGGGGGGCATATTTGGCACCGGGTGAACATGTTATGTTTGGCACCGGGGGCATATTTGGCACCGGGGGGGGAGGGGGGGGATACACATATTTGGCACTTGGGGGGGCATTTTTGGCACTGGGGGGGCATATTTGTGAGGGGGAGCATATTTGGCACTGGGGGGGAGCATATTTGGCACTGGCACTGGGGGGGAGCATATTTGGAACTAGGGGGGAAGCATATTTGGCACTGGGGGGGAGCATATTTGGCACTGGGGGGGAACATATTTGGGACTGGGGGGAGCATATTTGGCACTTGGGGGAGCATATTTGGCACTTGTATTTGGCACTTGGGGGAGCATATTTGGCACTGGGGGAGCATATTTGGGGTGTGTGTATCTGGCACCAGGGGAGCATATTTGGCACGGGGGGAGCATATCTGGCACGGGGGGGGCGCATATTTGGCACTGGGTGAACATGTTATGTTTGGCACCGGGGGGGAGAGACATGTTTGGCACTTGGGGGGGCATATTTGGCACTGGGGGGGAGCATATTTGGCACTGGGGGGGAGCATATTTGGCACTGGCACTGGGGGGGGAGCATATTTGGCACTGGGAGGGAGCATATTTGGCACTGGGGGGGAGCATATTTGGCACTGGGGGGGAGCATATTTGGCACTGGGGGGGAACATATTTGGCACTTGGGGGAGCATATTTGGCACTGGGGGGATATGTGTATCTGCACTGGGGGCATATCTGGCACTGTGGGGATATGTGTATCTGCACTGGGGGCATATCTGGCACTGTGGGGATATGTGTATCTGTACTGGGGGCATATCTGGCACTGTGGGGATATGTGTATCTGCACTGGGGGCATATCTGGCGCTGTGGGGATATGTGTATCTGCACTGGGGGCATATCTGGCACTGTGGGGATATGTGTATCTGGCACTGTGGGGATATGTGTATCTGCACTGGGGGCATATCTGGCACTGTGGGGATATGTGTATCTGGCACTGGGGGCATTTCTGGCACTGTGGGGATATGTGTATCTGCACTGGGGGCATATCTGGTGCTTTGGGGACATGTGTATCTGGCACTGGGGACATCAGTCACCCACTATCTCAATGTCACCCTGCCTCAGTAACCCATTATCTCCCTGTCACCCCTGTCTCAGTCACCCACCATCTCCCTGTCACCCCTGCCTCACCAGTAACCTGTTATCTCCCTGTCACCCACTATCACCCTGTACCACGGGGAGTACAATGATTAATGGTTCAAAGAATGTCAGGCTGAGTGGTCGGCCCTCACACATTTTCACCTCACCAAATCTGGCCCTCTTTGTAAAAAGTTTGGACACCTCTGCTGTAACTAATGCGGTCTCGCATAGTGGAGCCCTGGAAATATACAGAGAAAGAATTGCATGGGTGCCAGTGGTTATGAGGCATAAATGCAAGGAGACACTTTGGGGGTCATTCTGACCTGATCGCACACTGCCGTTCATCGCAGTGCAGTAATCAGGTCAGAAGTGCGCCGCTGAATGCCAGACAGCCGATGGCTGTCGTAGCCCAGCGATCGCCTCTGCCTGATTGACATGCAGAGGCGGTCGCTGAGCGCGAGGGGGCGGCACAGCGGCGTTTGGCTGCCGTTTTGTGGGTGTGGCCGGACTGTGCGGGGGGCAGGCCGCAGCAGCTGCGTGACATCACACGCAGCCGCTGCGAGCATCACATCGACGAGTAACTCCCGGCCAGCACGCAGGAGCTGCGCTGGCTGGGAGTTACTCTTCAAGTATAAAAGCACGCCGCTGTGTGATGCTTTTGTACTTGTGCAGTGGGGCCGGGCCTGACATGCGGGGCGGACTAGCCCTGTGCTGGGCATCCTCACGGATGTCAGTGTGGATGATCGCTACGATCAGGTCTGAATCACCCCCTTTGTGTTTATATGGAACAAAAAAAATAAATAAAAATAAAATTCTTTGTTTAATGTTACAAATAGGTTTTCACAAAGGCACGTCTAATAGACAAGTTTAACACAACCATATTTAATGCAGAAAAACACAGGTATTGGGGGTAATTCTAAGTTGATCGCAGCAGGATTTTTTTTTTAGCAGTTGGGCAAAACCATGTGCACTGCAGGGGAGGCAGATATAACATGTGCAGAAAGAGTTAGATTTGGGTGGGTTATTTTATTTCTGTGCAGGGTAAATACTGGCTGCTTTATTTTTACACTGCAAATTAGATTGCAGATTGAACACACCACACCCAAATCTAAAGGGCCCTACAGACATGCCGATCCGACGCCGAGCTGCCCGACGGCGTATTCGGCCGACGGGCGACCCGGCGGCGGGGAGAGACAGTGACGTTTCTTCACTACCCCCGTCACGCGGTTCCATTGACGTGCAGGCAAATATGGACGAGATCGTCCATATTGGCCTGCATGTACAGCCGACGGGGGACCAGCGATGAACGAGCGCGGGGCCGCGCATCGTTCATCGCTGGAGCCTCCACACTGAAAGATATGAACGAGTTCTCGTTCATTTATGAACGAGATCGTTCATATCTTCCAAACAAATCGGCATGTGTGTAGGGCCTATAACTCTCTCTGCACATGTTAAATTTGCCTCCCCTGCAGTGCACATGGTTTTGCCCAACTGCTAACAAAATTCCTGCTGCGATCAACTTGGAATTACCCCCATTGTGCCATAAGGCCACCAAGTATGATAATAATCTTGCAGCCTTATCAGATCTCTAAAAAAAAATCAATAGAGATTACAATAAGTCTGAGGCCTTGAGCTCAAAAGATATCAGGTATTTTACATATGCCATTTACTTATTTATTACCAGTTATTTATATAGTGAACACATTCTGCAGCGCTTTGCAAAGAATGTTTGGCCATTCATATCAGTCCCAGCCCCAGTGAAGCATACAATCTATATTCCCTATTACATGTACATGCACACACTTTCATACTAGGGTTCATTTTGTTGGGACCCAATTGACCTACCTGTATATTTTTGGATTGTAGGAAGAAACCCATGCAAGTACAGGGAGAATATACAAATTCCACACAGGTAGAGCCATGGTGGGAATTGAACCCATAACTTCAGTGCTGTGAGGCCGTAATGCTCACCATTACACCGTCCGTACTGCCATGTGTGTCCAATATACAGCAGTCTTGCCGCTAGGCTGTTTCAGTGGGCTGCCACATCCTGTCAGTTTTTAAAATGACAAAATGTGCTCATGCCTTATGGTGGCACCCTGTTGAAACGGCCTACCCTCTGCCGTCCCCAACCGTGGGCCACAGTGACCCGCTTGTATGAAAAGTTGTGGTTTAGTGCTCACCGCCAGTGATTAGATGTTGGGTGCATGAACACAGCATGTGTTCACAGTGCGGGAAGCCCTCGGGGGCTTGATGGCATACCTTCAAAAGTGACAAAGGTAAGACCACACCCCTTCCTGACTAGCTATTTTCCCTTTTTCAGAGCAGGCATCAAAATTAATGATTTTCTTAACCAGGTTTTAAGCTGGGTACACACTGGCAGATACATCGCAAGCCCGTAGGTGGGTGTGTTCACCTGATATGTCGGTGAACTACCACATTCACAGACATATTGTTCACAGACATATCGTGTTGACTGTGGAGATATATACAGTAGGCGCATCTGGCTGCGTGTACAGGCGGACTTGCTGCAGGGACCACCAGTGACCGACTGATCTAAAATCGTCGGGCACATTTAAATGCCCGCCAAGTTGTGATGCCAGGCATGACACATCAGGACGACGATTGGTAAGTTTGTATAGACTTTCTAATCGTTAAATTGGTCAGCACAGGTGTGTACCCCTATTTAGATTTAAGCACAAATTTCATCTCACCTACCCCCCCGCCCCCCACAGCTATGCATATTTACAGAGTGGGACACAAATCAGATTAGGTCCCGTTTAGTAGTTATTAAACAGTTACAGGTGTTAGGAAGGACAAGAGTGGAAGGACAAGAGGGGAAGTGTGGCTAGGAGACAGAAGTGTACAGGCCCCACGATGGGAGTGCGGTTCAGCCACAATGACCCAAAAGGGAATGGAAAGCAGCAGGTGTTGAGGGTTCCAGTTTAATGCTGTGAGATTGGCCATAGAATTGTGTTCTAAAGGCATTCTAAAAGAGATCTACAGTAATGTGATCAATTCTTGGAGCCTGCCTTCAAGGCTTCCTAAATTATGGGCTATGTGGGAGACAAACTCATATTAAAACAAAAACTTGAAAATTGTACCTGGAAAAATAAAGAAAGAAATAATTTGAAGTGAAGGAAGCTCTGCAAGAGTAATATATGCTGCTATGTTTTACATGAGGAGAAAGCAGATGTATTTGTTTCATGTTGACCCTAGTATAAACAGTAGTATATGTATTAGGTTTATGCTAGGGTAAAGCCATAGATGATGCACCTGGGTTTACACCAGGAGCTACATATTGTTAGCATTATAAATGAATAATCTTTTGGCTCTGGTTGGCACCTGGGGTGGGAGTAAGTAATGCACCACAAAAAAAGTTTATTGGCCTAGGAGGGGAGGGGATTATTCTACATACTGTATACACATACATTGTGATGCAGTGACACATGGGGTGTACTAACACAGTGGGGATGTATGGACATTGGTAGATAAAGAGATTCTGGGGACCTATTACCACTTGTGGGTGAGGGTTAATGTTACTGAGAATCTACTGACACTGGAGGGTGGAAGGTAATGTTACAATGACGCCTATAGACACTGTGGGGATGACAAGCCACCATCTGAGTATATTTAGTTTTTTCAATAAAATATTTAAATATTTCTAAAATATGTTCTAAACTTAATTAAAAGAAATATGCGTGTGTGTGTGTGTGTGTGTGTGTGTGTGTGTGTGTGTGTGTGTGTGTATATATATATATATATATATATATATATGAAAATACAAAGTAAAAGTATCAGTTAAGTTAATTAAAACATCCACTGTCATCCCCTTCGTTTACAGTTTCAGACTTAGCATAAGCAATCGTCAGCACAAAACATAACTGAATCTAGATGGAGTGGAAGTGTAAGCATTTGTTTATGCACTGTACAAAAAGCAATAATTGTGGCAAAACATAAAAGATGCTTTAAGGCCCATACACACGGTGAGATTCGGGATAACCCCGATTCTCACTATGCGGCAGGGGCTAGGTCGACATAATGACTGTGCTTGCGATACTGACTATGTGTGATTTTGGCTAAGTGTCAATTTTGACTCTCTTCTATGAGATAGTCAAAACTGACTTGCCTGCACAGTCTATCTAGGCTTGCGATGGCGACTGCGGGGGACCGCGCATCGGCATCGAATTGGGACATACTTGTCTACCTGACCCTCTCCATGAGGGAGAAAATGCTCTGTTCCTGGACTTTCCTGGTAATGTATGATTGCCATCACCTGTGGTGAGCTAATTAATTGATAAGAAAGGCGTTTCACCACAGGTGATGGCAATCATACATTACCAGGAAAGTCCCGGAACAGAGCTTTTTCTCCCTCATGGAGAGGGTCAGGTAGGCAAGTATGAATTGGGATCGCAAGGTGACTTTCACCTTGCGATCTGCACTAACTTTTCTTACGATTTTGACTATATAGTCAAAATCGTAAGAAAATATCTCACCGTGTGTATACACCAGTACACCCAACTCTTTGTACATCAGTGCTTTAATATGTAAATATAGGACTTCCAAGTACAGAACACCACATACACCCACTGTCAAAATATAAATACATAACACACAAAAATATATGTGTATGTGTGTACAGATAGATCATCTGCAAAAGAGAGATCAGTGATCCTGTCCCACAGCTTCCAAACCAGGAATACCCTTGTAAAGGTTCTATGTTTATAAGACTATATTAGGAGAATAACCACTTATTCCATATAGTGAGGGTGAAGGTTTCTAGGATTGTGCAGTATACTGCTGAGCTACACTTGCATCTAAGCAAGTGCAGTACTTTGTCAGTAATATTGTAATTTCTTTTAATGAGTACAATATATGCAGGAGTGGCATAACTAGGGGTCCGCAGCCACTGCGAGCGCTTGGCGGCGCGCAGAGCTGCGGGGCGCCCTAGCCGCCGCCACTGATTCTGTTTTGGGAAGGAGGGACACGGAGGGCACAGCGCTCGCCTCTCCCGTCTCTCTCTCCTGGGTCTCTGGCGGCAGTGGCATGTCTGTTTAATGAAGTGCCCGTTCGTGAGCTCCGATTGGCTCACGAACCATCACTTAATTTGATAGACACGCCGCTGCCTCCGGGGGGTGGGCATATTTGGCACTTGGGGGGTGGGCATATTTGGCACGGGGGGGGAACATACTTGGCACTTGGGGAACATATCTGGCACTGGGGGGGGGAGCATATTTGGCACTGGGGGGGGGGAGCATATTTGGCACTGGGGGGAGCATATCTGGCACTTGGGGGAGCATATCTGGCACTTGGGGGAGCATATCTGGCACTGGGGGAGCATATTTGCGGCGTGTGTACCTGGCACCGGGGGAGCATATTTGGCACGGGGGGGGGGTGTACCTGGCGCAGGGGGGGGGGCATATTTGACACTGGGGGGGGGGGGGGGGGGGAGGCATATTTGGCACTGGGGGAGCATATCTGGCACGGGGGGGGGCATATTTGGCACCGGGTGAACATGTTATGTTTGGCACCGGGGGCATATTTGGCACCGGGGGGGGAGGGGGGGGATACACATATTTGGCACTTGGGGGGGCATATTTGGCACTGGGGGGGCATATTTGTGGGGGGGAGCATATTTGGCACTGGGGGGGGAGCATATTTGGCACTGGCGGGGAGCATATTTGGAACTGGGGGGGAAGCATATTTGGCACTGGGGGGGAGCATATTTGGCACTGGGGGGGAGCATATTTGGGACTGGGGGGAGCATATTTGGCACTTGGGGGAGCATATTTGGCACTTGTATTTGGCACTTGGGGGAGCATATTTGGCACTGGGGGAGCATATTTGGGGTGTGTGTATCTGGCACCAGGGGAGAATATTTGGCACGGGGGGAGCATATCTGGCACGGGGGGGGGGGGGGGGGGGCGCATATTTGGCACTGGGTGAACATGTTATGTTTGGCACCGGGGGGGAGGGGAGACATGTTTGGCACTTGGGGGGGCATATTTGGCACTGGGGGGGAGCATATTTGGCACTGGGGGGGAGCATATTTGGCACTGGCACTGGGGGGGGGAGCATATTTGGCACTGGGAGGGAGCATATTTGGCACTGGGGGGGAGCATATTTGGCACTGGGGGGGAACATATTTGGCACTTGGGGGAGCATATTTGGCACTGGGGGGGGGGAGCATATTTGGGGTGTGTGTACCTGGCACCGGGGGAGCATATTTGGCACGGGGGGGGGGGTGTACCTGGCGCAGGGGGGGGGGATATTTGGCACTGGGGGGGAGGCATATTTGGCACTGGGGAAACATGTTTGGCACTGGGGGAGCATATCTGGCACGGGGGGGGGGGGCGCATATTTGGCACCGGGGGGGGGAACATATCTGGCACTGGGGGGAAGTATATTTGGCACTGGGGGGGGGAGCATATTTGGCACGGGGGGGGAAGCATATTTGGCACTGGGGGGGGGGGGAGCATATTTGGCACTGGGGGGAACACATTTGGCACTGGGGGGAACACATTTGGCACTGGGGGGAGCATATCTGGCACGGGGGGGGGGGGCGCATATTTGGCACGGGGGGGGGGCGCATATTTGGCACGGGGGGGGCGCATATTTGGCACCGGGTGAACATGTTATGTTTGGCACCGGGGGCATATTTGGCACCGGGGGGGAGGGGGTACACACATATTTGGCACTTGTGGGGGCATATTTGGCACTGGGGGGAGCATATTTGGCACTGGGGGGGAGCATATTTGGCACTGGGGGGGAGCATATTTGGCACTGGGGGGGAACATATTTGGCACTTGGGGGAGCATATTTGGGGTGTGTGTACCTGGCACCGGGGGAGCATATTTGGCACGGGGGGGGTGTACCTGGCGCAGGGGGGGGCATATTTGGCACTGGGGGGGAGGCATATTTGGCACTGAGGGAACATGTTTGGCACTGGGGGAGCATATCTGGCACGGGGGGGCGCATATTTGGCACCGGGGGAACATGTTATGTATGGCACCGGGGGCATATTTGTCACCGGGGGGGGGGGGGGGCATATTTGGCACTGGGGGGGGCGGCATATTTGGCACTGGGGGGGGCATATGTGTACCTGGCACTGTGGGGGAATATCTGCCACTGGGGGTATATGTGGCACTGGGAGCACAGCCATAGCAACAGGCATTACCCCCTGGTTACAAGCACAACACCCAGCACATGAAATCCCTGGCAACAAGCATTACCCCCTAGCAACGAGCATGACACCCAGTGCATGAAACCCCTGGCAACAAATATTACCACCTGGCAACAATCTTGAAACCCAGCACATAATAACTCTGGCAACAAGCATAACACCTACCGCATGAAACCCCTGGCAACGAGCATGACACCCTGAGCATGAAAACCCCTGGCACCGTGCATGGAACCAAGAGCATGAAACCTCTGGCAACGAGCAGGTAATTTAAAAGTAATTCGAAGCCTTACTGTAGGACTTAAGGTGTAATAGGCATTGCAGTGTGTGTCATAATGTGTCACAGTCATTACGGTGTGTGTCATACTACATCACGGGCATTGTGGTATGTGGTATAATGTCTCAGGGGCATTGCGGTGTGTGGCATAATGTATAACGGGCATTGCGGTGTGTGGCATAGGGTATAACGGGCATTGCGGTATGTGTCACTGGCATTACGGTGTGTGGTATACTATATCACGGGCATTGTGGTATGTGGTATAATGTCTAAGGGTCATTGCAGTGTGTGGCATAATGTATCACGGACATTGCAGTGTGTGGCATAATGTATCACGGACATTGCAGCGTGTGGCATAATGTATTACGGACATTGCGGTGTGTGTCATAATGTGTCACAGGCATTGTATGTGCTATAATGTATAAGGGGCATTGCAATGTGTAGCATAATGAATAACGGGCATTGCGATGCCTGTCATAATGTGTCACAGGCATTACGGTGTGAGGCATAATGTGTCGGGGGCATTATGGTGTGTGGCATATTGTGTCATGGGCATTATTGTGTGTGGCATAATGTCTAAGGGCCATTGCAGTATCTGGCATAATGTATACTGAGCATTACTATACGGAGGAAAAATGACAAATAATGTAAAAGGCATGAATCAGGATTATTTAATTTGTTTTCTGTGGTGGCCAACGTCTGGGCGTGCAGGTTGCAAAACTGGGGTACAAGGTAGTCTTTTCCTGCAAAACCACGCCCATTTATGCAAAGCCACGCCCATTTCAGCAAGGCCACGCCCCCAGCGCCACTGATATGCAGGTACATTCTTACCTTGCTGCAAGCTTATGACAAATGACACCCGTGTCTGTAATAACTTCACTCAGCCTGAGCTCCAGGTGCACCTTTCCCTAAAATAAAGAAAACGGTTACATGCAAGTAGTAGCAACACAAGGATCCTCTACATACGACCAGTCACCAGCTTTAGTAGTAAATGAAGTAGTCTCTCATGCTTTCCATATGAGACGTGTTGATAATTAATATTAACATTATTTATATAGTACCAACATATTATAAAGCGATATACAAAAAACATTTAATCAATCACAGCATCCAGAACTCAGAGGAGCTTACAGTCTACTGTATATTCATTATCAGATAAACACACTCACTATGGTTCATTTTATCAGAAGCCAATTAGCTTACCAGCATGCCTTTGGAAACTGGAGCACCGAGAGAAGAGTCACTCAAACACAGGGAGACATAAAATAGGATGCAGTTAATATACCGGCTGCCGGGATCCCGGCGTTCAGGATACCGAGGGGACCCGCTGCCTTGCGGAATCCGTCTGACAGAATGACACTATTGGTATACTGACAGCCGGCATCCTGTCTGCCGGTCTCCTATATGTATTCCCATAAAGCTACCACATAGCTGGGACCCTTGTTAGAACTGAACCCCTATGACATGGCAATGCTAACCACTGTGCAGCAAATATAAAGAAACCATAAAATATTTATGAATGTATAAGTTTATATATTTAGCATCACTTGGTGAGCCGCTTTTTACTAATTGTACAATTTAATACAGTGAACGAAAAGTAAATTGGGCACCTGAAAAAAGTAAAAAAAGGGCACCTGAAAACACTGAAGAAACTTTTTCACCATGGAGCTTACATTCTACCAAAGGGACATTTGCTTTTAATGTGTAATAGACACTAGACAAATAAAAGCTAATTGCCGATGGTTGCTACACGTTACGGTACATTTCCACTGTTGAGTAATGGCAGGCCCTCCAATATGACCCCTTCCAACAGGTACAAAATGCTCTACTTCTGGACTTCCCTATTCATTTATGATTGCCATCACCCATGTGGAACTAGATAACTGATCAGAAAGATGTTTTAACACAAGTGACAGCAATCATAAATGAATAGGGAAATCCAGGAGCAGACCATTTTGTAATTGAGGGAAGGGGGTCATCTTTGAAGGTCTGCAATGCATGCATATAAATAAACAAATACAGTGGTAATAGATAGCACCATTCTGCAATTACCCTTAGTAGTTCCAATAAAGTATTACACAGTACAGAAATGTGTGACAATGCATACACATCATGTGAAAGGTATGAACAAAGAAAATAAGAAATAAAGTGCCCATAGAGAAGAGTTGTGTGAGGCTGCAATACAGGTTGAGTATCCCTTATCCAAAATGCTTGGGACCAGAGGTATTTTGGATATCGGATTTTTCCGTATTTTGGAATAATTGCATACCATAATGAGATATCATGGTAATGGGACCTAAATCTAAGCACAGAATGCATTTATGTTACATATACACCTTATACACACAGCCTGAAGGTAATTTTAGCCAATATTTTTTATAACTTTGTGCCTTAAACAAAGTGTCTCTACATTCACACAATTTATTTATGTTTCATATACACCTTATACACACAGCCTGAAGGTCATTTAATACAATATTTTTAATAACTTTGTGTATTAAACAACGTTTGTGTACATTCAGCCATCAAAAAACAAAGGTTTCACTATCTCACTCTCACTCAAAAAAGTCCGTATTTCGGAATATTCCGTATTTCGGAATATTTGGATATGGGATACTCAACCTGTACTAAAATATCCCATTACCTCAGGGGAAAATCGCCTGGCAAATAAGTAAATGCACAGGATTTCCATGTTTACAGACATATGAATATCACCCCCCCCCCCCCTTTCCCCCCCAAAAAAGCACATCCAAATTACAAAGACTACAGAACAGAACCTTTTCTTCAATATCTATTGTTATAAGCAGAATACATAAATCTTTCTAAGCCAAGGCACCAATAAGGCACACTAAAGGTTCAGTAAAGCAGGACAATTCAGTCATCCCTATTTTTATATGCTAATCCAGTCAGACAATATGTGGTCTGTGAGTGAAAGCCAGACATGGGTTTTCTGATTAATAAAGTGGGTGGAGAATACAATGCTCTCTCCTTACTGGCCACATTACAGTTAATTACATCATAACTGTTTATTCACTGTAACATTTTCCAATTTTGTGATTATACAGTGTAACACACTGAAATACATGGCCGACAGCTCTGAGAAGAGATAGCAGTTCTACATGCTTGCTTTGTGCTAGTAATACACACAAATTATAAACAGATGTGTAATTTGCTGTAGTGGTTGGCACTGCACCTGACAAAATTACATGAAAACATGCAAAAAAATTAAAACAGTGATATCACCAATGCACAAAAATGTCACTGGACAGACGATAAACGGAGGGAGCTGGCTTTGTTCATGTGTGATCAGACGGAACGGTTCATAGCTATAACTTTAGATGCACAATCTTTTAGAATAATACCGTATGTAATACAGGTTTCTGTTTGCACATAATAGATGGTATAACATTCAAGGAGACTACAATTAAATGGAAACCATTTACTTAACGGTTTACCATTTTGGTCATGTGACTTATATTACTTATCAAAATAAGGACATGGCAACATAAGACCTGAAGTTCACTTAAAAAAAAAAATTTGAAACAAAAAAACTTAAGATTATACTTATCTTAAGTATAACTTTCAGACCCCAGGTGAAGAAAGGGCAGCATAAGAAGTCATTTGTCAGGCAATTCAGTAATAGCACATACCAGACTACACTCACAAGTGTACCTTGTACATGGTAATGTGCCTCAAGTTTAATTTAGCTCTTGTGTAAACAACATTCTTCACAGAGTCAAGTACTGCCTGCAGCAGGAGTCATATCAATTAATTTTCTTCTACTCGCTTAAGGAATCCGTTTGGCAATTTCCATAATGGCCACCATGATTACACTTTCAAGACACAAGCACCTTTCCTCTGCATTTAATAGTCTAGATGGGTACAGGATGATTGCTTTCTAAAGATGTGAGACTCATTTGCACTCTGGGGATGCTCACAGTTAAGACCCAGATAGCAGATTTTCATCTGCACTACAGTACACAAATACTTAATTACAGGAAAACAATCATGTTTTGTCAAGTGTGACAGAGACAAGGCTCCAGAAATAGGGAAAGGAGGTGTCTCAGTATGTGAGAAGAGGTCACCTGATGGATGCCGCATAATGCTGATGTGGTTACAGTTAATAAAACTAAGATGACCAAGGTCTTTTCCCACCATGGCACTGTGTGGAGTATGTATATTCTCTCCGTGCTTGCGTTCATGTATTCTGGGTAACTCCGGTATCCTCCCACACTCCAAAAATATACTGGTAGGTTAATTAAGTGTGTGTGTGTGTGTGTGTGTGTGTGTGTGTGTGTGTGTGTTTGCACACGTGGTAGGGAACATAGATTGTAAGCTTAACTGGGGAAGGGACTGATGTGAATGGCTGATGGGCCCTACACACTGGCAGATTTCACTGAACGATATGAACGAGAACTCGTTCATATCATTCAGTGTGGAGGCAGCAAAGATGAACGATGCACGGCCCCGCGCTCGTTCATAGTTGGTGCCCCTTTGCTTTATGCATGCAGGCCAATATGGACAAACTTGTCCATATTAGCATGCAGTGCTATGGAGCTGGATGACGGGGGGAGTGAAGAAACTCCCCCCCCCCCTCACTCACTCTTTCCCCTCCCCCCCACGTCGCCCGCCAGCCGTATCAGCCGTCGGGCACCTCAGCGGCACATCGCCATATGTGCAGGGCCCTTAACTTTTCTCTGTAAAGTGCTGCTGAATATGTGTGCGCTATATAAATAAACTAGTAATACATAATAGATATATACAAGCACATACACCACCCAGGAACCTGCTCCCTAGCTTAACTATCACCTGCTATAAATCATTCTCCCTTCTCCAAACCCTCCCACCTTGGCTAAAACGTAATGAGGGGGGGTTTGAATTACATTTGCTCCCCATCTTCTCACCTTGTGGAGCAGGTGGGCAGAGGAGGAAATGCCAGTCTCTGCGGTCTCGAGGCACAGTGATTCCATCATACATTCTAAAGGCATTGTGGATACTTTAGTGGGGGGGGGGGACAAAACCCGTGTGTCGTGTGTACAGTATGAAACTCCAAGTGTGTCTGACAGGTGTCATTAGAACAGACTAGTATATGCATTTTTAGGACCCTTTACATAGCTTAACTTTCAAGTTTGGCCTACAAACCTTTAAAGGACTGTTAACCCCAAGATCTTAAATTAATGTTGTGTGCAGGAAGTGAAAAGGGTAGAGAAGAAAAATAAATGCTTGTTTTTATGTTCTTTCATTAGCTAAAGACTTTTTTCTGGAGCGAGAGTTAGTTAATGTACACAGCAAGCAGCAATGAGTGGTCATTGAAGGTTCTCTCTATGTATTGTGCATATGAAGGATTTAAAATGAATCTCTGACTCCTACTGTCCAAGTTTTAGCACAAGTGCTTTCTGGCAACGAAAAGGAGCTTCAGGAAGAAAACAGGAGTTTGTATGAATTGAAACCTGGCAAACTTCCATATAACAGCCATACTGTTAACGAGTGTCTGATGCAGAGAGCAGACACCACGTGCTCTCCATTACTCAGCTCTTATCAATTTTGGCTGTTACATTAAAGAAAAGGGAACTCGGAAAGGAATGGAGTTCCCACAAGCAAAACAAATTAAAACCTCTGCCTCTTCTTCAACCCTTTATAAAGTGGACATCCCCCTCATTAGTCTCACATATTCCAACACCAAAAATAAACAGCACACACTGAGAACGGCTTCTTAAGGTGGGTACACACTAGGCGATGTGCTCCATGAGCGACATCACCTACTGTGTGTCCCTCCTGGGCGTACATACTGAGCGATATCGCACAGTGACGTCATGGTCATGCTGTGAATGCAGCTTTGGACTACGAGTCCAAATTGAGATGCCTGCCCAGGCGACAGTGATCCTAGTTAACGAGGCACGGGGCCATGCATCGTCATCATTTATTGTGTACACACTGGGCAATACATTAAACGATATTGCTCAGGAAGGGTCAACTTAAGCAACGTCGTTTACTATATAGACTAGTGTGTACAGGCCTTTAGTTTGACTTGTGACAAACAGGTTTCACCACTGAATCCCCATTTTCTATTCCTTGAGGTTAAAGCTTCCGGGAATGTAATGAACATCAAAAATGTTCATTTTCCTGCTTTCACATTAACGTTTCCGCATAGTGTGCCAGAAACATTCCCAGATACAGGGGTCTATGTATAAAGTACCAGCCAATCAGCTCCAAGCTGTATTTTGTACTCTTATGGATGTTTTATACGCTGCAAGTATTCGTTAAGTCATTTCTTAGTATTGGACAATTGTGATTCCTTGCAGCATAAACTGCAAGAGTATATGGTTTATATGCATTGTGAATGTGATTTTTCGCCATTATTTCCGGAGTTATCAGACTTATCTGGAAGTTTACAACTATTTTTCTAAGTCCTTGCTAAACGTAATTGGTGTATACACTGTAAAATAGGACTAGGCAGAAAGGGCAAAAATAAATAAAGGAGGGAAAATTACATTAAACCATCAATCCATTCTGTCACTTTGTAACTATAAATCAGTTATTGCTATCAAACAAATATACCCTTAGATTTATTTTAGAAAATTTTACAGAATATTAAACTAGTACATTGGACCCACAATTTGCAGCTTAGTGGTGTCTCTCATCAGTCCTCTTCATTACTTACCCTGACTGCAACATCTTTCAGCTGGCTCCCTTTACTCTATTCCCTGTGCTGTGAGGGCCGTTGGTGGGGAAGGGAGAGGAGCATGCCCCATTATGCGTGTCAACATTTTTTTTACCCTCCTCCACCTTCCCCCATACACACATATATGTGCATCGGCAATACTTGGTGTACTGATTAGACCAAGAAGCTGTCCTTTGTACATACAGAGGTGCTGCATATAAAATTAGAAGGGGTTTTCCTGGATATGGATGTGGATGACAGGGGCACCAGCAAAGTGTTCTATAGCTTATCCAGATGTACCAAATTTAAGGCACAGTTATGATAGATAGATAGATAGATAGATAGATAGATAGATAGATAGATAGATAGATAGATAGATAGATAGATAGATAGATAGATATAGCAAACTGGAAACCGGCACTCTCACTTCAGGTGTATTCTGCCGCGGTGCTCAATGAAAAGTGCATGCAATTCCTCCAAAGTACAGCACTCAGCGGTCTTTGCAAGTTGCTGTTGAAGTTGTCATTTATTGAAAATGACCGCTGAGTGCCGTACTTTGGAGGAATTATATATATATATATATATATTTTAGATAGATAGAGAGCGAGACACACACACACACACACACACACTGTATATGACGTTTTTTGTCCACTACATTAATCAAATGGATTGGGTACAGGATCCCAACAGTCGGGATGTTGACCATCAGACTACAGTGGCATCCCTATGGTCAGAATCACTGCATTTTGTTAAGTAGGCTAACCCTACCCCTTACCCTCCCCCACTAACCCTAACCTTCTCTACCTGCAGTCAAACCCTAACCTTCCCCTATCTGCAGTCTAACGCTAACCTTCCCTACCTGCAGTCTAACCCTAACCTTCCCCTATCTGCAGTTTAACTCGAACCTTCCCTACCTGCAATCTAACCCAAACCTTCCCTACCTGCAGTCTAACCCTAACCTTCCCCTATCTGCAGTCTAACTGTAACCCTTCCCTTCTGCAGCCTAATTCTAACACTCCCTCTAGTGCCCAACACTAACCGCCCACCCCACCCGATACTTACTTACATTTGGGATCGTGACTGTATGGATTACGGCGCCGGGATTCTGATACCGGTTTTCTGACCGCTGGCATCATGATTGTTAGGATGCCAACTACATCCCAGTCAAATATATTAGTAAAAAATAACAGTATTTAATACCATAAAGTATTTATTGAGCCACATTAACAATTGGGACAAGAAATGAGTCTTCACAGAAATATGGCAATAAAAACTTTCAAATGATTTAAGACTGCTAATTTTTCCATAAATGTATCATTAGATTGTTTGAAATAAATGGTATGATTACAATGGGAATGTATTCCAGGAGGAGGGTGCTCAGAATATTTTGATAAATATTTAATTGCCTTTTGAGCTGACCCACATTTTACACACATCTTTTGTGCCAACATAGATATCAATAATTTGGTTGCCTTCATTATTTCCTGAATGCTTTTCTTGTGAGTTTTCCGAAACAGTCTGAAAGAGCATGTCTACATGAGACTGCCTTTGCAGAAGACTGGATAAAAGGAGACAACAGAAATTAAATATGATTTCAGAAAATGTAAACAGTATCCAAACTCTCCTACTCTGTTTCGCTATGGAAACATCAATGTCCCAGACACAGCATCACATTTCAGTTGTTGTATGCTGTTTTTGGTTTTTCATCTTTCTAGATTTATATGTTAATGTTATTTGGTACACCCTGTTTTCTGTAACCCTAGTCAGATATTATACCACTGAACAGGTGTATCTTAGTGAAGGCTGCCATTGTGCAAGCTGTTGTCGTAAAGTTTGTTCCCTTTCATACCAAATGTGCCCAGAATGATATATAGTTATACTGCTAGTGCACTTGGCGTCCACTCCCATATCCAGGGGAAAACCCTGGAAATGTCATAAACACCGCCTTTCATGTAGACTTCTGGGTCTAATTAGTACACTAAAGCTTGGTACATATTAGTTGACCTGTGTACTCAGACGACAGCATATGTGAAGGAACAATATATTGTGTGGCCCATACACACTGCACGATCTGGTGAATAATAAGAATTTACTTACCGATAATTCTATTTCTCATAGTCCGTAGTGGATGCTGGGAACTCCGTAAGGACCAGGGGGATAGCGGCTCCGCAGGAGACTGGGCACAAAAAGCAAAAGCTTCAGACTAGCTGGTGTGCACTGGCTCCTCCCCCCATGACCCTCCTCCAAGCCTCAGTTAAGATACAGTGCCCGGACGAGCGTACATAAAAAGGGAGGATCTTGAATCCCGGGTAAGACTCATACCAGCCACACCAATCACACCGTACAACTCGTGATCTGAACCCAGTTAACAGTATGATAACCGTAGGAGCCTCTGAAAAGATGGCTTCCAACAATAAACAACCCGATTTGTTTGTAACAATAACTATATACAAGTATTGCAGACAATCCGCACTTGGGATGGGCGCCCAGCATCCACTACGGACTATGAGAAATAGAATTATCGGTAAGTAAATTCTTATTTTCTCTGACGTCCTAGTGGATGCTGGGAACTCCGTAAGGACCATGGGGATTATACCAAAGCTCCCAAACGGGCGGGAGAGTGCGGATGACTCTGCAGCACCGAATGAGAGAACTCCAGGTCCTCCTCAGCCAGGGTATCAAATTTGTAGAATTTAGCAAACGTGTTTGCCCCTGACCAAGTAGCTGCTCGGCACAGTTGTAAAGCCGAGACCCCTCGGGCAGCCGCCCAAGATGAGCCCACCTTCCTTGTGGAATGGGCTTTTACAGATTTTGGCTGTGGCAGGCCTGCCACAGAATGTGCAAGTTGAATTGTACTACAAATCCAACGAGCAATCGTCTGCTTAGAAGCAGGAGCACCCAGCTTGTTGGGTGCATACAGGATAAACAGCGAGTCAGATTTTCTGACTCCAGCCGTCCTGGAAACATATATTTTCAGGGCCCTGACTACGTCCAGCAACTTGGAGTCCTCCAAGTCCCTAGTAGCCACAGGTACCACAATAGGTTGATTCATGTGAAACGCAGAAACCACCTTAGGGAGAAATTGAGGACGAGTCCTCAATTCTGCCCTATCCGAATGAAATATCAGGTAAGGGCTTTTATAGGATAGAGCCGCCAATTCTGATACGCGCCTGGCTGAAGCCAGGGCCAACAGCATTACCACTTTCCATGTGAGATATTTCAAATCCACTGTGGCAAGTGGTTCAAACCAATGTGATTTTAGGAACCCTAAAACTACATTGAGATCCCAAGGTGCCACTGGAGGCACAAAAGGAGGCTGTATATGCAGTACCCCTTTGACAAACGTCTGAACTTCAGGCACTGAAGCCAGTTCTTTCTGGAAGAAGATCAACAGGGCCGAAATTTGAACCTTAATGGATCCTAATTTTAGGCCCATAGACAATCCTGCTTGCAGGAAATGTAGGAAACGACCCAGTTGAAATTCCTCCGTAGGGGCCTTCTTGGCCTCACACCACGCAACATATTTTCGCCAAATGCGATGATAATGTTTTGCAGTTACATCCTTCCTGGCCTTGATCAGGGTAGGGATGACTTCATCTGGAATGCCTTTTTCCTTCAGGATCCGGCGTTCAACCGTCATGCCGTCAAACGCAGCCGCGGTAAGTCCTGGAACAGACAAGGTCCCTGCTGGAGCAGGTCCTTCCTTAGAGGTAGAGGCCACGGGTCCTCCGTGAGCATCTCTTGCAGCTCCGGGTACCAAGTTCTTCTTGGCCAATCCGGAGCCACGAGTATCGTTCTTACTCCTCTCCTTCTTATGATTCTCAGTACTTTTGGTATGAGAGGAAGAGGAGGGAACACATATACCGACTGGAACACCCACGGAGTTACCAGAGCGTCCACCGCTATTGCCTGAGGGTCCCTTGACCTGGCGCAATATCTGTCCAGTTTCTTGTTGAGACGGGACGCCATCATGTCCACCTTTGGTTTTTCCCAACGGTTTACAATCACTTGGAAGACTTCTGGATGAAGTCCCCACTCCCCCGGGTGGAGGTCGTGTCTGCTGAGGAAGTCTGCTTCCCAGTTGTCCACTCCCGGAATGAACACTGCTGACAGTGCTATCACATGATTTTCCGCCCAGCGGAGAATCCTTGCAGCTTCTGCCATTGCCCTCCTGCTTCTTGTGCCGCCCTGTCTGTTTACGTGGGCGACAGCCGTGATGTTGTCCGACTGGATCAATACCGGTTGACCCTGAAGCAGAGGCCTTGCTTGACTTAGGGCATTGTAAATGGCCCTTAGCTCTAGGATATTTATGTGAAGAGACGTTTCCATGCTTGACCACAAGCCCTGGAAATTTCTTCCCTGTGTGACTGCTCCCCAGCCTCTCAGGCTGGCATCCGTGGTTACCAGCATCCAATCCTGAATGCCGAATCTGCGGCCCTCTAGAAGATGAGCCTTCTGTAACCACCACAGGAGAGATACCCTTGTCCTTGGAGATAGGGTTATCCGCTGATGCATCTGAAGATGCGATCCGGACCATTTGTCCAGCAGATCCCACTGAAAAGTTCTTGCATGGAATCTTCCGAATGGAATCGCTTCGTAAGAAGCCACCATTTTTCCCAGGACTCTCGTGCACTGATGCACTGACACTTGTCCTGGTTTTAGGAGGTTCCTGACTAGCTCGGATAACTCCCTGGCCTTCCCCTCCGGGAGAAAGACCTTTTTCTGGACTGTGTCCAGAATCATCCCTAGGAACAGTAGACGTGTTGTTGGAATCAGCTGTGATTTTGGGATATTTAGAATCCACCCGTGCTGACGTAGCACTACCTGAGATAGTGCTACTCCGACCTCTAACTGTTCCCTGGACCTTGCCCTTATCAGGAGATCGTCCAAGTAAGGGATAATTAATACGCCTTTTCTTCGAAGAAGAATCATCATTTCGGCCATTACCTTGGTAAAGACCCGTGGTGCCGTGGACAATCCAAACGGCAGCGTCTGAAACTGATAATGACAGTTTTGTATCACAAACCTGAGGTACCCTTGGTGAGAAGGGTAGATTGGGACATGGAGATAAGCATCCTTGATGTCTAGAGATACCATATAGTCCCCTTCTTCCAGGTTCGCTATCACTGCTCTGAGTGACTCCATCTTGAATTTGAACCTTTTTATGTAAGTGTTCAAAGATTTTAGATTTAAAATTGGTCTCACCGAGCCATCCGGCTTCGGTACCACAAACAGCGTGGAATAATACCCCTTTCCCTGTTGTAGGAGGGGTACCTTGATTATCACCTGCTGGGAATACAGCTTGTGAATAGCTTCCAATACTGCCTCCCTGTCGGAGGGAGACGTTGGTAGAGCAGACTTCAGGAACCGGCGAGGGGGAGACGTCTCGAATTCCAATTTGTACCCCTGTGATACTACCTGCAGGATCCAGGGGTCCACTTGCGAGTGAGCCCACTGCGCGCTGAAATTCTTGAGACGGCCCCCCACCGTGCCAGAGTCTGCTTGCAGAGCCCCAGCGTCATGCTGAGGACTTGGCAGAAGCGGGGGAGGGCTTCTGCTCCTGGGAAGAGGCTGCATGGTGCAGTCTTTCCCCTTCCTCTGCCCCGGGGCAGGAACGAGCGGCCTTTTTCCCTCTTGCCCTTATAGGGACGAAAGGACTGGGTTTGAAAAGACGGTGTCTTTTTCTGCTGAGAGGTGACCAGGGGTAAAAAGGTGGATTTTCCAGCCGTTGCTGTGGCCACCAGGTCCGATAGACCGACCCCAAATAACTCCTCCCCTTTATACGGCAATACTTCCATATGTCGTTTGGAATCCGCATCACCTGACCACTGTCCATAACGTTCTTCTGGCAGAAATGGACATCGCACTTACTCTAGATGCCAGGGTGCAAATATCCCTCTGTGCATCTCGCATATATAGTAATGCATCCTTCAAATGCTCTATAGTTAATAATATACTGTCCCTATCCAGGGTATCAATATTTTCAGTCAGGGAATCCGACCAAGCCACTCCAGCGCTGCACATCCAGGCTGAGGCGATCGCTGGTCGCAGTATAACACCGGTATGTGTGTATATACCTTTTAAGATATTTTCCAGCCTTCTATCAGCTGGTTCCTTGAGAGCGGCCGTATCAGGAGACGGTAACGCCACTTGTTTTGATAAGCGTGTGAGCGCCTTATCTACCCTAGGGGGTGTTTCCCAACGTGCCCTAACCTCTGGCGGGAAAGGGTATAGTGCCAATAATTTATTAGAAATCAGCAGTTTTTTATCGGGGGAAACCCACGCTTTATCACACACCTCATTTAATTCATCTGACTCAGGAAAAACCACTGGTAGTTTTTTCACACCCCACATAATACCCTTTTTTGTGGTACTTGTAGTGTCAGAAATGTTCAATGCCTCCTTCATTGCCGTGATCATGTAACGTGTGGCCCTACTGGACATTACGTTTGTCTCGTCACCGTTGACACTGGATTCAGTATCCGTGTCAGGGTCTGTGTCGACCATCTGAGGTAACGGGCGTTTTAGCGCCCCTGACGGTGTCTGAGACGCCTGAACAGGCACTAATTGATTTGTCGGCTGTCTCATGTCGTCAACAGTTTTTTGCAAAGTGCTGACATTGTCACGTAATTCTTTAATTACTACCATCCAGTCAGGTGTCGACTCCCTAGGGGGTGACATCACTAACACAGGCAATTGCTCTGCTTCCACATCATTTTCCTCCTCATACATGTCGACACAATCGTACCGACACCCAGCACACACACAGGGAATGCTCTGATAGAGGACAGGACCCCACTAGCCCTTTGGGGAGGCAGAGGGAGAGTTTGCCAGCACACACCAGAGCGCTATATATATACAGGGATAACCTTATATAAGTGTTACTCCCTGTTATAGCTGCTGTATTTATATATTAGCTGCCAATAGTGCCCCCCTCTCTGTTTTACCCTGTTTCTGTAGTGCAGGACTGCAGGGGAGAGTCAGGGAGCCGTCCTTCCAGCGGAGCTGTGAAAGAAAATGGCGCTTGTGTGCTGAGGAGAAAGGCTCCGCCCCCTTCACGGCGGCCTTTTCTCCCGCTTTTTTCAGGAAACTGGCAGGGGATAAATGCATCCATATAGCCCAGGAGCTATATGTGATGCATTTTTTTTAGCCATATAAGGTTTACATATCGTTTTTATTGCGTCTCAGGGCGCTCCCCCCCAGCGCCCTGCACCCTCAGTGACCGGAGTGTGAAGTGTGCTGAGAGCAATGGCGCACAGCTGCAGTGCTGTGCGCTACCTTATTTGAAGACAGGAACGTCTTCTGCCGCCGCTTTCTCCGGACCTCTTCGCTCTTCTGGCTCTGTAAGGGGGCCGGCGGCGCGGCTCCGGGACCCATCCAGGCTGAACCTGTGATCGTCCCTCTGGAGCTAATGTCCAGTAGCCAAGAAGCCCAATCCACTCTGCAGTCAGGTGAGTTCGCTTCTTCTCCCCTTAGTCCCACGATGCAGTGAGCCTGTTGCCAGCAGGACTCACTGAAAATAAAAAACCTATTTAAACTTTTACTTCTAAGCAGCTCAGGAGAGCCACCTAGCTTGCACCCTTCTCGTTCGGGCACAAAAATCTAACTGAGGCTTGGAGGAGGGTCATGGGGGGAGGAGCCAGTGCACACCAGCTAGTCTGAAGCTTTTGCTTTTTGTGCCCAGTCTCCTGCGGAGCCGCTATCCCCCTGGTCCTTACGGAGTTCCCAGCATCCACTAGGACGTCAGAGAAAACCGCATGATATATTGTTCCACCGCCTCATTCAAAAGCTTGGGGTCGTCAGCCACAACTTCAGATTGGGCGGCATCTACAGCAGATCCAAAGATGCGACGGACAACCCGCTGGAGCGCGCAACAGTGTGTACTCGTTTGCCATTTTTAAACGATTTCTTGTTCCGATCTGACATAATCGGGCAATAGTTCAAAACAATTTTCTGATGTGTACCCAGTTTAAGGGGTGGGGAAGGGGGGGGGGGATTCAATCAGCCCCGGAAAAATTTTGGGTGAGAAAAAAAAAAGACGTTTTTCACAATTTTTTTTATTGCACAATTCAATCAAACCCCATTTTTTGCACCCGAAAATTAAAAATTTTCGTCCAAAAACAGATAGGGTCTGTGATAAGTTCACAAACCTACTGTATGTGTTTTTGCAGGTGTGGAAACAGAGATTTTGGTTTTCACCTGCCTCAGGCAAGTAACAAAAAGAATCCAAGATTAGTGTCGGCTTTCTGGGCTAATTAGATAGCCCCTGGGAGATCAATTGATTGAATTCCCCTTAAGTGTTGTCCATAAGTAAAGCATGCATAAAAATGCATATACAGGTTGAGTATCCCATATCCAAATATTCCAAAATACGGACTTTTTTGAGTGAGAGTAAGATAGTGAAACCTTTGTTTTTTGATGGCTCAGTATACACAAACTTTGTTTAATGCACAAAGTTATTAAAAATATTGGCTAAAATTACCTTCAGGCTGTGTGTATAAGGTGTATATGTAACATAAATGTATTCTGTGCTTAGACTTAGGTCCCATCGCCATGATATCTCATTATTGTATGCAATTATTCCAAAATATGGAAAAATCTGATATGCAAAATACTTCTGGTCCCAAACATTTTGGATAAGGGATACTTAACCTGTAAAATGAACAGGAAGTGGATAAATGTAAAAAAACAAAAAAGTTGAAAAACCTGACTTATTATTATACCAATATTAAATAAAAAAAAAAACACATTAGACATAGTATTAAAAATCAGAAAAATTAATCAAATAAATAAATAGGGCATATTTGTGTGGAAGAAATCACTGCTACAAAGTAACAAGGGCCAGGGGGAATTGACAGATTAATGTCATTAGTTCCCCTTTTTTGTCTTTTTACTGTAATTTCACAATTTTGTATTAAATTTTAAAGAATCTGGAAAACCTATTTCTTTGTATAAATATTGTACAAGTTATCTGTAGTACTTTTATAGAAGGCTACTTGTATTTTAGTTTTTTTGATATCAGCAATACTGTTGGGACTAACCTCAAAACATATATACAAGAGGTTCCACAACTACCCATATCATCATGAAATTCAAAATACTTTAATGGCAGTGTCAAGCAATAATTTGAATGATCATATCCCAGAAATACTCACTTTGCCCCAAGGGATCTATACTTGAATTCATTTCAAATGTAGGATTTTATACTACTGGATTTTTGATGCCGATGCATAAGCGGATACTGGCTGTTATCCCTCATAGGAACTTAAACCATAAAATCAGAAATATATGTTATGGTAAGAACTTACCGTTGATAACGTGATTTCTCTTATGTCCACAGGTATCCACAGGATAACATTGGGACATTGTCGAGCGACAGCGAAAATGGCACCAACACGGTCACGAGCTCTCTGGCCTCCCAGGAAGCATCGGGCCCCCACTATATAGTCCCGCCCACTGACTCAGTCAGATCAGTTCTTTCCACAGCGATTTTAGGCAGGAACATTAGGTAGAGACCTGTACAGGCGATAAGAACACACATGCACATCCTTCCATACAAGAAGGAAGAGGTTTAGTGATTGTCTAGATCCTCAAATCAGATGCGTCAGGGTGGGATCCCCGTGGATACCTGTGGACATAAGAGAAATCACGTTATCAACGGTAAGTTCTTCCCATAACGTATATTTCTCTGGCTGGGTCCACAGGATTATCCACAGGATAACATTGGGATTCCCAAAGCCATTTTAGTGGTGGGGACGCTCCTGATTGCACAGGAGGACCTTTCGCCCGAAGTCTGCGTCATGAGAGGCAAAAGTATCCAAGGCATAATGTCTGATGACTGTGTTTATGGAAGACCATGTGGCTGCCCTACATATCTGTTCTGCTGCAGCACCCTGCTGTGCTGCCCAAGAAGGACCTACCTTACGTGTAGAGTGTGCAGAGACATTAGCCGGAATAGGTAGAACTGCATGAGAATAAGCTTCTGATATTACCATTCGGAGCCATCTCACCAGCGTCTGTTTACTAGCAGGCCAACCTCTCCTATGGAATCCGTAGAGGATGAAGAGAGAATCTGTTTTCCTGATGGCACTAGTACGATCTATGTAGATTCTTAAAGCCCGGACCACGTCCAGCGACGCTTCTCCCGCAGAAAGTCCCGATACCTGAAAAGCTGGGACTACAATCTCTTCATTCAGGTGAAACTTTGATATCACCTTTGGACGATAACTAGATCTCGTTCTGAGAGCTGTTCTGTCTGGAAAAAAACTTAGGAAAGGAGACTTACATGATAATGCTCCTAAATCTGACACTCTTCTGGCTGACGCCATTGCCAGTAAAAAAAAAAAAAAGAACTTTAACCGTTAACCACTTAAGATCTGCTCTCTCAAGTGGTTCAAACAGAGGACCCTGGAGAAATTTAAGAACTAAATTCAAATCCCAGGGAGCTGCAGGAGGAACAAATGGAGGTTGAATATGTACTACTCCTTGGAAAAACGTACGTACATCCTGTAAATCAGCAATCTTCTGCTGAAACCATACAGTCAACGCCGAGACTTGCACCCTCAAGGAAGCAACTTTCAACCCTTTATCCAATCCTGCCTGAAGGAAATCCAAAATCCTAGCTACTTTAAAAGATCTCGGATTGTAATTTTTTCCAGTACACCAGTGAATATAGACTTGCCATATTCTATGATACACACGGGCCGAAGAAGGCTTTCTTGCCCTAAGCATGGTTTGGATTACTTGTTTCGAAAATCCTTTAGCCTCTAAGATAGAGGTTTCAACAGCCACGCCGTCAAAGATAGGCGATCCAGATGACTGTGACAACAAGGACCCTGCATTAACAGATCTGGACGTTGAGGGAGCAGTATCGGTGCTTCCACGGACATTCTCAACACTTCTGTGTACCAATGCCTTCTTGGCCAATTAGAATAATTGCTCCTTTTGCCTGTTTTATCTTTCTCACTACTCTGGGTAACAGAGATATTGGAGGGAACAGATATGCCAGCTGAATCCTCCATTCTACTGACAGTGCGTCTACCAGGACCGCTCCTGGGTCCCTTGTTCTTGATCCGTACCTCGGAACCTTGTTGTTTAGACGAGACGCCATAAGGTCTATCTCCGGTAGACCCCATCTGTTCACCAGTGTCTGAAACACTTCCGGGTGTAGTGCCCATTCGGTTTCCTGAATGGTGTGCCGACTGAGAAAACCCGCTTCCCAATTTAGCACACCCGGGACAAATACTGCGGACAATGCCGGGAGATGGAGTTCTGCCCATCTTAGAATGGGCGTTACTTCCTCCATCAGACTCTTGCTGTGAGTTCCTCCTTGATGATTGAGGTATGCTACTGCCGTCACATTGTCTGAGCGGATCTGGACTGGTCTTCCTCGTAGATTGTCCTTTGCCTGGACTAGAGCCAAGTAAACAGCCCTTATCTCCAACAGATTTATCGGCAGGCGATTTTCCCTTGCGGTCCATTTTCCCTGGAACCATAGGCTTCCGAGTACCGCCCCCCAGCCTTGCAGGCTGGCATCTATTGTCAGGACTTGCCACTCTTTTATCCAAAAGGGTCTCCCCTTGTTTAAATGGTCTGTCTGTAGCCACCACGCTAGAGACCTTTTTACATTTACTGGAATCTTTATCATCTGCTTCTTTATCGTTTGATGACTTCCGTTCCTTTTGGTCAAAATCAGGTGCTGCAATGGTCTGGAGTGGAATTGCGCATATTCCACCATGTCGAAGGTTGATACCATCAGACCCAACAGTCGCATTGCTGCATGGACTGACATTGTCTGGGCTTGCAACGCTTCCTGAGCCATGACCTGCCCTTTGACTATCTTTTTCTCTGGCAAGAGAACTTTCTGTAGGTCTGAATCCAATATGGCTCCCAAATGAACCATCCGCTGTGACGGATTCAGGGACGACTTTTCCCAATTTATGAGCCACCCGTGTCTCTGTAAACGACCTATCGTCTGTTGGAGATGGCTCAACAGTAAATCTTGCGACTGTGCTAAGATTAACAGGTCGTCGAGGTATGGGAATATTCTTATTCCTTGTTTGCGCAGACAAGCTGCCATAACCACCATGATCTTGGTAAACACCCTGGGTGCTGTAGCTAGCCCGAAAGGCAGAGCTTGGAACTGGAAATGTTCCTGGAGGATGGCAAACCTGAGCTAACACTGATGTGACAGTGCTATAGGCACATGTAGGTAAACATCCCGTACATCCAGAGATACCATGTAATCTCCCGGTTCCATAGCCAACATTATGGAGCGTAACGTCTCCATGTGGAACTTCGGGATCCATATGTATTTGTTCAACATTTTCAGATTTAGAATTGGTCGATATGACCCATTTGGTTTCTGGATTAGAAATAGGTTGGAGTAATACCCCTGTCCCTTTTGTTATGGAGGTACTGGGACAATCACACCTGACTGCAGTAATATTTGGACTGCTTCTTGCAGGGCATTGGCCTTCGACTCTATACCAGACGGGCTGGTGCAAAAAAATCTTTGAGGAGGCTGCCTCCTGAACGGGAACCCATACCCCTGAGATACTACCTTCTGCACCCAGGCATCTGCTGTTGACTGTTGCCATATGTGTGCAAATTGAAGGAGTCGGGCGGGCCTCCGCCTGGAGGATTCCAGGGTTGGGAGCCGTCTCTTCAGGCTGAGGGTTTCTGTTCAGGTTTGGAAGCTGGCTTTTTGCTAGCCCACTGCTTCCTACCCCTGGATTTAAACTGGGGTTGTTTAGGCTCCTCTTTTGCTTTCGCTTTGCTTTGCCAACGAAAAGAGCGAAATTTTAAACCCTTGGACTTAGGGTTATAGGTAGCCGGAAATCTGACCTTTTTCGATTCAGCCTCTGATTCTAGGATATCCGATAAAGGTTTTCCAAATAATATATTACCCACAAAAGGCAATGCTTCCAATTCTTTCTTGGATTCCGCATCTGCCTTCCAGGTACGTAGCCAAATTGCTCTGCGAGCGACTACTGTCAAGGCTGAAGCTTTAGAAGCAACTGTACCTACATCAATTGCTGCTTCTTCCAAATACTGGGTAGATTGTCTTAAACGGCAAAAACGATCCTCTTGCTCCCTAGTAGAAGGGATGTCATTCTCTAGTTCCTCTATCCATTCGCCCATTGCCTTTGCTACCCAGGCCGAAGCCATAGCAGGTCTTACTAGAGAAAAAATATTTTTCAAAAGGCTATCTGTGACATCATTTAGTGAGGTAGATGACAGTGGTAAAGCAGATTTATGCACGAGTCGCAGAACATGTGCATCTACTTTTGGAGGAACTTCTCTTTTCGAACAAATCCACAGCTGGAAATGGATAATAAGAATCCCATCTCTTAGGAATCTTATACTTTTTACTGGGCGCTGCCCAAGACTCATCCATCATTTCTGTCAGCTCATCGGACGCTGGGAATTCAGCTTTCACTGATTTTGTTCGTTTAAATACAGGTGCTTTAGATTTTAACACTGTCTTGGCTGGCTCTTCCAACGAGTGAACAGCTTTCACAGCATTAGTAAGTTCAGCTACATCATCTGAACTAAAACTCTGCGACTGATCATCATACGGAGTCGAATCTATTGTCTCATCGTCCGATGTATCATCTTGTGTAGTCTGCCACATAGACGTATCTGTCTTAGTCTTAACTGTCTCTTGGTTGCTTGTAGAGGCTACTGGAACCAAGCCGTAGGAAGGGAGCTGCATGTATGGGTTCATAGTGTAACCTAACCCCTGAGGTGGTGCTACTGTAGTTAACTTGTTCGCTATAGAAGATAGAGTCTTTGCGAACATATTCCATGGTGGCTCTGTTGGTGATTGAACCAACTCCTGTCTTTTACTTCGCTGAAAAGCAAAACAGTTTGCACACAAACCCTCATAAGTGACCAATTGATTCATATCAATTACCCCTGACTTACAAGATAAGGATGTTAGGGCTATAGGAGTGCTTGATAAATTCTCCTCATCACTTTTGCCGCTCACAGACATGGTAATAATCTGTTATTGACTACACAATTTTGTGACTGAAAAACACCCTATATGTCAGTATATAGAGGTGAAATCAATCTGACCACAGTGCACCTGATTTGAGGGTCAGAACAGGACTGACATTACACAGAAAAGTCAGCACACATACTAGCAGTCAGTCACATGTTAAAGCATTAGACATTGTCATATGAGAATACAACCTCCATAACAACTTATACATAAGTAGGAAAATTGTACTTCTGTTTTAACTGGCTCTTTTTTTTCAACATAACATGCAGAAAACACAGTAATATACAGGTCTCATATGCAATATGTACTAAAAATTAACAATACATACTAAAAAGTAGAAGGAATTTTTAGTACTGTATACCCTGCCTCCGGAGAGTGGGATACAGGGAGACTCACCACACTTCCATATCCAAGCAAATACGCTCGTAAGACGCTGAGTGGATTCAGACGCTACTGGTGTACACTGCCGCTCTTGGTAACTGATAACGGACACAGACGCTCACCAACGGACATGGACGCTGAGCGACTTCCACGTGTATGCAGACGCTAAGGCCTGCGACTCGGTCTGGCGGGTTTTATCTCCAGTGTACACAACCGCAGCGTCTAAGCTGCGACCGAGTACCCTCGTGGTAGCGTCTGAGCCGGCTGTGAGGTCATTCAGTTCATGAAACGAGAGACACGCGGGAACTGGCCATGAACTCGGAGGAGGGACGGCCAGGAGAGCGTCTGAATCCCCCCGTTGACTTAAACTCCAGGATCGCGGCCTCTACCTAGTCCTGGCGCCTATGATCCCCGGAGCGTAGCGCTGTCACACTCGAAATGTTCGGCGCATCAACACACTGTTTGTAGTCTCCACCAAATCAGTGTAGCTGTGTCCCCTCTAGTAAGAGGAAGTCCATAGACTCACCGTCTCCCCTGTCAAAGTCGAAAAATATCATGATGCATACCCCTTGTACTAACCCCTCATGCACATGCACGCTGCTCGTGCACCTGTTCCCCCGTGTGTACACATACCCGCAAGTTGCGTAGGGGACGCTCCAGCGTCTCGTGCGCATAAGATGTGTATTTACGGCGGAGTTTGTGAACGTGTAGCGTGCGACTCGATCGTAGCATATTTAACCCAAATAGTGCATTTTGTAGTTAATATTCCCCTAGACCATGTCAGCGAGTATGATCAGTTTAAACTGTTCCTGGATAGAGAGATTCCTCTTTGCATGATAGGAAGGGTCAGATAAAGGTTGAAAGGTGGTGTCTAGTATCCAGCTGTAGGGTATTTTAAGGGTAACATTCCGATGTTAGTTAGGAAAGGATCGCTCGCTCCTGCGTATAGTTATGTACAGAAATAGATTATGAACATTAATTGTATTTGCTGTAAATTACACATGCGGCGGGAATCCTGAGTATACCTCCCACCAGAGCAGTTGGGGAAAGACACAGCCCACCTGTTCAAATCCACCTATGACCTTTGCTGTAATGTAGAGACACATCCCTGTGTCCAATGAACAATGAGATTACAGGTACCATTGTATTGTGAATGTATGTTGTGTATATAAAGACCACTGTTACCTGGCCAGCCTCATGACTCTGAAGGCTTTCTACCTGAATAGCTGAGGACTGGATTCCAGGTCGCGCTTGCGAAAGATCCCCCACGTACGTATATTCTCTGTAGCCATTGTTCGTCTTATTCTCTGTTATTCTGTTAGATTTCTGTGTTAGCTTGTAGTGTATAACTTGTACTGTTTTCCCCTTTTTCTCTGAATAATCCACGGCAGTGTTAGAGCTGCTGTGGTTTTAACCAAACCCGGTGTTGTGTTTTCACTTTCCTGCAAAGGGCTCTCTTAGCGTCTTAATCGCTCAAACAGCATACACATTGTTAAGGTTTAAGCGTTACATCATTACAGTATTTGACTACTAAGGTTTAGAGTATAAGTATATTCTTACTGTGTTTTATTAACAAGGTTTAAAGGTTATCAACTGTGTGTGCGCCCGCTGTGTGTATTCCGTACACTCAGCGCAGCGTGTGTACGCCAAGTGCGTACCACGTGCGGGACTCTGTACGCAAATAGCGTACAAAGTGCGTAGCACGTGGTCTAGCGGCGCCACAGTAATAGTGTATAGCTTTATGTTTAAAGATAATAATTGACATTATCACCCCATGCTCCGGCCACAGCCTGGTTACGTCTGCTGGACCTGCTAGAACATCCGACACAGACGCCCGTCGAGACAGCACTGATACCCGAAGGTAAGCGTTGTTGCGACCCGGTGGGGAGTTGTTGGAGCGACTCTTTCTAATATGCGTTTAAGACGCTGTTAAGAGAAGTCGTTCAAAAAAAAACAATATAGTAAGTTTATAAAAATAAAGTAATGAAAACTTGAGGCTGCTTTCACAGCACCCTGTGACCATGCGGCTTCCTGCCGCACCAAGCAAAAAACTGATCTGACTGAGTCAGTGGGCGGGACTATATAGTGGGGGCCCCGATGCATCCTGGGAGGCCAGAGAGCTCGTGACCGTGTTGGTGCCATTTTCGCTGTCGCTCGACAATGTCCCAATGTTATCCTGTGGATAATCCTGTGGACCCAGCCAGAGAAAGACTCCTTAAAAAACAAAACTTGAAACAAGGGATTTACAGTTGTGGAAGAAAAGTCTGTCTGCTATAATACACTTTCCCAGAACTATTCTAGATAATTATGTCAAGTACTATAGGAAAGCAGTCCATTAGCAGAACTCTGCAATAGTAATCACACTGTATGCACACAGCAGCAAAATTGTCAATTTACAAATTCACCTAAAGCAACGTTTATCTACACACTCGTATGTCTTGTCACCAGGTCAGCTTTCAGGTCACATTTTCCAATGTGTATCTAATGAGAAGTTATATTCGACATTACAGCTGTTGCGGTAATACATCACCCATGATGCTAACCCACTCACAGATGCTAGTAACAGCTGGATTAGAGGAAGAGTTGCCCATTTAAGTATACATTTACAAGGTATGAATCAAGGACAATATTACAGGAGCTAAAATGAACTAAATGCATGCAGAACGTTGGCAGAATAAATAGAACATACACTATGAACATCAAAGGTGGTGAGCGAGCATGACATTGCCAAGCACTTTAAATGGTCAGGACATCTGAATAGATCAAAGCTCTCTCATACCATACATGTACTCTATGCTACAGAAAGCCATAATTGCATGGTGTTTCTGTTAACATATTGTCTGGACATAGTATTATTTATATACACAGAAAATGATATAACAGAACATGCCTTTCTACAAGCCTGAAATTACATTTTGAATAAAAATCTGTGACCCTGCAATTTAAGGAAACTGGATGGTACTTTTACTATGACTATATTACATAGGTGCTAAAGGGGTGAAAAGTGAAAAACAGTTAACAAGAATCTAACAGACCAACACCTGTTCCATAACGCCTGGGGCTATCCAATTAGCCCTGATGCCGGAACTTATCAGGAAATTTGTAGCAGGGAAAATGAATATTTTTAGAACGGGAAAAACCTGTGGCTAATTGTATAGCCTGCAAAAAAATAAAAATCGTCAGAATTTTTTTTAGTGGATAAGAAACATGAGGCGTGATGTTTTTTGAGGTTTCTCCTGTACTTTTTCAGGCAATCCAATTTGGGCAGCCCAAAAAATATACCTTTTCTACCTGTTTGTTTTTAGGAGAAACAGCCCAGTTATCAGCAGACACAAAGTATTTTAAACATAAAACAAATAATTGTTTAAGGAGTTGTGGCTCTAAGCTGACCTGTACTTCAGAGTCTGCATCCACATGTTGCACTTGAAACCAGGTTTCTCTGTTGTTGTACTTCTGTAGATCCTCTTTCAGTATTGCAACTTTGCCTGGAAGAGAAAGGAATGAGGTGAAATAAAAAATATTTCAAGATGTTTATTGTCCCAAACATTTTATTTCTAGTATGAACATTTTATAGGAAAGTTAAAACAAAACATACAAAAAAACGTTCTAAACATAAGACACCATGTAATCAATATCTGTTCAGTAAACTGACCTAGTACACTGCAAGCCTCATCCTCCCATAGTGGATGCCATCCATGTAACAACTGGCTTACACTGACCATCTCTCCCGCATTACTGGGTGGCAACAGGCATTCACATACAGGCAAAGCTTAGCAAGGGCATATGAATGGAAATGGGGTCAATGTAGAGGTGTGCCTACATGCAGATACCAATGTTTACAGACTAATCACTGGCACCAAGGATAGAGCTGGTGTAACATTTCTCAATTACAGTATAATGATATTACTACGAAACAAAGCTCAAGCATAAGCGAGGTCCTGGCGCATAGTGGTGTACAACTCAGCACATGGGCATTTTTATCCTTGCACGCAATTTCGGAGTAATTATGGCAAATTAGAGTTCAATGCTAAACAATGATCCCTAAAATATATATTTTTCTAGTTGTGGCCTTTGTTTGATAGTGGTAACTTACTACACTGCAGGTAAAAGGCACTCATTTTACCTAGAGTCTATGACCCCTTATTGGCTTATTCCATAAATGCTACAAACCTTCAGGACACTCACCAATTCAGTAGTAGCTAAACTTCCTAATAATAATAATAATAATAATAATAATAATAATAGTCATTGATATAGCACTTTTTCCCCAGTAGGACTGGGTATTCAATTGCAGACAATAACCCGTTTTCATGCAACAGTAGTCATCACCCAATTCAATGGCAGGTGGGGAAAATCCCTATTTTAAGGTGAAAATGTCGGGACTTGGTCAGAACCACTGGGACATCCTCACTAATGATTAATAAGACACTCATTTTTTTTTTTTTAAATACCTTAATTTGGCCAATAATGACAAGTCATTTTTGTGGTGAAAATGTGCAACATACAGGAAAATTGGTTAATTAGGGGTGCTGTATTAATAGGACAGGTGTTTTTAAGATTCCAGAGGTTTTTTTAAAGTTTTTTTAAAAATGGGATTTAAAATGAGACAAATATATACATATAAAACATGCATTTTCATGGACCACTAACTTAAGCAGATCATTTATTTTGCAGAAAAACACTTGCTTTCTATAACTTTTTCAGTTTTTGAAAAATGCTTAAAACAGCCATTTGAGTTAATTTAAGAACTCCAAATACTTGTATAGTAGACGTCTATACTGTTTTCCAATATTAGTTTGGCTTTTTGGGGGGGAATTATCAGGTGAAACACTTAACCATTTTCTGATTGGATAACATAAATAGTTAAATAGTGACCAGGTAGGAAATTATCTGACCTAGGTGTGGTTTTGGAATCTGTCAGTCCATAGCAGTAAACCCTATATCAAACCTCCTTTAGCCCTTGTGTGGGCTGCATATCTGTGTATGACCACACTGTTACACAGGGGCAGATGTATTAAGCCTGGAGAAGTGATAAAGCAGTGATAAGTTCAAGGTGTTAATGCACCAGCCAATCAGCTGGCAATATATAAATTGACAGGAGATGAGTGGCTGGTGCGTTATCACCTTCCACTTATTACTGCTTTATCACTTCTCCAGGCTTAATGCATCTGCCCCAAGGTGTCCATTCTGTGTGCTCAAATTGGTCATCTATCATATTAGTCTGCAAACTGATCACTGGACCAGAAACATAATAGAAATGTGTGTGGTTACTTTAAAGGTCAATTCCATACACAAAATATATTTAGACACTAATGTTAAAACAACGTTGGTATCGGGATCCCAGCGGTTGGAATGCTGGCTGTCAATAAAAGATAGTGGCATCCCAGCGATTATAATCCCAACACAGACAAATGAATAAAGCTAACTCTGATCCCTAACCCACTTTTTCCAAAGCATGACTCTAATGCCCCCCCTTCCCCACAGCCAAACCCTAACCCTCCTCAGTGGTGCCTGACCCAAACCCCCCCCCCCCTCCCTCCCCCTCTTTCCGCAGCCTATCCTTAACCATTCCCCTGCAGCCTAAATCTAAATCTCTGCGTCTTGCTTCTACGGAGACCCGTGAAATCCTTGTTGTTTGGGTCCCAAGACCGGGAAAGCGATCAACGTTGGGATCCTGGCGCCAACATTCCGAGTAGTTTTGGGATCCTTACCGGATCCCTGTTAATATATACAGAATTGCATTTACGGGATTGGAATTAAATGTTGGATGGATATTTCCCTTGCTTTTAAAGAGAAACTGTATTGATAAGAAATATTCAAGTAACGAGATAAGTGATATGTATGGGTTCATTATAACCATGTCCTCTAGGTTAAAATAATTTTCTGACTGCACACAGAAGACACAAACATAGTATGGACTGAACCAAGATTTATGAAGATGTTCATCTTTCAGTAAGCCTTTATAACTGAACTGCTGGTGTAATACATGAGAGAGAACTCTTTGTAGCCCATGCTGCCATAACAATAGTGGGGGAACTGTTTGTATACTCGCCAAGCTCTGTAACCCAGATACCTTATGTTGCACAAGCTCAAACAAGACTGAAACAGCAGGAATTTATGGTTCTCTGGGTCTTTCCATGAAAGCAAACCAAGACAAGAAATATTTATTTAAATTAACATTTTACCTAGTTATGTTGCTCACGTCTGCAGGGTTAATCTACAATGATGTTCGCCTTTGTAACATGCACCAACACAAGATAGCTCATCTGTTATAACAACACATTCAGACTGAGAAATTATTTAGTCTTGCATGCACAACGTTTTTGGTAGATATAAAACAAGGTCCTAAATAGATGCACTTGATGCCAGGTTAAAGAAACAAATGCATACATATAACTGAAACATGTCGTAATATGATTACATTATAGAAAAGTAGATCAGAGTATGCAAAAAGAAACCCACTGGAGCCAGTTTAATCTCAACAGCTGGGTAATATGCAGACCGGGGGGGGGGGGTATATTTACTGTAGTGCAGGTTTTTAGAAGTAGAGATTTTGCCCATAGCAACCAATCATTTATCTAGCACCTTTTAGAAGTAATGAACATGAATCTGATTGGTTCCTGTGAGCAACAATTCCACATCTAAAAACCCACACTTTGGTAAATATACCCCTGAGACTGGAGTGTATGCACATCATAAGGAATACAAGGATCCTAATTTTAGTTTGCCTATTTTAGCAGTCATTATTAGCAGCAGTAATTTACTGCAGGCTAACTGAAGCAGCAGGCCTATTCGATTAGCCATGAAGGCATCCCTGCAGTCTGTAGTTAACAGGGATTTATTTCAAGCTTGAGCAGGCATGAAAAGAAATCCCCAGTAAATAGCTTGTTTCCGGGTGCTGCGACCATGTTAACACATAGGCCTGGGAACTTATCCCGGATTCTATAGGATGAAACCCTTTAAAGGTTAATTTACCAGGTGAGAAAATGGGTCTCTAACTGAATAGCCTCAGGCATTAAAGCAAGAGACTACCCCCTTTTTCACATGCAGTAAATTATCAGGGCTAACTGCATTCCCCCCAAAGTTGATATTGTATCGCATTTATCATTTACAAAATAACATTTCCTCAAATTCATTGGGGTCGATTTAATTCTGCAACAGTTGAATAGCGCCGAGAGTTTGCTCCCGACGCTATTCAATTCAGCTCCAGTTAAGTCGGCGATAGCCCGTTCTCGCCGACTTAACAGGTAGTTTTGTCGGGAGAACGGGCATTCTCTGACTTAACTACCCGCGGCGATGCTGATTCCCGACAGAATCAGCCTCGCGCCGGCCGCGCGGCAGCACTTTTGTCGGGTTTCTTCTCTCAACTCCCGGCGCTATTCAACTGTTGCCGAATTGAATCGACCCCATGGAGACAAAAAAAAAAACCTTTACAATATCATTTTTGTTAGCCTCATTTTCAACAACAGCAACAAAATATTATTGTCCATTTAGAGTAAAAAAGAAAAAACATCAATACAATAAAGAACTCTCTAAATCGAAATTATTTTTTATTCTACATAGAAAGTCTGCAATTAAATCTTCACCCAGCCTTCCCAATCCATCAATGATATCTGTTCAACCATAAAACAAAAAGCAATAGGCAATGCCTGGACTGAAGAGATAATCATTGGGCAGATTTATTAAGCCTGGAGAAGGGATAAAGAAGTGATAATGCAGTGATAAGCACGAGGTGATAACGCACCAACCAATCATTAAGGATTTGAAAAATGACAGGAGCTGACTGGCTGGTGCGCTATCACCTTGCACTTATCACGTGCTTTATCACTTCTTTATCCCTTCTCCAGGTTAATACATCTGCCCCAATATTTTTCCATTACAGGGACAAACTGGTTGAAAGGGGTCATTAAAGACACATTGATGTTTTTAAGTAAGTTGACATTGGAGACATTTATTTAGATAAGTGACTTCTGGCATTATCAGCAATAAGCCTGGTCAGTCTTAACACAAACAAACTATAATGATTTTTCTTATGTAGCCAAGGAACAGTTTTTACTCTATCATAGTGAAAACTGTGAGGAAGCACCATTATTAACTTTCAAAGTAACAAAAATAAGAATTTACTTACCGATAATTCTATTTCTCGGAGTCCGTAGTGGATGCTGGGGTTCCTGAAAGGACCATGGGGAATAGCGGCTCCGCAGGAGACAGGGCACAAAAGTAAAGCTTTTACAGGTCAGGTGGTGTGTACTGGCTCCTCCCCCTATGACCCTCCTCCAGACTCCAGTTAGGTACTGTGCCCGGACGAGCGTACACAATAAGGGAGGATTTTGAATCCCGGGTAAGACTCATACCAGCCACACCAATCACACCGTACAACTTGTGATCTAAACCCAGTTAACAGTATGATAACAGAGGAGCCTCTGAAAGATGGCTTCCTAAACAATAACCCGAATTAGTTAACAATAACTATGTACAAGTATTGCAGATAATCCGCACTTGGGATGGGCGCCCAGCATCCACTACGGACTCCGAGAAATAGAATTATCGGTAAGTAAATTCTTATTTTCTCTATCGTCCTAAGTGGATGCTGGGGTTCCTGAAAGGACCATGGGGATTATACCAAAGCTCCCAAACGGGCGGGAGAGTGCGGATGACTCTGCAGCACCGAATGAGAGAACTCCAGGTTCTCCTTTTCCAGGGTATCAAATTTGTAAAAATTTACAAACGTGTTCTCCCCTGACCACGTAGCTGCTCGGCAGAGTTGTAATGCCGAGACCCCTCGGGCAGCCGCCCAAGATGAGCCCACCTTCCTTGCGGAATGGGCCTTAACAGATTTAGGCTGTGGCAGGCCTGCCACAGAATGTACAAGTTGAATTTTGTTACAAAACCAACGAGCAATCGACTGCTTAGAAGCAGGTGCACCCAACTTGTTGGGTGCATACAGTATAAACAGCGAGTCAGATTTTCTGACTCCAGCCGTCCTTTAAATGTATATTTTTAAGGCTCTGACAACGTCCAACAACTTGGAGTCCTTCAAGTCGTCTGTAGCCGCAGGCACTACAATAGGCTGGTTCAGGTGAAACGCTGATACCACCTTAGGGAGAAAATGCGGACGCGTCCGCAGCTCTGCCCTATGTCGAATGGAAAATTAAATAAGGGCTTTTATAAGACAAAGCCGCCAGTTCAGATACTCTCCCGGCCGAAGCCAGGGCCAGTAACATAGTCACTTTCCATGTGAGATATTTCAAATCCACATTCTTTAGTGGTTCAAACCAATTGGATTTGAGGAAATCTAAAACTACATTTAGATCCCACGGTGCCACCTTAGGCACCACAGGAGGCTGTATATGCAGTACTCCTTTGATAAAAATCTGGACCTCAGGGACTGAGGCCAATTCTTTGTGGAAGAATATTGATAGGGCCGAAATTTGAACCTTAATAGATCCCAATTTGAGACCCATAGACAATCCTGATTGCAGGAAATGTAGGAAAACGACCCAGTTGAAATTCCTCCATCGGAGCACTCCGCTGCTCGCACCACGCAACATATTTTCGCCAAATACGGCGATAATGCTTCGCGGTGACTTCCTTCCTTGCCTTTATCAAGGTAGGAATGACTTCTTCTGGAATGCCTTTTCCTTTTAGGATCTGGCATTCAACGCCATGCCGTCAAACGCAGCCGCGGTAAGTCTTGAAAAAGACAAGGACCCTGCTGAAGCAGGTCCCTTCTCAGAAGTAGAGGCCACGGATCGTCCGTGACCATCTCTTGAAGTTCCGGGTACCAAGTCCTTCTTGGCCAATCCGGAGCCACTAGTCTTACTCCTCTTTGCCGTATAATCCTCAATACCTTTGGTATGAGAGGCAGAGGAGGAAACACATATACCGACTGGTACACCCAAGGTGTTACCAGCGCGTCCACAGCTATTGCCTGCGGATCTCTTGACCTGGCGCAATACCTGTCCAGTGTTTTGTTGAGGCGAGACGCCATCATGTCCACCATTGGTTTTACCCAACGGTTTAATAGCATGTGGAAAACTTCTGGATGAAGTCCCCACTCTCCCGGGTGAAGGTCGTGTCTGCTGAGGAAGTCTGCTTCCCAGTTGTCCACGCCCGGGATGAATACTGCTGACAGTGCTATCACGTGATTCTCCGCCCAGCGAAGGATCCTGGCAGCTTCTGCCATTGCCCTCCTGCTTCTTGTGCCGCCCTGTCTGTTTACATGGGCGACTGCCGTGATGTTGTCCGACTGGATCAACACCGGTCTTCCTTGAAGCAGAGGTTCCGCCTGGCTTAGAGCATTGTAGATTGCTCTTAGTTCCAGAATGCTTATGTGAAGAGACTTTTTCAGGCTCGACCACACTCCCTGGAAATTTCTTCCCTGTGTGACTGCTCCCCAGCCTCTCAGGCTGGCATCCGTGGTCACCAGGATCCAATCCTGCATGCCGAATCTGCGGCCCTCCAATAGATGAGCCTCCTGCAACCACCACAGAAGGGATACCCTTGTCCTCGGCGACAGGGTTATCCGCAGGTGCATCTGAAGATGCGACCCTGACCATTTGTCCAACAGATCCCTTTGCATGGAATCTGCCGAAAGGGATTGCTTCGTAAGAAGCTACCATTTTTTTCCCAGGACTCTTGTGCATTGATGTACAGACACCTTTCCTGGTTTTAGGAGGTTCCTGACCAGGTCAGATAACTCCTTGGCTTTTTCTTCGGGAAGAAAAACCTTTTTCTGAACTGTGTCCAGAATCATCCCCAGGAACAGCAGACGAGTTGTCGGCATTAATTGGGATTTTGGAATATTCAGAATCCATCCGTGCTGCTTTAGCACCTCTTGAGATAGTGCTAAACCCATCTCTAGCTGTTCTCTGGACCTTGCCCTTATTAGGAGATCGTCCAAGTATGGGATAATTAATACGCCTTTTCTTCGAAGAAGAAATATTATCTCGGCCATTACCTTTGTAAAGACCCGAGGTGCCGTGGACAAACCAAACGGCAGCGTCTGAAACTGATAGTGACAGTTTTGTACAACGAACCTGAGGTACCCCTGGTGTGAGGGGTAATTGGAACGTGGAGATACGCATCCTTGATGTCCAAGGATACCATAAAGTCCCCTTCTTCCAGGTTCGCTATCACTGCTCTGAGTGACTCCATCTTGAACTTGAACTTCTTTATGTATAGGTTCAAGGACTTCAGATTTAGAATAGGCCTTACCGAGCCATCCGGCTTCGGTACCACAAATAGAGTGGAATAATACCCCTTCCCTTGTTGTAGAAGAGGTACCTAGACTATCACCTGCTGAGAATACAGCTTGTGAATGGCTTCCAAAACCGTCTCCCTTTCTGAGGGGGACGTTGGTAAAGCAGACTTCAGGAAACGGCGAGGTGGCTCTGTCTCTAATTTCAACCTGTACCCCTGAGATATTATCTGCAGGATCCAGGGATTTACCTGCGAGTGAGCCCACTGCGCGCTGTAATTTTTGAGACGACCGCCTACCGCCCCCGAGTCCGCTTGCGAAGCCCCAGCGTCATGCTGAGGCTTTTGTAGAAGCCGGGGAGGGCTTCTGTTCCTGGGAAGGAGCTGCCTGTTGCTGTCTCTTCCCTCGTCCTCTGCCTCGTGGCAGATATGAATAGCCCTTTGCTCTCTTATTTTTAAAGGAACGAAAGGGCTGCGGTTGAAAGGTCGGTGCCTTTTTCTGTTGGGGAGTGACTTGAGGTAGAAAGGTGGATTTCCCGGCCGTAGCCGTGGCCACCAAATCCGATAGACCGACCCCAAATAACTCCTCTACGCATCGCCTGTCCACTGTCGTGTCCATAAAGCTCTTCTGGCCGAAATGGACATAGCACTTACCCGTGATGCCAGTGTGCAGATATCTCTCTGTGCATCACGCATATAAAGAAATGCATCCTTTATTTGTTCTAACGACAGTAAAATATTGTCCCTGTCCAGGGTATCAATATTTTCGATCAGGGACTCTGACCAAACTACCCCAGCACTGCACATCCAGGCAGTCGCAATAGCTGGTCGTAGTATAACACCTGCATGTGTGTATATACCTTTTTGGATATTTTCCATCCTCCTATCTGATGGATCTTTAAGTGCGTCCGTCTCAGGAGAGGGTAACGCCACTTGTTTTGATAAGCGTGTTAGCGCTTTGTCCACCCTAGGAGGTGTTTCCCAGCGCTCCCTAACCTCTGGCGGGAAAGGGTATAAAGCCAATAACTTCTTTGAAATTAGCAGTTTTTTATCGGGGCACCCCACGCTTCATCACACACGTCATTTAATTCTTCTGATTCGGTAAAAACTACTGGTAGTTTTTTCACACCCCACATAATACCCTGTTTAGTGGTACCTGTAGTATCAGCTAAATGTAACATCTCCTTTATTGCCAAAATCATATAACGTGTGGCCCTACTGGAAAATACGGTTGATTCGTCACCTTCACCACCGGAATCAGTGCCTGTGTCTGGGTCTGTGTCGACCGACTGAGGCAAGGGACGTTTTACAGCCCCTGACGGTGTTTGAGGCGCCTGGACAGACACTAATTGAGTGTCCGGCCGCCTCATGTCGGCAAACGACTGCTTAAGCGAGTTGACGCTATCCCGTAATTCCACAAATAAAGGCATCCATTCTGGTGTCGACCCCCTAGGAGGTGACATCCTCATATTTGGCAATTGCTCCGCCTCCACACCAATAACGTCCTCATACATGTCGACACACACGTACCGACACACAGCAGACACACAGGGAATGCTCTATACGAAGACAGGACCCACTAGCCCTTTGGGGAGACAGAGGGAGAGTCTGCCAGCACACACCAAAAAGCGCTATATATGACAGGGATAGCCTTATGATTAAGTGCTCCCTTATAGCTGCTTTTATATTAATATATTGCCATTTATTCTGCCCCCCCTCTCTGTTATACCCTGTTTCTGTAGTGCAGTGCAGGGGAGAGACCTGGGAGCCTTCCTGACCAGCGGAGCTGTGACAGAAAATGGCGCCGTGTGCTGAGGAGATAGGCCCCGCCCCTTTTTCGGCGGGCTCGTCTCCCGCTATTTAGTACATTTAGGCAGGGGTAAATATCTCCATATAGCCTCTGGGGCTATATGTGAGGTATTTTTAGCCTTTTTAAAGGTTTTCATTTGCCTCCCAGGGCGCCCCCCCCCAGCGCCCTGCACCCTCAGTGACTGCCGTGTGAAGTGTGCTGAGAGGAAAATGGCGCACAGCTGCAGTGCTGTGCGCTACCTTAAGAAGACTGCAGGAGTCTTCAGCCGCCGATTCTGGACCTCTTCTTGCTTCAGCATCTGTGAGGGGGCCGGCGGCGTGGCTCCGGTGACCATCCAGGCTGTACCTGTGATCGTCCCTCTGGAGCTTCATGTCCAGTAGCCAAGAAGCCAATCCATCCTGCACGCAGGTGAGTTCACTTCTTCTCCCCTCTGTCCCTCGTTGCAGTGATCCTGTTGCCAGCAGGAATCACTGTAAAATAAAAAACCTAAGCTAAACTCTCTAAGCAGCTCTTTATGAGAGCCACCTAGAATTGCACCCTTCTCGGCCGGGCACAAAAATCTAACTGGAGTCTGGAGGAGGGTCATAGGGGGAGGAGCCAGTACACACCACCTGACCTGTAAAAGCTTTACTTTTGTGCCCTGTCTCCTGCGGAGCCGCTATTCCCCATGGTCCTTTCAGGAACCCCAGCATCCACTTAGGACGATAGAGAAATAGCATTTCTACTGTGGACACGTACTTTTTACTTCCATAATTTTCCACTTTATATAATTATTCCCAGGCTGCAAAACTGCAAAAAGCCTTAAGCAAAAAGTTGAAAAAAAAAAAATGAAACACATATTCAAATAACAAATGTAAAATAGAGAAATACTCTAAGGGCTTGTACCAGAGTTGGGTATGAAATGCCAGCGGTCAGGAGACCGACAGCGACATCTCAACAAGGATCGTAAAGTAGTCTAAACCCTCCTCCTACCTTAACCTAACTCTCAGTTTTAGGTGCCTAACCCTAACCCCCCCCATGGTGGTGCCTAATCCTAACCCCCGTCCCCACACCCTAAACCTCCTCCTCCCACACCCTAACCCTAAGTTCCCCGGTATCTTGTACGCAGGGGATTCCGGCGCCAGTATCCCGTGTGCCGGGATCCCGACCGTCGTGATTGTAACCACATCCCCTTGTGCACACAGATCTGTACTTTATCCTCGCTTTTACCAAGGTGTTAAAAGTGTGCTCTCAAAGCCCCCCTACAGCACAGTGTACTATTGCCCAGATTTATCAAGCCTAGGATAGTGATAAATAGCACGGTGATAAAGAACTGTACCAACGAGTTCCTAACTGCCATGTTACGGGTGTGGTATGGAAGGTAGATAGTAACTAGGTCGACCACTATTGGTCGACAGTAACTAGGTCGACAGGGATGCTAGGCCGACAGGGTCTCTAGGTCGATATGTTCTAGGTCGACAGGTCAAAATGTCGACATGGGTTTTTTATTTTTTTTGTGTTTTCTTCGTAGAGTGACTGGGAACTCCAATTAGTGCACCGTGTCCCCTCGCATGGCTTGCTTCGCTCGCCATGCTTTGGGGTCAAGGTGCCTTGCTGCGCTCGGCACAGGTTACCATTCCCAATTGTAGTCCACGTGGATCGTTAAGTATGAAAAGGTTCAAATAAAGAAAAACATTGTGAAAAACACGTGTCGACCTTTTGTCCTGTCGACCTAGAACATGTCAACCTAGAGACCCTGTCAACCTAGAGACCCTGTCAACCTAGAGACCCTGTCAACCTAGTTACTGCCGACCAATAGTGGTCGACCTAGATAGTGTCGACCTAGTTACTGTCGACCTAGAGACCGGATCCCCATGTCACAAGCTGTGTTTAAAAAATGACAGTTAGGAGCTGACTGGTTGGTACTTTATCACTGTGCAATTTATCATTCTCCAAGGCTTGATAAATCTGGGCCTATGTACCTAATGAGCATTTACGTAAAACTCTATTTTCCCAATTATTGGTTATTACCTTTATTATTAATAATAGTTTTATTTTTTTATTTTGGGAGGCTTAGAAAATTGGACATTTTTCAGTCTTTTCGCATATCATTTATTTGGTAATTAGCAAGTCAAGCTATACATTGATAAAAAATAGTAATTTTGATCAAACTTTCTGCATATCAACATATAGTAAATGAGCCTCTGAGTCAAATGTGGGAAGGAGCTATTTTACCACTTGACGTGTTTTTTGTCAGCCTGATCTTTTCCACCCACTCTCCATAGCACAGTCCAGGTCTCATGCTGAATGCTACACTAAATGCTATTCCTCACCCTCCACATGTATTTGCTGCTCCAGCTTGTTATAATCATTGTTGGAAGCTTCACTATTTTCAGCAGTACGCATTCCGCATTTAGTTTGTGCAACAAAGCATGACATTAACTATTTGGGCCCTATATTAGAACCAAATTGCTCAGTTGGCTTTCAGATTAGGTGCCTACTGCTGTACAGACTACTGTTTGACCAGAGCTAATCAACTCTGTATAACTATCATTTTGTTCTCTCTTTCTGGCTCACGAAAAACGTAGAACAAATATTGTGCCGCACACATTTCAATTTCCACAAATGTCAATGTTTAAAGTGTACAGGTCATGATGACTGCTTCTGCAGAAATCCAAAAACTACCATCGTCTTCTGTAACAAATTACCCCTGAGCAGCTTTTTTTTCTTCATATCATTATCAACTCTTTATTGCAATCTATCCATTGCCAGCAATATTATATGCAAGCAGGAACACTATTCTGCAATTTAAAAGAACTTTCATAACGTGATGGCTATAAAAGGAATGGTGATTACCAAAGTCTCTTTCTGGTGGTTTGGGTCAGGGTTGGTTTGTTTCCTAAAGTTCTGCTTTTAAATGCATTTACATTTTGTACAGATGAGGGATTAAAATCAGTTGACGAATATGCTCATAAATGGAAGACTTTCCCCAAATTAGAGGCCTTTTGGTCTAAAATTAAACTGTCAAATATTCACCTCCTGATAGAAACAAAACACCCATGCTACTGCCATAGTCCAAGTGTCATCAACATTCTTCTTTAAAGCCTTGAGCATGCAGATAATACACTAGTGCAGGGGTGGACAACCAGTCAGAGACAAAGAGCCAAAAAATCTTGTTAGGTGAGTCAAAGAGCCGACATCGAGCAGAAGGTGCGTGTGCAAAAATAGGGTGTGGCATTGTACCTGCTAGGCCACGCCCTTGCTATAAATTGAAAAAGCCAGAACCAAATTAAATACATTTTAAAACCAGATCCAACATAAAATACATTGAAAAAGCCAGATCCACATAAAGCATATTGAAAAAGCCAGAGTCACAGCTCCACCATCTGTCACTCCAGCCAACACCCTCCTGTTACTCCAGCCAGCTCCTCCATGTGCTTCTCCTGCCAACACCCTCCTGTTACTCCAACCAGCTCCCCCATGTGTCAATGTGTCACTCCTGCCAGCACCCTCCGGTGCCACTCCAGCCAGCTCCTTCATTTGTCACTCCTGCCAGCACCCTCCTGTGTCAATCCAGTTCCCCCATTGTCTCTCCTGCCAAGACCCTCCTGTGTCACTCCAGCCAGCTCCCCCTTGTGTCACTGCAGCATACCCTCATATGTCACTAATGCTGCCCCCCAACTCGTGCCATTGCAGCAGCCCCTTATATATCCTCTGTTTGCCGGTGGCTCCCTCGGTTCTTCGTCCCCGTAGTGTTGCTGCATGTCTGGCTGGCATGCAGCAGTTTCCAGATCTGTTGTGGTCATGTGACTTTCAGTGTCAGGAGCCACATCTGAAGAAAGAAAGAGCCGCATGTGGCTCAAGAGCCACGGGTTGGCCACTTCTAGTGCATCCATTACTTTGCAAACCTTTTTACAGTTAGAGGCATATTTATTTATTTTTTGGCCCTAGATCTGATAATTTCTTAACGCTGCTATTAGTAGCAGAAAAACATGAATCATCATCTGGATGTATTAACCTATCAAAACCAGTAATACAAAAAAGGAGATTTATGGTAGACTTACCATTGTTAAATCTCTTTCTGCAAGGTACATTGGGTCCACAGGGAAAACATCAGGGTGTAGAGATGGATCTTGATCCAGGCACCAACAGGCTAAAGCTTTAGACTGTCCCAGAATGCATTGGGGCCTCCGCTATACGCCCACCTCCAGGCACTGTGAGCTCAGTTTTGTTAACCATTCCAATACAGGAGCAGGTAAAAGAGAAGGCAGATGTTAGTCACCTAGAACCACATTCTCACGACAGGAGAAGGGACTAGCGGCTAATGCCATACAAACCCATAGAAGCTAGGTGCGTCAGGGTAGGCGCCCTGTGGAACCAATGTACCTCGCAGAAAGAAATTTAACCATGGTAAGTCTACCATAAATCTCCTTTTCTGCAGCGTGGTACATTGGTTTCAACAGGGAAAACATTGGGCATGTCCTAAAGCAGTTCCTCATGGCAGGGGACGCGCCGTAGCGGGTATGAGAACCCGGCATCCAAAGGAAGCATCCTGGGAGGCGGAAGTATCAAAGGCATAGAACCTAATGAATGTGTTCACTAAGTACCACGTAGCTGCCTTGCACAATTGTTCAGCAGATGCGCCCCAGCAGGCCGCCCAAGAAGGTCCAACAGACCAAGTAGAATGGGATTTAATAGCAGCAGGAGCTGGAAGACCAGCCTGTGCATATGCTTGTGCAATTACCATTCTTATCCATCTGGCCAATGTTTGCTTGTTCGTAGGCCAGCCACTTTTCTGAAAACCAAAAAGTACAAAAAGGGTATCTGACCTCCTAATAGAGGGACTCCTCTCCACGTAAACACGGAGAGCCCGTACCACATCCAAAGACCACTCTTTGGAGGACAAACCAGAAGAGATAAAAGCCGGAAACACAATCTATTGGTAAAGATGGAAAGATGACACCACCTTATGTAGATAACCAGGGCGAGTTCTAAGAACGGTCCGGTCACGGTGAAAAATCAGAAAGGGTGGACGACAGGATAAAGCGCCTAAGTCTGACACCCTCCTGGCAGAGGCATTAGCCAGTAGGAACATGACCTTGAACGTAAGCCAATTAAGGTCCACTGACTCAAGAGATTCAAATGGAGACTCTTGCAGGGCTTTCAGGACAACAGACAGATCCCATGGAGCATATTTACAAGAAGAGAAGAAAGACTCTATGTTGGGGCACTCTTAATAAAAAATTAGACATCTAAAACGTAACTTTTAATAAATATATATAAAAATTAAAGTGACATGGTTAATAAGTTTATACATAGCAGTTATGTCAAACTTAACAAAATAGATATAGTAATGAACGCCTTGGTGAAAAATATTTGTGATACAATAAAAAATGGTCTATCTGTAAGATATAATAGGTTATATATATATTTTTTTTTTGATCCCAACAAGAGATATGCTTTGGTTACCTCTGCGTTATAAATGTTTTCAAGTGAAAAAGAGAGGGAGGTCAATGTAATATGACAAATTAGATTAATTAAATAATTAAATAATTAAATAATTAAAAATGTTGCCTATAAGGGTTACTTTACACCTACTGCTCTATGTTTAGGCAGCCGTGTACCCAGAAAGGCTTTTGCTGGGTAAATATGGTATAAATCGACTTATGCTACAAGCAAAGAGGTCTATGAATGTAGAAGTAATTTATGCAAAATAGAATATTTCGTATATACTTTATTGGGTAAAAACCCTAAATTAGATAATGACAATAAGAAAAGATTAGGTAAGGAAGAAAGAAGTTGAGGTTATAAAAGGAGGTGTCTTACTTCTGCTGTTCAGCTGGGTTGTTTACTGCACCTGGTGTTCGCTGCTGGTCCCCCACGCAGTTACTGACCAGGCCTGCCACAGATTTGCTTCCAAGATCGAACGGGATCAGGCGTATCCTGTGGAGTATGGCCGTAATCTGCTGAATGAGAGAGTATGACTACCAAGATGCTTCTGCTGTCCAGGTTAGTGGATGAGAGAGCATGAAAATTGTAGGCTGTATATAAGGGAGAGCATATGGAGATAATTTTTTCAATATTGCTGATAGAAAATGTACTTTCAAAGATCTCTTCAAAAATATAGGCCTATAATGGATTGATTTCCAATTTAATAGTGAAGAGTACTATTGATTACACATCGATGCACATTATCACAGTAGTTGGTGAAAAGAAATTTGAGATACCTTAATGAATATTAAGTATACAAATGCTGAGAAATACTTGGAAGGTAGATATAACTTAATGATCACATAGATGTATCACTAGTAAATGTCAATAAACTGAAATTGTTAGTATGCAAAAAAAAAAAAAAAGAAAAAAAAAAAAAAAAAAGGGGGTACAGTTCTCCTGTTTTGCTTTGTAACAGATGTATGCCTCTGATAGAGAGGTTAAGCTATCACCTGATTACAGAAAGAATGCATAATTGTGCTAAGGTTATTACACTCTCATGACCAATTGATGTTTATAATCACATAGCTTAGTAACCAAAAAGCATTTTTTTAGATAATAACAGTTGGGAGAAAAATTGTTTAAAGATCTTGTTGCCCAAAAAGGGCGCTTACTAGACCACAGTGTTCCTTCTCTGGGGGTGGGCTGCGCAGTCCCACTGAATCCCACTAAGTAAACCAGACGGACCGTTTCACCTTTAGGATAGGCTTGTTCACTGGATCCCATGGAGCAACAGGAGGAACATAGGGAGGTTGAATCCGTAAAATGCCCTGAGTGAAAGTATGAACGTCAAGAATAGACACAATTTTTCTCTGAAACCACACCAACAAGGCAGAGATATGAACTTTGAGGGAGGCCAGACGAAGGCCTAAATCCAGGCCTTGTTGTAGAAAAGCCAGAAGTCTAGAAGTACTGAATTTGTAAGCATCGTAATTCTTAGCAGCACACCAGGTGAAGTAAGAATTCCAGACCCTGTAATAAACTTGCGCAGAGGTAGGTTTGCAGGCCTTCAGCATAGTTTGGATAACCCCCTCAGAGAGTCCTTTGGCCCTCAGGAGTGTAGCTTCAAGAGCCATGCCGCCAAAGCCAGTCTGGCCAGGTCCGGGTAGACACAAGGGCCCTGAGATAGGTGTGGGCATTGAGGAAGTAGAAGAGGACACTATCGATAGACCCAGTATATCTGAGCCAATGATGTCTTGGCCATGCTGGAGCGACTAGAAGTAGTATTCCTCCTTCTTGTATTAACTTCCATAGTAGCCTGGGCAGGAGTGACACTGGAGGGAACATATAGGGCAGCCGAAAGTTCCATGGAATTGCAAGTGCATCACGAATGCTGCTTGAGGATCCCTGGTTTTTGATCCGAAGACCAGAACTTTGTGATTGTGTCGAGACGCCATCAGGTCTACATCTGGTAGGCCCAACTTGTCCACTAGGAGTTGAAAGACTTCCTGATGAAGACTCCACTCTTCGGCGTGCACATCCTGACCACTGAGAAAATCCGCTTCCCAGTTGAGGACTCCCAGAATGAACACTGCCGATATTGCTGGCAGATGGTGTTCCGCCCAACAAAGGATTTTTGACACTTCCATCATTCCCATGCGCCTTCGAGTGCCGCCTCGATGGTTTATGTACATCACCGTGGTGGCGTTTTCTGACCGTACTTGAAAAGGCCTGTTCTGTATCAGAGGCAGGGCGAGAGACAAAGCATTGAACACTGCCCGCAATTCCAGAATGTTTATCGGGAGGAGTGATTCCTCCATTGTCCACCGACCCTGGAAAGTGTTGCTCCAACAGCGTGCCCCAACACCTCAGACTAGCATCCGTAGTCAGTAGGACCCAGTTGGGGATCCAGAAGGGACGACCCCTGCTCAACTGTTGGTCCTGTAGCCACCAGGTCAGCGACAGACGAACCTCCGGAGTAAAGGAGATCACGTGAGACTTGAGCCGATGAGGTAGGCCGTCCCACTAGGAAAGGATTAACCTCTGCAGAGGGCGGGAATGAAATTGAGCGTACTCTACCATGCAGAACGCCGACACCATGAGGCCTAGTACTTGTATCGCCTAGTGTATCGACACTCTTGGGTGAGATAGGAAGTATCTGATCCTGTCCTGAAGTCTCAGGACCTTCTCTGGAGACAGAAACAGCCGCTGTCTATGTGTGTCCAGTAATGTCCCCACGTGCACCATGCCCCGAGCAGGGACCAGCGAGGACTTCTCCCAGTTGATGAGCCACCCGTGGGCTTGTAGGAAGTCTATCGTCATGTAGAAGACTGATGAGGACATCGTGGGAGTTTGCCAGAATCAGCAAGTCATCCAGATACGGCAGGATCCCGACTCCCTGGCGACGGAGATGGGCCGTCATTATGGCCATAACCTTGGTGAAGATCTGAGGGGCCGTGGCCAGTCCAAACGGCAGAGCCTGGAATTGATAGTGAAGGTTGCCAACAGTAAACCGCAGATATTGCTGATGCGAAATGGCAATAGGTATATGCAGGTAAGCATCTTGTATGTCCAGGGATACCATGTAATCGCCGGGTTCCATGGCCAGTACAATTGAGCGCGGTGTTTCCATACGGAACTTGGACACACTCACAAACCTGTTCAGGGATTTGAGGTTGAGTATAGGCCGGAAAGACCCATTGGGTTTTGAAACTCGAAACAGGGTCGAGTAGTATCCTCTGCCCCTCTGGGTCATAGGCATCGACACTACCACTCCTGTACCTAGGAGGGAACACACAACCAGACGTAGAGCTTGCTCCTTCAACGGATACGAAGGGTAACAGTTGTGCAGAACTGGCAAGGGGGACGTCTCTTGAAGGAGACTGCGTACCCATGAGAGACAACTTCTCGCACCCATGCACCTGAAGTGTTCTTTAACCAGACCTGGGTGAATCGCAGAAGTCAGCCTCCCACCCTGAGGTAAGACCTGGATACATTTATATAATATGTTGGTATCAGAGATGTTAGGGACCCACTTGACGAGGTCACCTGGCTGTGGTTGATGGCCCCACATTTTTAGCTAAAAACTGTCCTCTGTTTCACTCCATGTTAAATTGTAGTTATTAGAATTGTTCTGATTACCAGTGTTCTTATTGCTTATAGTGTCTATCTGCATTTTCTTTTTTCCTGTGTGGTACTACAAGTTTCAGCAAGGTAGCACCGCTTATGTTTAAAATTAGGGTGTGCAGTCCAGCCCCAATTTTGCCCCTCCAGAAGCTCCCAGCTAACTAGGAATCCTTGTCCATTACACTGGAATTACAGGGGTGGGTGCCACTCCAGGGGTCCCACAGGTCAGGAAAATAATATTTAATTTTTATAGCTAAATAAGTAACAAAACATGAAAAATGCTTACAAAAGCCTTAGAGAAATGATGTATGAAACATAGGAGAGAAAAAGTGGAGAAATTTCCCATAACAACCATTACACTTCAATTATTCCCGTTTTAGACTGCCAGCTTTTAACACGGGTTATTGCACATGAGGGCGCATAACCAGTGTTGCTGTGCGGCCTGAAAGGGCCCAGGTTGGTATTCCAACTAAGGCAGCGAGCAGGGTTGAACACCCGTTCAACCTGGTTTGCTGTGCTGTGTGAACGAAAAGCTGGGTCGATGCGACCAGTTTCCCATTCACTCTGTGCGGACGAGCGGCACTTAGAGATCATGTGATCTCTAAGCGCTGCCCCCACCGCGTCACCAACCCAGCAAAATGCCAGGTTGGAGGATAGCAGCGAGGGACCTGAGGCGGGTCACACACGGGAAACACCCATGTGCGACCCTCCCCTCAGGCAGTGTGAAAGGGGTATTATAAATATAATTTATCAAGCACAGTTTATACTATGACATTAGAAGTGGACTGTTTCTAAGGGGCAAATTGTCTACTTTCTCTCTCTCTCCGAGGTTTGGGAGAACTCCCCATAAAGGTGCCCACACACGCCACAATATTTAAAATGATGTGGGTGTTTCCGACCACTCGGAACGAACATAATTTTAAAAGTACCATGCAGAAGGATCTAAGGAGACGAAGGATACCATGCTGCCAAATGGCCCCGCTCCTCCCTGCCCCCCACACCCGCTGTCACTCGTCGTTGAGGGCATGGGCAAGTACGTGTGCATTTGCCAATGCCGGCACCCCGCCGGGTCCCGTTGCTCGCGATGTGTGCCTGGAGTGTGTGGGGGCCTTAAAAGATAATTTTTATCTAAGCCGGGATCCGCTCGGGTATGTGCCTAAAATGGCTGATGCAGTTGACATAGGATGAGACATTTATTCAATAAAAGTTGTTCAATATATCTACCACCAAATAATAAGATACAGTACGGTATGGCAAGGGTACACTCACACTCAAAGTCAATACAATAAAGTGGAAAACCAGCTCAAGCCGTCAAGAACTGTGCATGCTACCTGATTATTTATCACAACAGCCCTGTGAAATGAACAGTGGTTCTGCCTTTCCTTTTTATGGGGTTTTATAGGAGGTGAACTAGCTGAAATGGATGTGACACTGAAATTACTAAGAAAAGCACAAAGATCTTTAAAAGTTTTTGTGATATTTCAGACGTCACAGTGGTCTATAAGGTATATGCAATTACCTTAAACAAAACAAAAAAAGAATTAGAGGCAGTTTGGTAAAGCATAAGATTATATATTGCTTTGTCTGAGTGTTTTAAAAACAGCAATCGTACCGAATGTTAATTCAGACTTGTTTAGTATTCATTGCTACTGCTGCATTATGTAAGCTCTCACGAGCAGGGCCCTCTTCCCTCATGTGCTTACCCTTTTCTTACTTTAATAATCTTCAGCTGCACCAAATCCAGCAGTCTTCTGCCACCTGATACTTATTCCAGTGTCATCTGCTGATGTAACTATGTTTATTTACCCTGTACTTGTCCTATACTGTCATCAACTGTAAGTTGCTGTTTTCCTGTTTGATTATTTGTTTATGTACTCTGTAATTGGGCGCTGCGGAACCCTTGTGGCGCCATATAAATAAAGGATAATAATAATAATAATAATTATAGCTATCATTTCCTCTAATGAGCAAAACCATGTGCACTGCAGGTGGGGCAGATATAACATTTGCAGAGAGAGTTAGATTTAGGTGGGTTATATTGTTTCTCTGCAGGGTAAATACTGGCTGCTTTATTTTCACACTGCAATTTAGATTTCAGTTGGACACACCCCACCCAAATCTAACTCTCTCTGCACATGTTACATCTGCCCCACCTGCAGTGCACATGGTTTTGCCCATTAGAGGAACATGCTGCAATTAGGTCATCACGTAAACGTGCCTGATGACCTACTTTAGATCAGGGCCCAATTTTATAGATATTTGATGGTACAACTAGCTAAACATAGCAGTATACAATAATTACAATATTAAATAATAAATTATCACCATGGACAAGTGCTGAATCTAAAGCTTGTTTTTGTATCTCTTACTGAATTTCAAGACCAAAATATAACTATCACATGTATTGTACAGAAAAAGATTTAATCAATGCAAGCTTGTTGAATGGACGCCAATAACCAAGGCTTTCCGAAGTGTAAGCACACCAAAATATATTTTTAACAGCTACTTTTATTTTTAATAATTTCACATAGGTCAATAACAAATGTGTGTGGCCATGAAAAACGAGCGCTGGTCATAAATAACTGGCCAGTGTGCCGTTGCAGTGTATGTTTGAGTGCAGGGATTACCAAGGTCTGTTACAAGGAAACCTGAACTAAAATGTGCATTCCAACGCCCAGTCTGGGCTCTCATCACTTCCGCCTCTCAGAATACAGCCGGCTGCACTAAAAAAAGCTCCGTCTTAAGTAAAGATTATGGCTTTATTTTGGTTATACATTAATAAAGCATGTGACATACCTGCTGGAAGCGAGGCTACTGATTGAAAGGAGGAAATACTTCTACTTTCTCCTTCAGCAAGGGAAGGTGACAGATTCTGACTAATTGCCAGAACAGAATCTTGCATTTTGTATGTTAACACCCCCCCCCCCCCCCCCACAAAAAAAGTCACTGTTAATGTATATCATGTATGCAACAAGACAATTTACTAGGAACCAATAACAGAACTCAGGCATAAGGCTCAAAGAGTAGAGGGTAGATTTTCCTCTTGTCAATAATTCTGGCCACAGGATTTTACAGAGCAATAATATTAAATGCAACACACTAATGGTTTTGCATTTAATATTATTACCCTTTTAAAACCCACAGCCAGAACAAGCAATAGCGTTTAAAGCTGCTTAGTAGATAGATATCTTGCTAGGTGTTAATATTGGCTTAGGCCACAATTTGTCTCCATTGTTTGTAGGCGACAGGAGTAATGAGCATATACAGAAATGTGTGTGAATAGCAACCTCAAAATATTAGGATGCTGATTACTTATTGGTCTACAAATAACCATGTTTGTGTGCCGGACATCAATATTTATACTGTATAGACCTTTTGTTTTCAATTCTCAAAGTGCGCTGTGCTGCAATTGGTCATACAGGATAATAAGAGAGTCCCATTCTAGGGAATATAAGGTAAGATCACAAATGTGATGCTGGCACCTCACTTTCACAAAACATTAACCTATATATGCGGGGGGGGGGGGGGGGGAAGGTGAACTCTGGCGCAAAAAATGGGTCCCGCCCAATCTAATTCTCTTAATTACCTGCCCAAACAGGTACAAATATATACATAAACCAGAACGAAACAGGGGATTGATCAAAGGTGCCACCAAAATGAGTAGGACATATATAACAATTAAATAACTTCAAAAGCAAATGTACATCAGAGACAAATATATCACAAGTTCCTAATACGTGTGTGGTGTCCTCCAATTTCTATTCTCTTGTCGATGTAAAAAATCCACAAGTTCACAAGAAAATAAAGAGTACACTGTGTAATATGATTTACACTTAAATATTCTCCATTAAATGTCCAAAAACAGAGCCCAGACGTGATGTTTTCCTTAATAGATAAAGGGATAGGATCTCGCTACCATTTCAAGCGTATAAATAGGAGCGTACCAAAAACTCACTTAAAAGAAGATAGGGAAATACACATAAAGGTATCTTTAAAACCAAATTGACATCACTTACAACTATACAGGTTGAGTATCCCTTATCCAAAATGCTTGGGACCAGAGGTATTTTGGATATTGGATTTTTCCGTATTTTGGAATAATTGCATACCATAATGAGATATCATGGTGATGGGACCTAAATCTAAGCATAGAATGCATCTATGTTTCATATACATCTAATTCATACAGCCTGAAGGTCATTTTAGCCAATATTTTTTATAACTTTGTACATTAAACAAAGTGTGTATACATTCACACAATTCATTTATGTTTCATATACACCTTATACACACACAGCCTGAAGGTCATTTAATACAATATTTTTAATAACTTTGTGTATTAAACAAAGTTTGTGTACATTGAGCCATCAAAAAACAAAGGTTTCACTATCTCACTCAAAAAAGTCCGTATTTCGGAATTTTCCGTATTTCGGAATATTTGGATATGGGATACTCAACCTATAGTATTACTTTTCAAACTGAAGTGTACCCAACTCACGTGTTAGACTCCACATATCAAGGTTTCTTTTATATAAAAAACCCACACTTCTGGGTACTTATAGCATTTATTTCTTCAAGGATGAATAAAATAAAAGCCAAAAACAGTATAAAATGACAGTCTGATGGATAACAGTGTTTTTTCCCCAATAAATGCTGGAGCGTTTTTAGTCAGATGGACGTGGCCATACACGGGTGAAATTCCGGATTATCAACCGTGTCACATCACCAGCATACCTTTGGAAAACAACCTGTAAATCCTTACAGCTGTCTGGATTAAAAAGCCCACTGTCTGTAAACACCAACGCAGTTTCGCACCCATCAGGGTGATTATCAAGACAGCTGTAAGGTGTGTCCAATTGGTTGCTTTGGGTAAATCAGCTTTTCTCTGTGTACATTTCCATGAACAGCTACTCAATAGGATATATCTCAAGTTTTTATCCAAGCTTTCAAAAATGACAAATTTAGCATAATAAATTTTTTTTAAGTAAGCATTTTCTAAACTATGTTGGTCTGCACAAGTAGGTATAACAAATCTGCTAGGTCTGTCTAGTGTCTGGATGAGTCTTAAAATCAACTGTAGCCAGATATACCTATGTTAAATATTATATGAGCATATTACATAATGAGGAAAAATACATTTGGTAAAGAGTTGAAAAATAGCTTCATCTATCAACAGTGCACACTGTATACCACTGGCGTTCTCAGTCTTGTGGTCTCTATCTGTACCAATTCATGCTACAGACAGCGGCCACAAGACTGAGAAAGCCAATAAAATGTGAGTGACTAAGGCGCACCTACACATTGTTCTAGAATTTCCGTGATTGCTTGGGTTGAGATCTGGTGAGAAGGTATGACATACTGTATGGTTATCAGGGTCATGCTCATTGAACCATACGGATCAACATATGCTGTGTGGATGGGGACATTGTCATCCTAGAAGACACCCCTCCCATCAAGTAAGAAATATTGTAAGGTGGCGTGAAGATAATCACTCAGTAAAACCAGCCAGCAATTAGCAATGACCTTGCCTTCAAAGGGAATTACTGCAATGCAAATGTGCCACACAACAATTCAGAACCTACCGCGCAGAATTCCACTGCTTGCTCTCTGTGCACCCCTGGACTACACTTTAAGTAGGATTTTAATAACCTACCGGTAAATCCTTTTCTCCTAGTCCGTAGAGGATGCTGGGGTCCATTTTAGTACCATGGGGTATAGAAGGTTCCGCAGGAGCCTTCGGCACTTTAAGACTTTTAAACAGTGTGAACTGGCTCCGCCCTCTATGCCCCTCCTCCAGACCTCCGTATAGGAACTGTGCCCGAGGAGACATACATATTCGAGAGAGGAATTACTAACAAACTTGAGGCGAGATTCACACCAGCTCACACCATACACAAGAAACATGTCGGCTAACATGGCCTTTAACATAACTCATGCCAACCAGCATGTATAACGTAACAGCAACAGCTGTCAACATTTAAACACAAGTGTGTAAAAAAAATTTAAAACGTAATCAGCAGGAAAAATGGAGCACTGGGCGGGCGCCCAGCATCCTCTACGGACTACGAGAAAAGGATTTACCGGTAGGTTATTAAAATCCTATTTTCTCTTACGTCCTAGAGCAGGGGTGGGGAACCTCCGGCCGCGGGCCATATAAGGCCCGCGAAGCCGTTTGCTTCGGCCCACCCGCTTCTGTCAGTGAGACACGCCGCCGCTCAGTCCGGCGGCAGCGTGTCTCAGCTGTCAGGACAGGGAGGAGAGCGCGGCTTTGTCGGGTGGCGGCGTGTAGGACTTCAAACCAGCCGCCGGTTCGTGAGCCAATCAGAGCTCGCAGATTGGCTCTCGCACCGGCGGCTGGTTTGAAGTCCTACACGCCGCCGCCACCCGACATAGCCGCGCTCTCCTCCCTGTCAGCAAGCAGCAGCGGTAAGCAGCACGGGGGGGGGGGGGGGACGGACATCTGTATACCTGGCACTGTGGGGGCATTTGTATACCTGGCACTGTGGGGGCATTTGTATACCTGGCACAGTGAGGGGCATTTGTCTACCTGGCACAGTGAGAGGCATTTGTATACCTGGCACAGTGAGGGGCATTTGTATACCTGGCACGGTGAGGGGCATTTGTATACCTGGCACGGTGAGGGGCAATTGTGGATCTGGCACTGCACTATTGGGGGTATATGTGTATCACGTCCCATTTTAACTGGCCACACCCATTTTTTGGGCGCACGCGCCTCCGGCGCGCATACACAGTACCTCTAAGGGGCAGACCTACTGGGGGGGGGGGGCAGGGTAATTTTTTCTGTTGAGAATTTTTATATGGCCCCCGAAAGATTTTACAAATATCCAAATGGCCCTCGGTAGAAAAAAGGTTCCCCACCCCTGTCCTAGAGGATGCTGGGGTCCATTTTAGTACCATGGGGATATACCAAAGCTCCCAGTACCGGCGGGAAAGTGCTAATGTTCCTACAGAACTGACTGACCAAATTTTAGGTCGTCAGCAGCCAAGGTGTCAAACTTAAAAAATTTAGCAAACGTGTTTGCACCTGACCAAGTAGCAGCTCGGCAGATTTGAATGCTGAGACACCCCTGGCAGCCGCCCAGGACGAACCCACTTTCCTTGTAGAGTGGGCTTTTACCGAAATCAGTAACGACAATCCTGCCGTGGAATGAGCGCGCTGAATGGTACCTCTGATCCAGCGCGCAATAGTCTGCTTAGAAGCAGGACCCCCAATCTTGTTGGGGTCATAGAGGAAAAATAAAGATTCTGTTTTCCTTATCCTAGCCGTCCTTGCGATGTAAGTCCTCAACGCTCTGACGACATCCAAGGACTTTGGGACAGCTGAGGTGTCAGTACCACCACTGGTTGGTTGATATGAAAAGAAGACACAACCTTCAGAAGAAAGTGCTGACGCGTTCTCAGTTTCGCCCTATCTTCATGAAATATTAAGTAAGGACTCTTGTGTGACAGAGCTCCTAACTCAGACACTCGTCTGCCTGAGGCCAAGGCCAACAGCATGACCACTATCCAAGTGAGAAACTTCAACTCTACCTCTTGTAGAGGCTCAAACCAGTACGATTTAAGGAACTGCAACACCACATTAAGATCCCATGGCGCCGCAGGAGGCACAAAGGGAGGTTGGATGTGCAGAACCCCTTTCACCAAGGTCTGGACCTCAGGAAGAGAAGCCAATTGTTTCTGAAAGAAAACTGACAAAGTCGAAATCTGAACCTTGATAGATCCTAATCTCAATCCAGCATCCACACCCGCCTGTAGAAATAGGAGAAGTCGTCCTAATTGAAACTCCACCGCAGGAGACTTCTTGGATTCACACCAAGATAAATATTTTCTCCAAATCCGATGGTAATGTTTGGACGTAACCCCTTTCCTGGCTAGAATAAGTGTGGGAATTACTTAATTGGGAATACCCTTACAGGCTAGGATCTGGCGCTCAACAGCCATGCCGTCAAACGCAGCCGCGGTAAATCCTGATAAACTAATGGCCCCTGCTGAAGCAGGTCCTCGCGAAGAGGAAGAGGCCGAGGATCTTCCAGTAATAACTCCTGAAGATCTGGATACCAAGCCCTCCTTGGACAATCTGGAGCAATGAGTATTGCTCAAACTCTTGTTCTTCTGATGATCTTGAGAACTTTTGGAATAAGCGGAATTGGAGGGAACAGATACACAGACTGAAACACCCACTGGGTCACCAGTGCATCTATCGCTATTGCTTGTGGGTCTCTGGACCTGGAAAATATTTCTGAAGCTTCTTGTTGAGGCGTGATGCCATCATATCCACTTGAGGAATGCCCCAACGACTTGCCACCTCCGCAAAGACTTCTGGGTGGAGGCCCCATTGTCCTGGATGGAGATCGTGTCTGGTGAGGAAGTCTGCTTCCCAGTTGTCCACTCCCAGAATGAAAATTACCGACAGAGCTCTTGCATGTCTTTCTGCCCAGAGGAGTATCTTTGTCACCTCTGCCAATGCCGCTCTGCTTTTTGTTCAGCCTTGACGGTTTATGTAAGCTACTGCCGTTACATTGTCTGACTGGATCTGTATGGGACGACCTTGAAGTAGGTGTGCTGCCTGATGAAGACTGTTGTACACAGCTCTCAACTCCAGCATGTTTATGTGAAGTCGAGTTTCTTGACTTGACCACCTTCCTTGGAAGCTTTCGCCTTGCATGACTGCTCCCCATCCTCGGAGACTTGCATCCATGGTCACAAGGATCCAGGTCTGAATCCCGAACCTACGTCCCTCCAGGAGGTGAGACATTTGTAGCCACCACAGGAGCGAAAGTCTGGCTGTTGCTGACAAGATTTTCTTTTGATGCATGTGGAGATGCGACCCGGACCACTTGTCCAGTAGGTCCCACTGGAAGACCCTGGCATGGAATCGGCCATATTGTAGCGCCTCGTAAGCCGCTACCATTTTCCCCAACAGGTGAATGCACTGATGAACTGATACTGCTCTTGGTCTCAAAAGTTGTTTGACCATGCTCTGGATTCTCCTGAGCCTTTTCCACCGGTAGAAATACTTTCTGTACCTCGGCGTCCAGTATCATTCCCAAAAATGATAACCACATCGTCGGTTCCAACTGAGATTTTGGAAAGTTGATGATCCAACCGTGCTGTTGAAGTACCGTCAGGGATAACGCTATGTTCTGGATTAGCTTGTCCCTGGATCTCGCTTTTATGAGGAGATCATCCAGGTATGGAATTATGTTGACTCCTTGTTTGCGAAGGAGAACCCTCATCTCCGTCATCACCTTGGTGAATATTCTGGGAGCCGTGGAGAGCCCGAACGGTAATGTCTAGAATTGGTAGTGGCAATCCTGAACTGCAAATCTCAGGTATGCTTGATGTGGCGGGTAAATGGGGACATGCAAGTAAGCATCCTTGATGTCCACTGACACCAGAAATTCCTTTTCTTCCAAGCTGGAAATCACCGCTCTCAAGGATTCCATCTTGAATTTGAATCTTTTTAAATAAAGATTCAGAGATTTTAGGTTTAAAATCGGCCTGACTGAGCCATCCGGCTTCGGTACTACAAACAGGCTTGAATAAAAGCCTTGATTCCTTTGTTCGGCAGGAACCAAGGCAATTACTTTGTCTTGACATAATTTGTGTTTGCATTCAGGACATTTGCGCTGTCCTGAGCAGAAACTGGCAAGGCTGATTTGAAAAATCGGCATGGGGAAGGTCTTGAAATTGCAACTTGTAACCTTGGGATATTATCTGTAAAATCCAAGGATCCAGGTCTGAGCGAAGCCAGGCCAGGCTGAAAAATAGTAGACGTGCCCCCACCCGATCGCACTCCCGCAGAGAAGCCCCAGCTTCATGCTGTGGTTTTTGCAGAAGTAGTTGCTGACTTCTGCTCTTGGGAGCCTGAGGGTGTTGTAGGTTTTCTACCTTTTCCTCTCCCTTTCCCTGTGAAAAAAGGGGTACTTTTAGCCTTTCTGTACTTGTTGGGCAGAAAGGACTGCATAGTATGATAAGTATATATTTTTTTAGCCGGCGTAGCTGCCGACGGCAGAAATGCTGACTTGCCAGATGTAGTAGTTGATATCATGGCATCTAATTTCTCTCCAAAAGAGGGCCTCACCATTGTATGGGAGCGCCTCAATGTTTCTTTTGGATTCTGCGTCAGCATTCCATTGGCGTATCCAGAGCGCCCTGCGAGCTGAAACCGCCATAGCAGAGGCACGTGAGCCCAGTAAGCCTACGTCCTTCATAGCCTCAACCAAATATCCTGCAGAATCTTTGATATGACCTAGAATTTGCAGCATGTCATCTTTATCGACCGTGTCAATATTAACAATCAAGTTATCTGCCCACTTTTCGACTGCGTTACCTACCCACGCAGAAGCAATTGTGGGCCTGAGTAACGTACCCGTAGCAACATAGATGGACTTTAAAGTCATCTCTAATTTGCAGTCAGCAGGATCTTTTAATGAAGCTGACCCTGGGGCAGGTAAAATGATTTTCTTTGACAACCTAGAAACTGAGGTGTCTATCATTGGGGGGTGACTCCCACTTACGCCTATCCTCTTCTGGGAAAGGGTACGCTACCCGCAACCTTTTAGGGATAGCAAATTTCTTTTCCGAGTTAGCCCAGGATTCCTCAAAAAATGTATTTAAGTCCTTAGACGGAGGAAAAGTCACCACCTGTTTTTTATTTAAGTTAAAATAATAATTTTCCAGGTGGCGGTGTTGTGTCAGGAAATTCCAACACCTCTTTTATAGCGACTATCATACATTGAATGCTCTTAGCCAGTTTGGGGTCTACCCCCTTCAAATCCCCAGTGTCGACTTCAGTGTCGGAATCTGTGTCAGTGTCCCTTTGCATAATTTGGGACAGGGACCTTTTCTGGGAACTGGAGGGGTCCCGAGTGGATGATGTGGAACAATCAGCAAATAGAGCATCTTCCACAGACTGTCTCCAATACTTTGTCTGTTCCTCAGACTCAGAATTTCTTCGCTAGTTTAGCCATATTACTCTGCAGCTTTCTCACCCACACAGGCTCAGAACACTCTTGTGCCTCTAACATGGGTTCCTCTGGGAAAGAGCTTTCTCTAGACATGTTACACGTGTGTATAGTCACACCACACACACACGGGTGCTAATGGGGACAGACTTACACTAATGTTTGTCAGAGGGACCCAGAGGGAATTGCCAGTCCACACCACGCGCCCTCTATGTATTACATACAATGAATATACATATATACCAAAACAGTGCTTTTATACAATGTGAAGCCCGCAGACTCCAATAAATTATGTGCTCTCCTCCCCTTCTATAACACCCTGGTACTTGTATCATCGATGTGTGAGGAGAAGCAGCCTGCAGGATCAGCGCTCTGGCGTCTCTGTGAGGAGAAAATGGCGCCAATTGAGTGTTACAACCAATTCTGAGGTGAAGCCCTGCCCCCTGTAATGGCGCGGTTCAGCCACAGTAATATTTATACTGGCGGGGGTAGTGTACATCAGTGGCTCACATGTATGTACATTTTGCCAGTGAGTAAGGATTTATAATGTCCCTCAGAGCGCGCCCCCCCCCTCCCCCGCGCACTCTGCACCCTGTGCTGAGAAACATGTTGCTGCGCAGCGTCCCGCGCTGCGCTGGTACCTTTATGCCACCATGATGACTGGAGGGTCCCTCTCTGCAGGTCTCCGGTAAATACTCACCAGCCTTCTGACTCCTGGCTCTGTTAGGGGGTGGCGGCAGTGCTATGGGAGTGAGCAGCAGCCAGGCAAGGGCTGTGTTCAGTACCCTTCAGGAGCTAATGGTGTCCTGTCAGTGGAAGCAGAGCCATTAAACTAACTGAGAAGTTGATTCCTACTTCCCCCCCTAAGTCCCACGAAGCAGGGAAGCTGTTACCAGCAGCTTCCCTGTAAAATAAAAAAACCTACCAAAGTCTTTTTCAGAAGAACTCTGTAGAGCTTCACTGATGTGCAGCCAGTCTCCCGGGCACATTTTCTAAACTAAGGTCTGGAGGAGGGCCATAGACGGAGGAGCCAGTTCACACTGTTAAAAAGTCTTAAAGTGCCGAAGGCTCCTGTGGAACAGTCTATAACCCATGTTACTAAAATGGACCCCAGCATCATCTAGGACGTAAGAGAAAGATGGTTTTTGTTTTTTCTTAAATTAAACTGGCAGATCACACCAAGGATTGTGATCACCAATTTCCATAGATTTTGACTAACAGTGGCTTGGCAGTTTATCTTTCACTTTAAATGAATGCACAGCTACTATAATCATAAAATGTTAATTTCCACACACTTTCAGGGCTGCCCAGAGAAATCCTGGGCCCCGGTACAACAAATTCCAGGGCCCACCTTCCCTGAGGGGGTGTGACCAAAGCATGATGTGGGCATGACCACACCTCTTTGGGAGGGTGTCTAGCACATGACAAGTACCCACTCACAGGAGCATGGCATGCAGTTGGGACAAAAGTATTCACTATTAGTATGGCAGGACAGCCCCATAAAAGCTGCATTGTTAGCTGGATGCATTTAGGTGTTACAATGAAACAGACAAAAATGAAAGCGCAACAACTTTATTTTATAAATTTGTCATGTTAATAACCTATAACTAACACCGGGGTGGGTTAGGGTTAGACTGCATGGGGGGGTTTAGGGTCAGGCTGTGGCTAGGGAGAGTTAGGGTTGGGGTGTAGGGTTAGAGTACTCGTCTAACAGGTGTCAGGATTCTGCGTGTTGGGACGCCGCTGTCGTTATCCTGGCCACCACCATCCCAAGTTTCAGGATCCCATCCCATTGCCATCCCATCCATATAGCTATATACGCATATATACAGATACCGACCTCTATTTACCTAAGTGTGTGTGTATATATATATATATATATATATATATATATATATATATATATATATAGGGATCTGAGGGTGCTAAACTGATACCAGTAATGTGTACAATAATTACACCATAAGTTCAAGGGCACTTGTTAAAATGTCCATTAAACCACTCCACGCTGTGTGCTGATACATCAATAAACATCCATATATTGAACAGACATAAAAGACATCCGATGATCACTGTGTAATCAAATATTCATGCCAGTCTGTTGATTTTTAATAAAGAAGAAAAAAAAGGCTGCTTGTGTGCTCTGGCCAGGCCCCAGGTAATCTGTACTCCCCCACCCACCCCCCCCCCCCCTCCTCTCAGCAGCACTGCACACCGTTGTCCTTTGTTAATGGTGTTTTTCATCCAGAGATGCCAATGTCACCTCAAATGTTTGAAAGTTAATCTGTTTTTATCAATAGCTGCTCAAAAGGGTGTAGTATGGCTGACCGATGGTCTTCTGACCACCGGTAGCATACCGACGCCAGGATCCCGGCAGCATACCGACGCCAGAATCCCGGCTGGGAGGGGAGAGTGCAGCAAGCCCCTTGCCGGCTCGGTGGCCATTCTATGGAAATAGTCCCTGTTGGTCGGCATGCCGACCGTCGGGATAGTGAGGGGGCGGGATTTTGGGGTAGGTCATGTGATCGTCAGTCTGCTGACCGCCGGTCACATGAATACCACCCGTTTAAAAACATGCCCCAGATATCATACCACTTTCACAGTCTTTTACAATGTCAAGTAATTTATTACAGTTTTCAAGTGCTTCCACACTGTAGGACACAGTCCTGGTAAGATAGGATAGAGCTCAAAATGTTCAGTTTGGGGAACTGTGACAACACTGGTCCAGCTCCATTATATTATTCCACCAATCCCATGCTATATGTGTCTGCAAAGCACTTGCCTACATGTCACTGCTTGTTTAGTTTGAAAAGCCCCTACTCCTAAATGGTGGCCTGCTGCAGAGGAGAATGGCAGTACAGCAGCTGTAATTAGTAAAGTATAAACATTGTAAATATTTCATGTATATTATTCAGATTCGTAATACACAGAATTTTAGCTATATTGATGTCAAATAGTGGCTTTCCATCCCATTAAAAAGCGATTTCGTTAGGAGCAATTTACGTCATCTCACTACAGAATTGCTTTACAAGCTAAAACCACTGAAATTAAGAACAGTTTTCATTATACTTTTATTCCTGTCCCTCAAACAGCCTACCATAAAACCAACATAAAATAAGATGTGCAGTTCCCTAAAATTACTTTAATCCAAAAGCTCTTTAAAGAGCAGATAAACCAGGATTAACGCAGATTGCATTTCCCATGTAAATGCCATTATACAGAATAGAGCTTTTGGGCTGAGATTTTGAAGGCTGTAAATACCCTTAATCCACTAAACAAGCAGTAAAATAGGAAATTGTGAGAGAGGAACACAAAAAAGCAATTTCACATAGGTTGCTTACTGTACTCCTTCATTACTAATACAATGAAAGTAATGGAGCACTTGCAAAAACACAGTTTATCATTATACGGTGAGGGGGAAAAAATATAACGTGAGCCGTTATTGTCTACTCTCTATTAAGAGCCATTCTGCTAAAACAGGAAGAGAGGGGTAAACGCCACACCTGTTTGGACATCTGTGACACCTGTTCATCCTAACTCCAAATTCTGCTTCTCATTCCAGTCTTGGCTGATCTGAATCTCCCACACAATATGCTGTTTGTTAGCAGATTAAGTTAGGTATTTCAGTTTAAAGTGCATCTGTCATCTACACAATGTTGGGACAGATGTGTTGTAAACTGAACCAATATGCATAGGAATGGAAACAATTGTTCTATAAATATCTAATGAATCAAATAGGTGTGAGTTCTCATGCGTAATAGGCAATAAGTGTCTCCAAATGGTTACTATTTGCTAATGAAAAATAACCTAAATAAATATGGTGCCACTACTTCATGAAACCTAAGGTAGACTTAATAAACGCTTGTCCACCCTTCAAATTCCTGCTATTTACAGTTAGACAGAACACACCTTGTAGTCCTACTGGTCAGGCCAAACACATCTTTCAGAGATCGAGATGGCTAAAAATAAATCACGCGAAGCGGCTACACAAAGATACTGGGACAGATTTGCAGGATTCCTAAAAAATAAATTCATGACAGCAAGCAGAAGAGGTCAACAAGATGTCCCACAGGGACCAACAAACTGCAGAAGAGAGCTGTATTATGTCCACCAGCCACCAAAGCAGAGACAATGTCCAATTGACAGTGGAAAAAATCACTTTCTACTCAAAACTTGGGAGAGGGAGGCTATGGCGAGGTGGTGCTGGCAACACATGATACTCGTCAGGAAAGAGTGGCAATTACAGTTCTAAAGAATAGCGCACTAACAGAGGATGAGGACAGTTTGGTCGAGTAACAGGGCTTTCAGTTGGCACATTAGAGCATTTTTCTGATCCATGGTTATTTAGCCTTCCACACAGAAAGCTATCTATACTGTGTAATGGAACTGGCTGGTGGATGTGATTTGTTCGATTTCGTGAATGAGCCCTCGGAGCTAGACCTCTCCACAATAAAATGTATTGTGGCTGAACTGGTTTGTGGATTGCACGTCCAGCTTTCCATAGGAATAATTCACACATAAAACTATAATGTTTTGCTGACCACAGATGGCCATGTTAAGATCACAGATTTTGGACTGGCCAAATGGATGTGTATGGAGAAACTGATACCAGAGACTTTGGTTGGACACCTGGCTATAATGCTCCAGAATTGATAAAGCACCAGCCATACAATGCAGGAGTAGACTGGTTCGCATTTGGTGTCATTATATACACTCAAAAGATCGTACCCTTTCCCTGAAGAGGCAGAAACAATGATTGTTGCAGACTAACCAACATACGAAGGCCTTACTGATACTGTAACAAAGGATATTTTATCCAAGCTCCTGTGCAAGGACCAGTCCCTCCGGATTACGGTAAGTGGCAGTGTGTGAGAACACCCCTTCTTCGCTTCAATTAACTGGGCAGAAAGAGACTGTAAAAACAGCATCCCCAGTCACACTACACAAGAACTCCATGGATCTAGATCAAAAACAGCAAAGTTCTGTGCCCCATGGAGAAGTTTAAAAAAAACACAACAATTCCTGCCATGAACCAGAGGCTTTCTGATCACGTGCAATTTGTGTGCCTTACATGAGGAGAAACTTATCATAATGCTCTAATGGTAGCAGACAGTATACCATCAGATGGAGACCTGCACTAACATAAAATAGAAAGGTCAGCAGTACTAAATACATCTTGTTCCTGCTATGTTTGCTGTTTGAATGCGTCTCTGCTACATCCCTGGAAATGCACTGTCTGTCCCCTGCCCTGACCTCAGCTACGTCCATGAAGAAGCACTGTCTGCTAGCTGCCCAACCTCACCTACATCCCTGGCGTACTGTCTGCCCCCTGCCCTGACCTTGGCTACATTCATTGAGAAGCACTGTCTGCAGTCTGTCCCGTCCCTGGAGATGCACAGTCTGCTGCTGCCCCAACTTGAGCTATGTCTGAGGAAATGCAATGTCTGCTGCCAACAACGATCTATGTTCCTGGAGATGCACTGTCTGCCACCTGCCCTGACCTCGGTTTCAACAAAGGGAAATTCTAGACGTATCTTTTGGATCATTGTGACCCATTCTGGACTGTTCCGTAACTTTTACTACTAGCTAATTTTTTTATACACTCAAAAATAAGAGCTGTTTAGAAATGGTATACATTATATAATCTATTGGAAACACAGAGTGCCTCATTGAGAAATGCATTTAATGTCAATACCGCACGTAAGCGGACAATGTTTTAAGTATGCTTATGCGCCCAAGTTGCACTGTGCATGTGTTTTGGTGGTTACCGCCAGGAGGCGCAGAATGATTGGATGCAAGAGGCTTGAATTTCAGTGGGGGTTCCTTGAAGGTAATAGAAAGATATGGACATGTCACGGTCAGTGATTGAGACGTAGTTCCATTGACACCCATTGTCATGTTGCCAGATAACATCTAACATTCTGAATATCCTCAGGGTTGCTCAGAAACCCTATGGTGCGCCGGATGTCTGCTCAATGGTGAGCCTATTTGCTATACAATTATGCATAACGCATGATTGTGCAGCAAGAGTGGGCCCTAGCCCAGGGGAAGATTGTGACGGAAAACCAGCTCGGGAAAGTTCTGGCAGCAGTCCTAAACGGTGGTGGGATCTGTGAAGGGGACGGGGTCTTTCTTCTGGAGAGATGAACACTTTAGGCCAGGCATGTCCAAACTGCGGCCCTCCAGCTGTTGTGAAACTACATATCCCAGCATGCCCTGACACAGTTTTGCTGTCAGAGAATGCAAAAGCTGTGTCAGGGCATGCTGGGATGTGTAATTTCTCAACAGCTGGAGGGCCACAGTTTGGACATCCCTGCTTTAGGCCCACCTTATCTACTAGCCCCAACACTACATAAATCTACCTTATGTTCAAATTTAGCTTGTCCCCACCCCCAGCATTATCATTTGTTATTCCCATCATCTACATATTATAAACCTCAACAGCCCTCACCACCCACACATCATATTATAATACCATTACACACACAATATAATAATCACACAAACACACTGTTTAAAAACCACTAATCCCACACACACATTTCATTAACAAAGGGGGTAATTCAGATCTGATCGTAGATGTGCTAAATTTTGAACAACTGCGATCAGTTTCTCTGACATGCGGGCGGACGCCCAGCACAGGGCTAGTCCGCCCCACATATCAGGTCTTACTCCTCCCCCCCCCCTCCCACCGAAAGGGTGCAAAAGCATTGCACCGGGTGAGTAGCTAACTGTCTGCGCAGCCTACCGCGCTGACAGGCTGATACCCATCGCGTCTCGGTTGTAGCGCCTGCATGTGACATCACGCAGCCGCTGCGGCCCACCCCCGCAACGGTCCCGACACGGCTGCATTGTTCGGGCCGCTCTCCGCCAATGGCGTTCTAATACCATTGGCATGACACTTCCCGCCCCATGCCAATCAGACAGAGGCGATCGGGGTGCGTGTGGCACTCCACAAAGGGATTCAGACTGTGATCGCTGCCAGTCTGCAATACCCCCAAAATTTGAAACGGCCAATTGGAACACATTTTGTTAATTATATTACTGCCAGTACACACATACACATACACTATATTAATGTTGCTACACCCACACACTGTATTAATGGGGTGTGAGTCATAGGGTTGACAGTAACTAGGTTGACCACTTTTGGTCAAGTGAGTAGGTCGACGCCTGAAATATGTCGACACAGTCATTAGTTCGACATGGAAAAACGGTGAAATTAGTTTTTAATATTTTTTGGTTTAGTTTTCTTCGTAAAGTGACCGGGAACCCCAATTAGTGCACCATGTCCCCTCGCATGGCTGGATTCGTTCGCCATGCTTCGGGCAAAGTGCTATTTGGCAAAGTTCAGGTTACTATTCCCAATCGTAGTCCACGTGGATAATAAAGTATGAAAAACTCATGTCGACCTAATAACCACGTCGACCATATGCATGTCGACCAATAGTGGTCAACCTAAGTGATGTCGACCTAAAGACCAGATACTGTATTAATGTCAGCACACAGACATATTATAATATTGCATTCCTGCACATACACATGTATTATACTAATAACATCAGTGTTCGCAAAAACGCGCTATAGTGCATATTTTACCCTATTTTGAGGACTGGAGACTCACATTTCCAAAATGGTTGAGTACCCGGAACGGCTGCAGGCTATACAAGTAAGAGGTGGAGCCTTGTTCCTGGTCCATGCAAGCTGTTTTCCCGCTGCTGGGTGGGGTAACCTCATACACAGTAATCCGGGGGGCTGTGTGCTTACTGATCCGGCGGCGGAGGAGGACATGGTGCTGGTGGAGCTAGACGGCGACTGTCTGCAGGGCCAGAAGAGACAGATGGCAGAGCACGCTCAAAGAGTACCCACTCTTCTCCCAGCCCCGGAGTAAGGAGCCCGTGGCGGGGGACAGATGGCGATCTGTTGGTGTGGGACCCAGCGGTGTTTGGCTCTCCTCACCATAAGACTCCTCAGCTCAGGCACAAAACAGGTGAGACCCATAATACCAGCGATCCCATCTCCCCCCCCCCCCCCCCCCCCCCCCCCTTCCCCAACCTGGCACATATTGTGTGGCCTCCCCTAGCCTGGAACATATTGTGTGCCCTCCACCAGCCTGGTGCATACTGTGCCTTCCACCAGCCTGGTGCATACTGTACCCTCCCCCAGCCTGGCGCATGTGTGCCCTCCCCCAACCTGGCGCATATTGTGTGCCCTCCCCCAACCTGGCGCATATTGTGTGCCCTCCCCCAACCTGGAGCATACTGTGTGCCCTCCCCCAACCTGGCGCATACTGTGTGCCCTCCCCCAATCTGGCACGTACTGTGTGGTGCCCCCCCAGCCTGTCAGATACTGTGGGGGCTCCCCCAGCCTGGCAGATACTGTGTGCCCTCCCTCATCTGGGCTTATATTGTGTGCGCCACCCCTTCATCAAACCCCTTAAGCACACAGCACATCAGTTTAGTGCTGATGCGCTGTCTCTAATGCCCAGGCCGGCTCCACTGCACATGAGCAGACACCCGCTACAGCCAGGGACAGCGATGTATCTGCTGTGGAGATAGGGCATTGCCACCTGCAACTGCCGAAATCGATAGCTGCAGATATCGGAACGGTCAGCTCCTACATTGCCATCACATATCGACATTCTATCTTTAAGACAGCAATGCCGATACTGACAGTGTCGCATAATGCCCCTGTCACTGGGCACAGACCGCGGTTATCATACATGGGGGGGAGGGGGGAAGCGGTATAGCGCACATAACATGTGCTGATACCGCTTATCCCCCATATTGACTGTTACATGTAAAATACAGTAGTATTACATCATATTAAGAGCCATTTAAATTAAAATACACAGGTTTATATAGCAGAACTTTGCATTCCCAAAAGAAAAAAAGATAAGCTGCTTTTGGGAGCACAACTATTCTCTTTCTTGTTACTTTAGTAGTGTTTGCCCACCATGGGGTATATTCATTGAAGTCGAAACTGCAGTCTGGTCAGAAAGACATCAGTTTTCGACTTTTTCAGGTCGGAAAGGGGTTCCGACCTATTCAATCCCCGGCTTTTTGAGCCGACAAATCGGGGATTTCGACTTGTCGGAAAGCACGTGGATCGGCAGAATAGCTGTCAATCCGCGTGCTTGTGTCGGAAACGGGGCCAAGTCCGACAGGTTTTGGCCCTGTTTGCGAATATCTCAATCCGACCTCTCAGCTCCTTCAGTGGGATTGAGATGAGGGAGCCGAGAGGAGGAGAGCCACGGTGAGACGGGGGAAGAACACAGCTATAGCACAGCATATGCAGGAGGATGTGTCACAGCCGCCACTCATGGCAGCGTCTACCCGGCTCCAGCAAGTGAGGTCTCGCTTGCTGGAGCCAGGTGGATGCTGCCGTGAGGTCTGGCGGCTGTGCCACATCCTCCTACAACGCTGCTGTAGCGCGGCTCTCCCCCATCTCACCGCGGCTCTCCCCCGTCTCCTCCTCTCAGCTCCATCATCTCAATTAGACTTTTTTTGAAGTCGAAATGAGATGGCCATTGAATAGCCCATGTCGGTTCCATTCCGACAAATGCATGTCGGAATGGATCAGACTTCAATTGAATATACCGCCATGTGTTTAAATGGCTCTTTAATAGCAATGCTGCAACTACTGTATCCTAAGCTCCTGTCTTAAAAAAAATTGTATTTACCTTTATTCTGACCCCAATTTTTGAAAGTGAGGGGTCCTTGGGAACAACTCTTTTTTGGCCTCAGCGCGATCAGTGAACATCTTCCAAACGCTCTCTATCACTGCACAGTTAAAGAGGACGCTCCCTTGGATAGCGCAGAAACAAGGACAGACAGGGGTGACATGAGGAAGCTGCCATGTTGTACACTACTGTGCAGTGTAAGGTTAATTGATACTATTCTGTGTCTATGCACCTTCCCTGTGAAGCCACACACTTCTTTTTTTCTGGCTATCCTTACTTACAATATGGGGGAGGGCGCACCAATGCTTTTTCTGGCACCCACAATGTCTAGTTACGGCTCTGATTATTAGTTATGTGTGCAGCAGCATGTCTTGACTACACATCACCAATAACAGAATGTCTAGCCATATACTACATTTAATTATGACCTGCAAACCTTTGATAGTCAGACCTACCCCCATTTTGGACAGATATGTATACTCTCTGTCTCACTGTAATATATATACATACATACATACATACATACATACATAGCTCAAAAAAATAAAGGGAACACTTAAACAACACAATGTAACTCCAAGTCAATCACACTTCTGTGAAATCAAACTGTCCACTTAGGAAGCAACACTGATTGACAATCAATTTCACATGCTGTTGTGCAAATGGAATAGACAACAGGTGGGAATTATAGGCAATTAGCAAGACACCCCCAATAAAGGAGTTGTTCTGCAGGTGGTGACCATAGACCACTTCTCAGCTCCTATGCTTTCTGGCTGATGTTTTGGTCACTTTTGAAAGCTGGTGGTGCTTTCACTCTAGTGGTAGCATGAGACGGAGTCTACAACCCACACAAGTGGCTCAGGTAGTGCAGCTCATCCAGGTTGGCACATCAATGCGAGCTGTGGCAAGAAGGTTTGCTGTGTCTGTCAGCGTAGTGTCCAGAGCATGGAGGCGCTACCAGGAGACAGGCCAGTACATCAGAAGACGTGGAGGAGGCCAACAACCCAGCAGCAGGACCGCTACCTCCGCCTTTGTGCAAGGAGGAGCACTGCCAGAGCCCTGCAAAATGACCTCCAGCAAGCCACAAATGTGCATGTGTCTACTCAAACGATAAGAAACATGAGGGTGGTATGAGGGCCCGACGTCCACAGGTGGGGGTTGTGCATACAGCCCAACACCGTGCAGGACGTTTGGCATTTGTCAGAGAACACCAAGATTGGTAAATTCACCACTGGCGCCCTGTGCTCTTCACAGATGAAAGCAGGTTCTTACTGAGCACATGTGACAGACGTGACAGAGTCTGGAGACGCCAAGGAGAATGTTCTGCTGCCTGCAACATCCTCGGGCATGACCGGTTTGGCAGTAGGTCAGTAATGGTGTGGGGTGGCATTTCTTTGGGGGGCCGCACAGCCCTCCATGTGCTCACTAGACGTAGCCTGACTGCCATTAGGTACCGAGATGAGATCCTCAGACCCCTTGTGAGACCATATGCTGGTGCGGTTGGCCCTGGGTTCCTCCTAATGCAAGACAATGCTAGACCTCACGTGGCTGGAGTGTGTCAGAACTTCCTGAAAGACGAAGGCATTGATGCTATGGACTGGCCTGCCTGCTCCCCAGACCTGAATCCAATTGAGCACATCTGGGACATCATGTCTCGCTCCATCCACCAACGCCACGTTGCACCACAGACTGTCCAGGAGTTGGCGGATGCTTTAGTCCAGGTCTGGGAGGAGATCCCTAAGGAGACCATCCGCCACCTCATCAGGAGCATGCCCAGGCATTGTAGGGAGGTCATACAGGCACGTGGAGGCCACACACACTACTGAGCCTCATTTTTACTTGTTTTAAGGACATTACATCAAAGTTGGATCAGCCTGTAGTGTGTTTTTTCACTTTAAATTTTGAGTGCGACTCCAAATCCAGACCTCCATGGGTTAATAAAATAGGATTTTAATACCTACCGGTAAATCCTTTTCTCTTAGTCCGTAGATGATGCTGGGGACTCCAAAAGGACCATGGGGTATAGACGGGATCCGCAGGAGACATGGGCACACTTTAAGACTTTGAATGGGTGTGAACTGGCTCCTCCCTCTATGCCCCTCCTCCAGACCTCAGTTAGAAAACTGTGCCCAGGGAGACGGACATTTCGAGGAAAGAATTTATTGTTTAAAACACGGTGATTGTCATACCAGCTCACACCTCGAACATGCCGCAGAACACCATTCCACGGCATGAAAAACATACAGCAATATGCTGACCGAAAATGTAACACAACCTGTGTGTAAACACGACCAATAATAACATACCGCCAGCCATGGCAGGAATAACGTCAGTAACAGACTGACTGAAAAGAACCACCACAGGAGGTAACCAAAACCAATAACTGCAGATACAGTACGCACTGGGACCGGCGCCCAGCATCCTCTACGGACTAAGAGAAAAGGATTTACCGGTAGGTATTAAAATCCTATTTTCTCATACGTCCTAGAGGATGCTGGGAACTCCAAAAGACCCATGGGGTTTATACCAAAGCTCTAGACCAGGCGGGAAAGTGCGGACGACTCTGCAGCACCGATTGAGCAAACATGAGCCAGGGTATCAAACTCGTAGAACTTTGCAAAGTGTTTGAACCCAACCAAGTAGCTGCTCGGCAATTTTGAACAGCCGAGACTCCTCGGGCATCCACCCAAGAAACCCCCCACCACCACCCACCCCCCTGCCTGGTAGAATGGGCCTTCACCACTTCTGTAACGGCAATCCAGCCGTAGAAAGAGCATGCCGAATCGTATCACAGATCCAGCGTGTAACAATCTGCTTAGAAGCAGGGGCCCCAATTTTGTTGGGAGCATACAGGATAAATAGAGCCTCTGTTTCTCCAATCCGAGCCGTTCTGGCGACACAAAAAAATTCAAAGCTCTGACTACATCGAGAGACTTCGAATCAGCCAAGGCTTAAGTAGTCACAGGTACCACAATAGGCTAGTTCCTGTGAAACGCGGGAACCACTTTTGGCAGAAACTGTTGCCGAGTTCTCAATTCTATCCACCTGGTAGATCAAATAGGGCTCTTGTGAGACAAAGCCGCTAATTCCAACACCCGCCTTGCGGACGCCAAGGCCAATAGCCTGACCACTTTCCAAGTGAGAAATTTTAACTCAATCACTCGTAAAGGTTCCAACCAGTGTGACACAAGAAACTGCAACACCACGTTAAGGTCCCATGGTGCCACTGGGGGCACAAATGAAGGTTGGATGCGCAGCACTCCTTTCACGAAAGTCTGAACTTCTGGAAAGGCGGCCAATTCTTTTTGAAAGAAAATTAATAAGGCCGAAATCTGCACTTTAATGGAGCCTAACTTTAGACCTGCATCCTTTGCTTGCAAAAAACAGAGAAAACGACCCAGCTGAAATTCTGCCGTAGGAGCCTTCTTGGATTCACACTAAGGCACATACTTCCTCCAAATACGATGGCAAAGCTTCGCCGTTACTCCTTTCCTAGCCTGAAGCAATGTGGGAACGACTTCACTGGAAAAACCCCTTCGGCTAGGATATGGCGTTCAACCGCCATGCTGTCAAATGCAGCCGCAGTAAATCTTGATACACGCCCGGTCCTTGCTGTAACAGGTCCTCTCGTAGAGGAAGAGGCCAGGGATCTTCTATGAGTAAGTCTTGAAGATCTGGATACCAAGCCCTCCTTGGCTAGACCGGAACAAAGAGGATCGCCTGAACCTTTGTTCTTCTTATGCTGATCACCTTCGGAAAGAGTGAAAGTGGAGGAAACACACAGACCGACTGAAACCTCCATGGTATCGCAAGGGCGTGCACTGCTATTGCCTGAGTGTCCCTTGACCTGGAACAATATCCTTGAAGTTTCTTGTTGAGGCGAGACGCCATCATGCCTAATTGAGGAAATCCCCAAAGACTTTCCACTTCTGTGAAACTTCTTGATGAAGACCCCCCTCTCCTGGATGGAGATCGTGTCTGCTGAGGAAGATTATATCGCCGTTGTTTACACCCGGAACGAAGACTGCTAACACAGCGTTAACATGCCTTTCCACCCAGCGGAAAACTTTTGCGGCTTGAGCCATTGCCGCTTTGCTCCTCGTTCCGCCCTGGCGGCTTACTTACGCCACAGCTGTTAAGTCATCCGATAGAATTAAGACGGGCAGATCGCGAAGAAGACGTTCCATTGTAAACAGTTCTTAATTCAAGAATGCTTATTGCAGACAAGCTTCCAGGCTTGACCTTTTCCCCTGGAAATTCTTCTCCTGGAAAGACTGCTCCCCAGCCTCGGAGACTTGTATCCATGGACACCAGGATCTAATCCTGGATCCCGAACCTTTCGTCCCTCTAGGAGGTGAGAACTGTGCAGTCACCACAGGAGATATATCCTGGTCCTGAAAAATAGGATTATTTTCCAGTGCATGTGCAGGTGATACCCAGACCACACATCCAACTGGTCCACAAAAACCACTCTGGCATTTGTCCTGCTCACCGACTGGCCGCATAGGCCACAACCATCTTCTTCATCAACGGAACGTATTGATGGGTTTACACTATTGCAAACCTGATCCGCCTCTGGATCCTCAAATCTCTTTCCACAGGAAAAAACAAACTCTCAACAGTTCAGTATCTAATCTTATTCCCAACTCCGACCTCTGCGTTGTTGGGCTCAACAGTGATTCTCTGTGTTGAAGAGCTGTCAGAGAGAAACAACGATTCGTAACACTTGTTTCTAGACCTCGCCGTAGTCAGGAGAGCGTCCCAGTACAGAATAATAATAATGGCTCTTACTATCGAAGGCAAACCATCATACTGCCATCACTCCGGTGAAATGACAATCCTGAATAGCAAACCCAGGTAAGCTTAATGAGGATGAAACCGCATTTAAACCCTCTTACTTCTTTTACAGGCTGGAGATCCCTGCCCTGAGAAATTCCCTCTTGCAGTTCAACTTCCTAAGTAGAAATCCTTTTGGGATTGTTCTGACCGAGCTGTCTGGGCTCAGAAGAACGAAAAAGCTTGAATAACAGCTTCTTTTTTTTGTGACAGGGACAGCCGGACCATGTCCTGATCCTAAACCACTGTTGTATGGTGTTGCATACTACCTCCCCGTCCAGAGGAGTATCGGTAAGATCTATTTGAAAAATCAGTGAGGGGAATCATCTGGAAAACTCGAGTATGTCCCCCTTTGGACTCTATTCTTAAGTCACTGTGTCTAGTCCATTCCAGGACTGACTGAAGAGTATTAGACGAGTTCCCACCAGTGTGGGCTTCTCTGTGAAGTTGAAAAGGCTGCAGACCTCTTACCATTTCACCTCCCTCTACCTACAAAGAAAGGGAAATAAAAACGGTATCCAACCGGTCAAAAGGACTGCATGCCACAAAAAATGCCTCACCAACCGTTGTGATGGAACATAGCACAAGAAGGTAGACTTACCAGTGGTATCTGCCGAGATCAACTTAACCAAGCCATCCCCAAACCAGATTATCCCTTCATAGGGAAGATACTCCAGGATTTCTCAGAGTCAGTGCATACCTCTTGTAGTCGCATGGCAGCAAGCTGCAATGTTCTAGATAAGACCCAAGGAATATCCCGTTTCTCCCCAGGGTAATTATATCGGATAACAAGGTAACCGACCATTTCTGAATACAAGCACTCCCCCATACGTATGTAATGCAAATATCATCAAAGCATATAATTAAAATATCACTTAGCTTCCTGTATACGATCCTTTGTGACAGGGCCCCGTGCAGACCAGGGGTTGACTTTCACTTTATTCTATCCACGGCGGGAAAAGAATAAACACTCGGACTCCTCGTAAGGATTCGAGACCATCTGGTCACGGCTGACCTAGAGCTTCATTAACAGAGCGACCAGCACATGAGAAGGAATAACTTTACTTCAGCATTCATAATAAATTGTAATACAAAGATACACATTTAAATACACATATCTATATATATCTATATCTATATATATATCTATCTCTCTCTATATATATATATATATATATATATATATATATATATATCTATCTATCTCTCTATCTCTCTATAGATATATAGAGATATAGATATATAGAGATATATATATATATATATATATATATATATATATCCAGGGGAGTCCTGCACTCACATCCGTGTATGATCAACTGCGGGGTGCACCCAGTAGAGTCCACACAGTCACGGTGGATCCATATATATATATATATATATATATATATATCTCTATCTAGATATATATATCTCTATCTAGATATATATATCTCTATCTAGATATATATATATATCTCTATCTAGATATATATAATCTGTCCGGAACATCAGGGTCCCTAGTGACATTAATGTGTTCTGAATGTGTATGGACATTTACTGAATGCCAAAGTTGTGGATCTAAACAGGAAACATTATGGCCGACATAAAACATAATACTCGTGTCGACAACAGGGAGCAGTAACTGGGCAAAATAAAATTTTTGTGACCCCGAGGGGTCTGAGGAAAATATATACCTAATTTCACTAGGACTTCCCACAAATAGTAGTACCACATCTGTGCTCGAGCTACAGCTCACTGCAAACGTACCATACATATATACACATACAGGTATAGGTTTGTTTGTTACATTATTTTACACCCAGTCATAATAGTTGGTGCCGACAGGGTCACCCACATACGTCTGTGTTCCCCAAACAGTGTTTACTTTTGGAAAAGCTTACAACTACTGATATGCTGACACTTAATCTCATGAATCAATCCATCTGGAGTCGGCAATGTCGACAGAGGGATTCCCATATCTGTTTGTGGTAGAACACTCACACATGTCGACACACGTGTACTAAACACCCACCAACATTGCTAAAATGGGCAGATTTCTGATAGGGAAACCACAGAAACTCTAACCAACTCCTTGTACATACGCTCATTATATATACATATCTATAGTGCTTCATGGTTGAACCTACATTGCACTAAATAACTGTGCCCCCCCCTCATTTTACACTGTTAGGTGTTTAACAGTGTTTTGGCGGGCCCAGCATCTCTGTGAGGAGAAAATGGCGCTGTATAGAGTTGTGAGGGCTAAGCCACGCCCCCTTCTCGACGCGCTTCAGCCCTGCTATCTTTTTACATTTTTATACTGGCGGCAGTCCGTATACATTGCCTATGCACTGTATACATCTTTGCCAGGCTTATTTTATGAGGTGTATTGCTGCCCAGGGCGCCCCCCCTGCACCCTTGTAGTGCCGCTTGTGTGTGGGAGCAATGGCGCGCAGCGCAACCGCTGCACGTTACCTCCGAGACTCTGAAGTCTTCTGCCGTCACTGAAGTCTTCTGTTCTTCTAATACTCACCCGGCTTCTTTCTTCTGGCTTTGTGAGGGGGTTGACGGCGCGGCTCCGGGAGCGAGCAGCTAGGCGAACCAAGTGATCAGACCCTCTGGAGCTAATGGTGTCCAGTAGCCTAAGAAGCAGAGCCCTTGAACTCAGAAGAAGTAGGTCTGCTTCTCTCCCCTCACTCCCACGATGCCGGGAGCCTGTAGCCAGCAGGTCTCCCTGAAAATAATAAACCTAACAGTCTTTTCAGAGAAACTCAAGAGATCTCCCCTAGTGTGTGTCCAGTCTCTCTGGGCACAGAGTCTAACTGAGGTCTGGAGGAGGGGCATAGAGGGAGGAGCCAGTTCACACCCATTCAAAGTCTTATAGTGTGCCCATTTCTCTTGCGGATCCCGTCTATACCCCATGGTCTTTTTGGAGTTCCCAGCATCCTCTAGGACGTATGAGAAATTTGATTTCCATTGATAATTTTTGTGCAATTTTGTTGTCAGCACATTCAACTGTGTAAAGAACAAAGTATTTAATAAGAATATTTCATTCATTCAGATCTAGGATGTGTTATTTTAGTGTTCCCTTTATTTATTTTTGAGATATATATATATATATATATATATATATATTCATACACACAAGCTGGCAAATAATATATGGCACCACTTGGAACAGATACCATTCATCTTTCAGTGCAGGGAGGATTTGGTTGTCTTAATATGATAGGTGGGTGGAGTACTCGCTTCCCTGAGAGTACTAAGAACACTGCTAATAAGAACAATTGTATATCTGGATTAGCAGTGTTCTTAGTACCTATAGTGTGCACCTGCATTTTCTCTTGTCTGTGTGGTACTACAAGTCTCAGCATGATAGCACCTCTTATGTTTAGAATTAGGATGTGCAGTCCACGTCACCCCACACCTTTCCTGAGAGTCCAACCATTACATATTAGCTGTTTGAATAGACACGGAGAGCTTCCTTGGATTGTCATCCTGCTTCTGGCATATAGGACACAGTGCTCAGGCTACCAGGAAAATGTGACATGGAAAAGAGAAGAACTTCTTTACGTAAACTAAATGTTGGCTCTATTATTGAAGAGGTGACAGCTCTGTTAGGTGAAATAAGTGACACATTGCTGACCATACAGCCCTTCTGCAAGGGCATAGTCATGTTAAAAACAGATAAACCCTTTGGAACGGTTTTATGTTGCATCCGTGTAATTAACAAGTACCAAGGCACTTACTGCAGACACTTCTGGCTTTTGTTTCCATATAAAATGACAGTGAACTTATCTTGAAGCACTGTGGGGATACAGTTAATTTGTCGGCTTTCGGGATCCCGGCGGTCATGATACAGATGCTGAAATCCCGACGCCCAGGAGCTATACCCACTTGTTGTCCACGAAACCCATAGAGTGGGAACAGAACCTGTGGCGAACCCGTAAGGGTACCCTCTGCGCTAGCCCTGCTGCAAGCATTTTGGCGGGTGGGATGCCGCTGTTGGGATATTGACAGCCGGCATCCCATTCGCTGGGAATACGTATGAATTACGCACTGTGATTGTTTTTTTCTGAATGTTTTCACTGAAACCTTAGTACAGATTAATTTGCAAACAATTTAGCATTTTGTTATGACACATACCCATGATGGAATCCCTCCGGAAAACATCTCTGTCAAATATGTAAAAGGAAAGGTGGCGGAAATTTCGCGGAATCTCACAATAAAAATCTTCTCCATAAAATGGGCTAACAGGAAATAAAAACAAAACACAGATTAGTATGGTAAGTATATAGCCTTTTGTATTACCATTCCTTAAAAGTGAACGCTACTTTAAATATACAATAACCGTTAATGATGTAGGTTGTCAAAAGGGACGGAACTACCGGGTCCCATGATGATAAAGGGGCCAGCGGCAGAGCAGCCTTGGCTAGTCTGCTGACAGCTGCACAGCCTGGGCCAGCGACTCGTCTGTATACAGTTACATTTTTAGGGCTGGGGGAGCTATGCATATGCCCGGTTGCTCCCCAGACTCTTCTCAAGTAGGGGAACCAGTCTGATGTGGCTATGGTTATCAGTGGTAATCCTAGCTGGGATTCCTCAAGACAGCACTGTCCGGAATTCCCATAATGGGTCACAGCGCAAGTGATGGCACTGTCCGTGTCACTCAGGCTGGCCCTCTCTGCTCCAATCCGCCTGAGGAGGCCAAGGAAGTCACGTCTTCAGTTGCTCTCCTTGTTTTGGTTCAGGAGATGGGAGGAAGGTTGTCAGGGAATTATCTCACATAGAGAAAGGGTCTCTTGTTACTAGGCTTGGATGCAGAGAGAACATGAGGGGGCAAGACTCCTCAGATCACAGACACCCCCAGCCATCTCTCCAGCACCCTATGCTGAAACCCCCAACCACACTCCCTACTCCAGCACCCTATTCTCTGACACCCCAGCCATCTCTCTAAAACCCCATTCTCCGTTACCCCGTAATGGTGAAATCTCTCTCCAGCACCCTATTTTTACAACCCCACCACACTTCATGCTCCAGCAACCCATTCTCTGACAACCTAAGACATCTCTCCAGCACCTCATTCTAACACCCCCTACCACACCTGCTCTGTAATCCCATTTTCTGACAACCCCTGGCCATCTCTCTAGCACCCTATTTTGACACCCCCAGCCATCTCTCCAGCACCCCATTATGACACCCCCAACCACAATCCCTGCTCCAGCACCCCATTTTGATAACCCCTGCCTTCTCTGCAGCACCACATTTTTACACCCACACCACACATCCAGCTCCTTCACCCCATTCCCAGCCATCTCTCCTGCACCCCATGCGGACACACTCCAGCACCACAATTTCTGACACCTACAACCACACTGCCTGACCAGCACCCCATTCTCTGGCACCCCCAGCCATCTCTCCTGCACCGCATGCTGATACCCCCACCACACTCCCTGCTTCAGAACCCCATTCTGATAACCCAAGCCTTCTCTCCTGCACCCAATTCTGACACTACAGCCGTCTCTCAAGCACCCCATTCTCTGACACTCCCAGCCATCTCTCCAGCACCCCATTTTGATGCCCCCCACCATACTCCAACCCATTCTGACAAGCTTAGCCATCTCTCCAACAGCCCATTCTGACACCCCCAACCATCTCTATAGCACCCCACTCTCTAACATCCCTAGCCATCATTCTGATACCCCAACCACACTTCCTGCTCCAGCACCCCACTCTCTAACATCCCTAGCCATCATTCTAGCACCAATTCTGACACCCCAACCACACTTTCTGCTCCAGCACCCCATGCTGAAAACCCAAGCATTCTCTCCAGCACCCCATCCTGACAACCCAAGCCATCTCTCCAGCACCCCATTCTCACAACCCCCACACCTGCTCTGTATTACCATTTTCTGACAACCCCTGGCCATCTCTCTAGTACCATATTTTGACACCCCCAGCCACAATCCCTGCTCCAGCACCCCATTTTGATAACCCCTGCCTTCTCTGCAGCACCACATTTTTACACCCACACCACACATCCAGCTCCTTCAGCCCATTCCCAGCCATCTCTCCTGCACCCCATGCGGACACACTCCAGCACCACAATTTCTGACACCTACAACCACACTGCCTGACCAGCACCCCATTCTCTGGCACCGCCAGCCATCTCTCCTGCACCGCATGCTGATACCCCCACCACACTCCCTGCTTCAGAACCCCATTCTGATAACCCCAGCCGTCTCTCCAGCACCCCATTCTCTGACACTCCCATCCATCTCTCCAGCACCCCATTTTGATGCCCCCCATCATACTCCAACCCATTCTGACAAGCTTAGCCATCTCTCCAACAGCCCATTCTGACAACCCCAACCATCTCTATAGCACCCCACTCTCTAACATCCCTAGCCATCATTCTAGCACCAATTCGGACACCCCAACCTCACTTCCTGCTCCAGCACCCCATTCTGAAAACCCAAGCATTCTTTCCAGCACCCCATCCTGACAACCCAAGCCATCTCTCCAGCACCCCATTCTGACAACCCCCACACCTGCTCTGTATTACCATTTTCTGACAACCCCTGCCATCTCTCCAGCACACCATTATGACACCCCCAACCACACTGCCTGCTCCAGCACCCCATTCTTTGGCACCCCCAGCCATCTCTCCAGCAACCCAATCTGACACCACCCACCACATTTCCTGCTCTGTAATCCCATTCTCTGACAACCCAAGCCATCACTCCAGCACCCCAATTCCCCCATTCTGACACCTCCAGCCATCACTCCAGCTCCCTATTCAGACACCCTCACCCATCCCTCTAGCATACCTTCCAATGCACCAGACTTCGCTCTGATTTTCTCCCAACTAATATATACTGGTATGTTAACAGGCTCCTGACAATAAAACACCACCTAGTGTGTGTCCATGTGATAGGGAATATATAATGCAAGCACCAGTGAAGTAGGGACTGATGTGAATGACTGAAATATTCTCTATAAAGCGACCCGTAATATGCTACTACCTTCATTTTGTTTGACCTGTATGGGACAGTTGAGAGATGAGACTGAGAACCACTGCTTTAGAAGATAAATTAGGAGAAAACAAAAGAGAAGGTAACCACAAATCTGCACCTTGTGGAGTTATGTTTAGGTTTACTGAATATTGTGCTATGGGCTCCCCACCCCTCTCATCACCTCCTTATCCTACTACTTCCATACTTCTTCCCGGTTCACGCTAAGGGGTATATTCAATTGAAGTCGAAAACTGCCGTCTGTCAAAAAGACAGCAGTTTTCGACTTTTTAAGGTCGAATCCTGATTCGACCTATTCAATATTTCCCTACATTTTTCGACAAGTCGATAAATTTGACTTGTCGAAAAGCACGTGGATCGGCGGAATAGCTGCCGATCCACATGCTTGTGTCAAAAACTGAGCCAAATCCGACAGGTTTTGGCCCCCTTTTCGACCATCTCAGTCCGACATCAAAATGATGTCGGACTGAGATGCGGACCCAGAGGAGGCGAGGGGGGGCGAGCCACAGGGAGACGGGGGACAGCCGGCGGGCATACAGGGAGATTAGCGCTACAGCTGGATGTCACTCACACGCTCGACCTCACAACAGCTTCCACCTGGCTCCAGCACGCTGCTAGAGCCGGGTGGAAGCTGCCGTGAGGTCGGGCGGCTGAGTGACATCCTGCTGCAGCACTACTGTAGCGCTGATCTTCCCTGTATGCCAGCCGGCTGCCCCCCCCCCCCCCCCGCTAGTTTCCCCGTGGCTCACCCCACCTTTTCCTCCTCTGTGTCCCATCTAAATTCGACTTGAAAAAGTTGAATTAAGATGGGATTGAATAGGGGATGTCGGAATGGATCAGACTTTAATTGAATATACCCCTATTGCTCCAGTTTGTGTCTTTCTCTACAAACTTTCATCCTCACTCCCACCTCCACTCCTTACCCTTTTCCTGCGCATTCTGGAATGTCCGCTCAAATTTGAAATAAATTAGCACTCATCCACAATCTTTTCTGTCTCAAACTAGTTTAACCTTTTTGGCCTCACAGAAACCTGGATTTTCCCCTCTGATACCACCTCTCCTCTTCTCCCCTATGGGAGCCTCTCTTTCACCCATTTTACCAGTGCTGGTGACCGCCCAATAGTGGTGTGGGAATTTTTTTTTCCACCTGCTGCATCCAAACTCTCCCTCTCATTCTTCTTTTTTGGAGGACCATTCTATTCACTTTTTCTTTCCATTTGACCTTTATGTTGTGGTCATTTACTGGCCCTAGACCCCTCTATCAACTTCCTCCATAGCTTTGCAGGTGGCTCTCAACTTTCTTTGTTCCCTTATCCTCAGCAACCCCACTGACAACCCCTCTGACACTGCTTCCTAAAAACTTCTCACATCCTCCTCCGGCCTGTCCCAATGGTAATTTTCCCCCAACCATAATCACTGTCACTTTTAACTCATCTTCACCAACTCTTTCTACATTTCTGAATTCATCAACTAACCTCTCTCACTTTCCAACTACCACATGCTCTCCTTCACCCTCTCCTCGCCTCCAGCTACCAAAACCTCCTACATCAATCTCGACAACCTTGACCCAACCTAATTCTCCTCCTCTCTCCTATCACTGACCTGTCCTAACCAGAATGTTACACTGTAAAACATCTCTATTGCTTTTGCCCTCAACACTCCTCCTGCCTTTGATAACTCCATCAACCTCTGGTAGACCAATTTCTCACATCACCTTTGCTTCTAAAACTCTTGAGAGGCTTGTATACAGCCGTCTCTCTTCTCAGCTCACTCCCACATCAACCTTCTCTATTCTGACAACAAACATGAGCAATTACCATGTAGGGAGAATTGCTATTTTGCACTGCCACTTTAGGGGGTCATTCCAATTTGATCGTATCTGTGCTAAATTTAGCACAGCTACGATCATGTTCCCAGACAGGAGCTGCGCTGGCCGGGAGTTACTCAATAAGTACAAAAGCATCGCCGCTGTATGGAGGGATAGGGGGGGAGCCGAACAGACATGCGGGGCGGGCTAGCCCTGTGCTGGGCGTCCCCCCGCATGTCTGGGAACATGATCGTAGCTTTGCTGTGCTCCTGCGGCTGGCCGGAAGTTACTCGACGCTGCCCCTGGTCGCAGCGGCTGCGTGTGACGTCACGCAGCCGCTGCGGCCCGCCCCCCAGCAAAGGTCCGGCCACGCCGTGCCGCCCCCTCCCGCCCAGCGACCGCCTCTGCCTGTCAATCAGACAGAGGCGATCGCTAGGGAACGACGGCCTTCGGCCATCCGGCATGCACCGGCGTTCCCACCTGATCTCTGCGCTGTGATAAACTGCAGCGAGCGATCGGGTCGGAATGACCCCCTTAATCCGCTAAGGGAGAACTATACAAGACCGTGGGCCTGCTTCAGACTTGATCGTAGATGTGCTAAATTTAGCACATCTACGATCAGTCACACAGACATGTGGGGGGGGACACCCAGTACAGGGCTACTCTGCCCCGCATGTCGGCCCTACCCCCTCCCCCCCCCCCCCCTAACAGGTACAAAAGCATTGCACAGCAGCAATGCTTTTGTACTTTAGGAGTAGGCAGGGAGGGAGCTATTCATCACGATGAGGGTCGCAGCGGCTGCAGGTGACATCACACAGCCATCGCGGCCCGCCCCCACAGCTGTCCTGGCACACCTGCATTGCCCGGACCGCGTCCCCTAAACGGCAGCCAAACACCAAACATCTTTGCCCCGCCCCCTCCTAACCAGCGACCGCCTCTGCCTGTCAATCAGGCAGAGGCGATCGCAGGGCTGAGACAGCTGATGGCTGTCTGGCATGCGCCGGCACATGGGCAGTTCAGACCAGATCCCACAGACATGCAGGGGAACGCCTAGCACAGGGCTAGTCTGCCCCGTAGGTCAGGCCCGACCCCCCACATAAGTACAAAAGCATCGCATTGCTTTTGTACTTTAGGGGCAGCTCCCTGCCAGCGCAGCTCCTGCGCACTGGCAGGGAGCTACTCGTCGCTGTGAGGGTCAGGCTACTGCCGTGGCCTGCCCCCCCCCCCCCCCCAAACGGTTCGGTCACGCCTGTGTTGCCCGGACTGCGCACCCTAAATGGCTGCCAAACTTCGCCCGATCCGACTCAGCGACCGCCTCTGCTCGTCAATCAGGCAGAGGCGATCACAGAGCTGAGACGGCCGTTGGCTGTCTGGCTTGCGCAGTTCAGACCTGATCGGCTGCTGTGCGAAAACGCACAGCAGCGATCAGATCAGAATTAGGCGCTGTGTCCAGCACCTAAATGTGGCTGTTTTGTAGTAGCTGCTCAGAGCCTGCTAACGCAAGTATGTAGTCTACTTTACCGCATAAATACCGGTTAATAAACCTCACTGCACAATTGACAGATTTAGAAAGCAATAAACAGAGGTCTAAAACAAACATGGCATTGCACTTTATCTAAAATGCAAAGGACATCTAACATAAAGGTATTTACAGGCCATAATCTAGTAAAACCAGTCGAACAACAACATAAATCTGTTCCATTCAACCATAACAAACACTACCTGGTATTATAGCTAGAAAATATAATTTGTGTTTCCATTTAAAAATATTGACACCAAACGCCAGTATATTCATAGAATGACTTTCCAAGCAGAATATCATCATCAGGAGTTAATCAGGTAGAGTAATTTAGGGAGGTTAGGATAGATTTGGGAACTTCATAAGCCTGCCTGAAGCGGCAAGTATTTAGCAAACATTTCAAGGTTTAGAAGCAATGGGGAAAATATATTAAGTGGCAGGTTTGCAATACAGTGGGATTGAAAATTGGTTCTAATTTCAAAATACAGCATTTAATAAAGTTGATGCACATTGGCTTTTAAGTCCTTATGCTGCGGATTAAAAGCATACCTTCGATCCATGCATATTTTTATATTTCAAAAATGGAAAATTTGCCATATATTAATTTAAAAAACAACAACAACAACAACAACAACAACAACAACAACACAGAATTCCTCTTCAACAACAACAACATAGAATTTCTCTAAAAATTGTCTTGACAGCCAAGCTGGTAGTGGATAATCCGGGGGACAATATGGGTGGGGTCCACAGGTTTTTTTTTATTCACTAAGTACAGTAGCACTAGGTTTTACCAGCCACAGCTAGTGGCACTAAAGCAGGGGGGGAGGGGGGGTCAGTTGACTTGGGTATTGAAACAGCGCCGTCATGAGTTGGCATGTTTTGTTGATTTACTCAGATCAATGATCTTTACGACATTCAAGCGGTTTGCACACAGCTTTTAAAGCACTGGTTGGACAGCAAAAGGTTCATTCTGAGCTGCATATACTGCTTTGTAGATTCACTAGCGATTTAATCATTAAAAATATGAATAAATTGCACCGTGAACACTGGAAAGATCAGGTTCAATGGTGCCTATTTAGTAATCGGCTAATCTGTAATCAGTAAGTGGTAAACTCAGCTGAAACCATGCCCACTGAGTAAGTGCCAGTCTGGATAAGCAGTGTTCATTGGGGCAGATGTATTAACCTGGAGAAGGCATAAGGAAGTGATAAACCAGTGATATGTGCAAGGTGATAAAGGCAGCAGCCAATGAGATCCTAACTGTTAATTTACATACTGGATCTGATTGGCTGGTGTGTTTATCACCTTGCACATATCACTGGTTTATCACTTCCCTATGCCTTCTCCAGGTTAATACATCTGCCCCATTGTTTGTTAGAACCGGAAACAATGTCAGTGTATACAATGCTATTTGACAGGGGGGGGGGGGGGGGATCACATTAACAGAAGCACCTTTAAAAAGTTATTGCTGGTGTACAATAACCACATACACAGTACATTTAATGGTAAGCTATTATTACAAAATAATTAAATAGATCTATTAAAAATGAACCTTTTCCTCCATCAACAACCACCCCAACCTAGCAAAGTACCCATCTAATGGCAAATATGGAGGAAAAAGTAGAAATTAAAAATGGAAATTTTCCAAAAATTAGAATCTTCTTTTATAAAAATTCCATCTTAATAGCCTATGTGGAAGTATGTTTCAACAGGAATACAGAAAAATATACTGAGTGGATTGACATAGCAAAGGATCATGACCCACTGTCATAACTAAGTTTTATATTTTCACTACAGGAATTTCTATATACCTTGACCTTTAACAGCAATATAATTGCCATGTAACATTCTGAGTGGTCATACACACAGGGCACACAAATGAAAATCAAGGTTAGGTAAGAGAGTTGTTCGAAGAAAGAAGAAGAGAAAAATAAGATTTTACTTACCGATAAATCTATTTCTCATAGTCCGTAAAGGATGCTGGGGACTCCGTCAGGACCATGGGGATTAGCGGCTCCGCAGGAGACAGGGCACAAAAAGTAAGCTTTTAGGATCACATGGTGTGTACTGGCTCCTCCCCCTATGACCCTCCTCCAAGCCTCAGTTAGGTACTGTGCCCGGACGAGCGTACACAATAAGGAAGGATCTTGAATCCCGGGTAAGACTCATACCAGCCACACCAATCATACCGTACAACCTGTGATTTGAACCCAGTTAACAGTATGATAACAACGAAGGAGCCTCTGAAAAGATGGCCCACAACAATAATAACCCGATTTTTGTAACAATATTTATGTACAAGTAATGCAGACAATCCGCACTTGGGATGGGCGCCCAGCATCCACTACGGACTATGAGAAATAGATTTATCGGTAAGTAAAATCTTATTTTCTCTAACGTCCTAGTGGATGCTGGGGACTCCGTCAGGACCATGGGGATTATACCAAAGCTCCCAAACGGGCGGGAGAGTGCGGATGACTCTGCAGCACCGAATGAGAGAACTCCAGGTCCTCCTCAGCCAGGGTATCAAATTTGTAGAATTTTACAAACGTGTTCCCGCCTGACCACGTAGCTGCTCGGCAAAGTTGTAAAGCCGAGACCCCTCGGGCAGCCGCCCAAGATGAGCCCACCTTCCTTGTGGAATGGGCATTTACAGATTTTGGCTGTGGCAGGCCTGCCACAGAATGTGCAAGTTGAATTGTACTACAAATCCAACGAGCAATAGTCTGCTTAGAAGCAGGAGCACCCAGCTTTTTGGGTGCATACAATATAAACAGCAAGTCAGACTTTCTGACTCCAGCCGTCCTGGAATTATATATATATATATATATATATATATATATATATATATATATATATATATATTTCAGGGCCCTGACAACGTCTAGCAACTTGGAGACCTCCAAGTCCCTAGTAGCCGCAGGCACCACAATAGGTTGTTTCAGGTGAAACGCTGACACCACCTTAGGAAGAAACTGGGGACGAGTCCCAGTTCTGCCCCGTCCGAATGGAAAATCAAATATGGGCTTTTGTAAGACAAAGCCGCCAATTCTGACAATCGCCTGGCCGAGGCCAGGGCCAACAGCATGGTCACTTTCCATGTGAGATATTTCAAATCCACAGATTTGAGCGGTTCAAACCAATATGATTTGAGGAATCCCAACACTACTTTGAGATCCCACGGTGCCACTGGAGGCACAAAAGGGGCTGTATATGCAATACTCCCTTGACAAATGTCTGGACTTCAGGAACTGAAGCCAATTCTTTCTGGAAGAAAATCTACAGGGCCGAAACTTGAACCTTAATGGACCGCAATTTGAGGCTCATAGACACTCCTGTTTTCAGGAAGTGCAGAAATCGACCTAGTTGAAATTTCTTCGTGGGGCCTTCCTGGCCTCACCCACGCAACATATTTTCACCACATGTGGTGATAACGTTGTGCGGTCACCTCCTTCCTGGCTTTGACCAGGGTAGGTATGACCTCTTCCGGAATGCCTTTTCCCTTAGAATCCGGCGTTCAACCGCCATGCCGTCAAACGCAGCCGCGGTAAGTCTTGGAACAGACATGGTACTTGCTGAAGCAAGTCCCTTCTTAGCTCCTGAGGCCATTAGTCCTCTATGAGCATCTCTTGAAGTTCCGGGTACCAAGTCCCTCTTGGCCAATCCGGAGCCACGAGTATAGTTCTTACTCCTCTACGTCTTATAATTCTCAATACCTTGGTTATGAGAAGCAGAGGAGGGAACACATACACCGACTGTTACACCCACGGTGTTACCAGGACATCCACAGCTATCACCTGAAGGTCTCGTGACCTGGCGCAATACCTGTCCCGTTTTTTGTTCGGGCGGGACGCCATCATGTCCACCTTTGGTCTTTCCCAACGTTCACAATCATGCGGAAAACTTCCCTATGAAGTTCCCACTCTCCCGGGTGGAGGTCGTGCCTGCTGAGGAAGTCTGCTTCCCAGTCGTCCACTCCCGGAATGAACACTGCTGACAGTGCTATCACATGATTTTCCGCCTAGCGAAAAATCCTTGCAGTTTTGCCACTGCCCTCCTGCTTCTTGTGCCGCCCTTTCTGTTTACGTGGGCGACTGCCGTGATGTTATCCCACTGGATCAATACCGGCTGACCTTGAAGCAGAGGTCTTGCTAAGTTTAGAGCATTATAAATTTGCTCTTAGCTCCAGTATATTTATGTGGAGAGAATTCTCCAGACTTGATCACACTCCCTGGAAATTTTTTCCCTGTGTGACTGCTCCCCAGCCTCTCAGGCTGGCATCCGTGGTCACCAGCATCCAATCCTGAATGCCGAATCTACGGCCCTCTAGAAGATGAGCACTCTGTAATCACCACAGGAGAGACACCCTTGTCCTTGGATATAGGGTTATCCGCTGATGCATCTGAAGATGCGATCCGGACCATTTGTCCAGCAGATCCCACTGAAGAGTTCTTGCGTGAAATCTGCCGAATGGAATCGCTTCGTAATAAGCCACCATTTTTACCAGGACTCTTGTGCAATGATGCACTGACACTTTTCCTGGTTTTAGGAGGATCCCGATTAGCTCGGATAACTCCCTGGCTTTCTCCTCTGGGAGAAACACCTTTTTCTGGACTGTGTCCAGAATCATCCCTAGGACCAGCAGACGTGTCGTCGGAACAACTGCGGTTTTGGAATATTTAGAATCCACCCGTGTTGCCGTAGAACTACTTGAGATAGTGCTACTCCGACCTCCAACTGTTCTCTGGACCTTGTTCTTATCAGGAGGTCGTCCATTTTCTTTGAAGACGAATCCTCATTTCGGTCATTACCTTGGTAAGGACCCGGGGTGCCTTGGACAATCCAACGGCATCGTCTGAAACTGATAGTGACAGTTCTGTACCACGAACCTGAGATACCCTTGGTGAGAAAGGCAAATTTTGGGACATGGAGGTAAGCATCCCTGATGTCCCGGGACACCATATAGTCCCCTTCTTCCCGGTTCGCTATCACTGCTCTGAGTGACTCCATCTGGATTTGAACCTTTGTAAGTGTTCAAATATTTCAGATTTAGAATAGGTCTCACCTAGCCTTCTGGCTTCAGTACCACAATATAGTGTGGAATAATACCCCTTTCCCTGTTGTAGGAGGGGTAATTTTATTATCACCTGCTGGGAATACAGCTTGTGAATTGTTTTCAATACTGCCTCCCTGTCGGAGGGAGACATTGGTACAGCAGACTACAGGAACCTGCGAGGGGGAAACGTCTCGACATTCCAATCTGTACCCCTTGGATACTACTTGTAGGATCCAGGGGTCCTGTACGGTCCTAGCGTCATGCTGAGAACTTGGTAGAAGCGGTGGAGGGCTTCTGTTCCTGGGAATGGGCTGCCTGCTGCAGTCTTCTTCCCTTTCCTCTATCCCTGGGCAGATATGACTCTTATAGGGACGAAAGGACTGAGGCTGAAAAGACGGTGTCTTTTTCTGCAGAGATGTGACTTAGGGTAAAAACCGGTGGATTTTCCAGCAGTTGCCGTGGCCACCAGGTCCCATGGACCGACCCCAAATAACTCCTCCCCTTTATACGGCAATACATCTTTGTGCCGTTTGGAATCTGCATCACCTGACCACTGTCGTGTCCATAAACATCTTCTTGCAGATATGGACATCGCATTTACTCTTGATGCCAGAGTGCAAATATCCCTCTGCGCATCTCGCATATATAGAAATGCATCCTTTAAATGCTCTATAGTCAATAAAATACTGTCCCTGTCAAGGGTATCAATATTTTTAGTCAGGGAATCCGACCAAGCCACCTCAGCTCTGCACATCCAGGCTGAGGCGATCGCTGGTCGCAGTATAACACCAGCATGTGTGTGTATACTTTTTAGGATATTTTCCAGCCTCCTATCAGCTGGCTCCTTAAGTACGGCCCTATCTGTAGATGGTACCGCCACTTGTTCTGATAAGCATGTGAGCGCCTTATCCACCCTAAGGGGTGTTTCCCAACGCGCCCTAACTTCTGGCGGGAAAGGGTATACCGCCAATAATTTTCTATCGGGGGAAACCCACGCATCATCACACACTTCATTTAATTTATCTGATTCAGGAAAAACTACAGGTAGTTTTTTCACATCCCACATAATACCCTTTTTTGTGGTACTTGTAGTATCAGAAATATGTAACACCTCCTTCATTGCCCTTAACGTGTGGCCCTAAAGGAAAATACGTTTGTTTCTTCACCGTCGACACTGAAATCAGTGTCCGTGTCTGGGTCTGTGTCGATCGACTGAGGTAAATGGGCGTTTTACAGCCCCTGACGGTGTTTGAGACGCCTGGACAGGTACTAATTTGATCGCCGGCCGTCTCATGTCGTCAACCGGCTTGCAGCGTGTTGACATTATCACGTAATTCCATAAATAAGCCATCCATTCCGGTGTCGACTCCCTAGAGAGTGACATCACCATTACAGGCAATTTGCTCCGCCTCCTCACCAACATTTTCCTCATACATGTCGACACACACGTACCGACATACAGCACACACATAGGGAATGCTCTGATAGAGGACAGGACCCACTAGCCCTTTGGGGAGACAGAGGGAGAGTTTGCCAGCACACACCAAAACGCTATAATTATACAGGGACAACCTTTATATAAGTGTTCCTCCCTTATAGCATTTAATATATATTCATATCGCCAAATCAGTGCCCCCCCTCTCTGTTTTAACCCTGTTTCTGTAGTGCAGTGCAGGGGAGAGCATGGGAGCCTTCCCACCAGCATTTCTGTGAGGGAAAATGGCGCTGTGTGCTGAGGAGAATAGGCCCCGCCCCCTTTTCGGCGGGCTTCTTCTCCGGAGTTTGTGATATCTGGCAGGGGTTAAATACATCCATATAGCCTCAAGGGCTATATGTGATGTATTTTTCGCCATACAGGTATTATACATTGCTGCCCAGGGCGCCCCCCCCCCGCGCCCTGCACCCTCCGTGACCGCTGTGTGAAGTGTGCTGACAACAATGGCGCACAGCTGCAGTGCTGTGCGCTACCTGATGAAGACAAAGTCTTCTGCCGCCTGGTTCCGGACCTCTTCAATCTTCAGCATCTGCAAGGGGGGTCGGCGGCGCGGCTCCGGGACGAACCCCAGGGCGAGACCTGTGTTCCGACTCCCTCTGGAGCTAATGGTGTCCAGTAGCCTAAGAAGCCAATCCATCCTGCACGCAGGTGAGTTCACTTCTCTCCCCTAAGTCCCTCGTAGCAGTGAGCCTGTTGCCAGCAGGACTCACTGAAAATAAAGAACCTAAAAACTTTTTCTAAGCAACTCTTTAAGAGAGCCACCTAGATTGCACCCTGCTCGGACGGGCACAAAAACCTAACTGAGGCTTGGAGGAGGGTCATAGGGGGAGGAGCCAGTACACACCATGTGATCCTAAAAGCTTACTTTGTGTGCCCTGTCTCCTGCGGAGCCGCTAATCCCCATGGTCCTGACGGAGTCCCCAGCATCCACTAGGACGTTAGAGAAAGTATGTCTCTTTGCTGGCGCACAAATAAGGATTAAAAATTAACCTTTAATAAATTCATTAAAATGTCTAACCACGAAATAAGAAAAGTACAATAAACCTATGTAACAGAATTACCATATATAGTAAATGGAAATAAATGTATTTATTAAAAGACCGGCTACCTGTATCGTGTCTTTATTAGTCCAAATTGAATGTATCCTAGACAGACTGTACTCAGTTTATATAGTTCATTATGTCAATTCTTAACTTGTTAATTAGCAACAATTAGCCTAATATAGAAATGCTGAGTATTGTGTAATATTTATTAATTATGTATTGGTAATTTGCCAATATGTATCATAAATCTGGCAGTAGTTTTAGATATCGTTCACTGCAACACTCCCTCACTTCAAGCCAATCAATATAATCTCATGTAGCAGCTATTATAATAGACGCAATGTAGCTAATATAAGGGTATTTAATAGTTCCCCCACTATTCAATAGTCATTGCACATCTATACATTTATAATTGGTACAGGCTATATGCTATTCCTATATGCCCATTATAGCAGTTGTATATGTGTAGTGAGCACGTGCCTGTATATTTATTAAGTGGGGCTGCTGATAAGCACAGTTGTTTTGCTAGAAGAATTGCTTTGAGTAAAGAGAATTGTATCCTTCCACAGTAACTGCATTTGTTACAGTGAATGCTATGTAGCTATTAGATCGCTCATGTAGCAGTAGCTACCTTTGTTGCAAACCCATCAGTGTAATCACCCACAGTGACTATTGTTGTTATAATAAGATACAATGTAGCTAATGGAGAGAGCTTTTCATAAGAAGGGAGAGAGCATCAGATGTGTCTTCTTATGAGAGAAAATGTTTATGAGCTAAATTGTTTTTAAACCGCTCTATAATGCATACTGTGTACTATGTTCATGAGTCCCCACTATATTAGTTCTAGATGTGCATCAGGTATATATCTGTGTGAAGTAAGTGGGGTACCAAGAGTAAAAATAAATATCAAATAATTAACAAGTCACATTATTATGTGCAATCCCTATAGCTGAATAACTGTACAGTGATTGTGTTTCATATATTTAATTTGTCACTGATAGTTTAGTGCATATAGGAGCACTGAATTCTAGACAGTAAATAAATCTTTGGCTAGTATGTCAGCATTGTAGTTAATACACTCTGCAATTGCTGATAGCTGTATATTATGTTGTATCAAACTACTGGTTAAGCCTGCTGAATGCACAATTATTGCAGCTCCCAATAGATCTTATATTAGCCAAATAACTCCTTGTTCTCAGAGAGATTTATCTGTTACTGTGTCAATCTATGACTTGTTAGCTAGCAGCACAGTGCATAGGATTCAAATAATGCCAGTCTAATCTCCCCAACAGATCCCCATTACCATAACAATCTGTATTCAGTAATATATTTGTTAATAGGGCAACATTGAAGGTTAAATCAGGCTAATGCTAATCTGATGCAGAATCTCCCATATGCAGTGCTACACATTCATTTTATGTGGCTTGAGATCATCAGTTGGTCAAATGACAGGCAGTTTATATTTATATTGATTATGAGAAAATTTGACCAATGAGAAAACGAATAGAAAAAATGTAGCTAACTTGATGAGGCATCATTTACTCAACTAAGCACACGGCTCAGCCAAACTACACTCAATACTGTGTAAAACTTTAAAAGCAACAACAATCCTAATGGCCATTAAGACTCGCTTTGTATTTTTAGAGAATTCTATAGGCAGAGACATCGAATAAACAAAAATGTAGTCAGTCAGCTTTTCATGTATAACTTTAAGGAGGGAAAAGCAAGTGTACAACAGTTCTGTAGGACATGTCAGCTGCAAAAAGGAAAAACAACAGCAGGTACAACTTTAAGAAGATGATACATGTGTGTATGTTGAATAAGTTGTTTTAACTTATTATTGATAATCAAGGTTTTATGAAGGTTAGAGGATAGCGTATGCGGCATTTGAAGCCTAACACTTTGCCTATCGCTAACTTTAATCGTACATATACTGTATCTTAAACCATATTTAGAACTTGAGTATTTTGCTACATGGTCAATAACGTCTGTATATTAAACTACCAAATAAACAAATCTTACCCCCTCTGTTTCTATTTTAAAATCTTGAGAGAAAATAAACCATGTCCGGGCTTTCTAAATTTGTTTCAGAAAGAACTCTACTAAATGCTTCCCAAGTACACAATAAATGTATTTTTAATATTTCCTGTGGAGCAGCCACAGGATTTTTTTGGCCTTTCTGCCATGCAAGATAAGCAAAGTTTACATCATGTGCAACTCATTGTGGTAAGCGAGGCTTATTAGAGACTGCTGACCAACCGTACAAGAACACATCAAGCATTGTTTGCAGAAACACTTCAAACAGGAGTTCAACCATACTAGTCTGTGTAAATAACATAAAGAACAAAGACTAGACATTTGTCACTTTTCATGTTGTTCCTCTTAGTTTGTTTAGTAGGTGAGCGTCTTCTGGAGTGGAGTATCTATACGCAACACGGCCTTCACACAACCAAGATGATCAAAAACCATACACAGAGGCAACAACCTAAATAGGAAATTTGAGCTACGGTATAAGAGGCAAACTATGGCAGATAATATTTAGGGCTGATATAATGCATATTAATGAATTAGGAGTGTTTCAAAACCCTTACATGCTTTCTTTGTGCTATGTTACAAGATGTTTTCAGCTGCATTAAGAAGCAACTAGAATGTGCCTCAAAACAAGAGGAGTTATTCCCTATGGAGGGGAGATAATCTCTGGTTTTCCGTGTCATTACTGAGTGAGAGAGTATAAAGAATATAACCAGGTAAGTATCTTATTGGTTTAAGAGGAACTCAGTAAGAAAAGTAAAAAATAAATATATAAAAATCCAAATGGCTGGCACTCCGTGGGTGGAAAAACAGACTCCCAACAGACTTTTCAAACAATTGAATAACCCCCTACCTCCCCCTGTGTCTGCAGTGGTTACTTGCATCTGTACCCTCCCGTTTCTTGTGCCCGTGCTGGGGCCGAAAACAAATATATTAGCCGTAGGGAGGCACTCACACGACTAACATAATTAAACACTAGATCCCAGAAAGTAGGTTGGAGACCTACTTTCTGGGATCAAGTGTTTGCTTGTTCTTTACTCTCAGTGAATCGATGAAGAGACTGCTGGCTGGCAAGATGGCTCTTTATGATGCAGATGTGTGCATGGCGTGGGGGGAATTCTTTAGCCACAGTAATCCCCCAATGTCTCTAGGGGCACCCTAACTGTCTACCAGTACAGAGTAGACAGGAAAGACAAGGAAGGTAAGGAGTGCTATGATATTCTGGGGCGTGCACATTTCTTTTTGGTTCTAGTTTATTTTAGTACATGAGGATTTAACTTGATGGCTGTAGTTATCTCCCCACTGACTCATGAACAGACATTGAATACATGCTGCCCTGAGCTGATAGTTGATAGGAGGGGAGTTGCTATAAAAATACAGAGTGGCATCTTCTTTAAATTCCCAATGGTGAATGATTTCAAAATGGCCCTCAGCTTCACACACACATATACACACACATCCACCCACATATATAAATTACATTTGCCACAGAACATAGCACAAAAGGCACATTCAGCATCAAAGGATTATATTGGAATGTTGAAATAATGTCTTCCAGAGGCTAAATGTGACCAGAGAAGCACATGGGTAACGCCAATCAGAAATTATAAACCGGAGAGTATAAAAGAGATTATATATAGCCTTTATTCATAAACGGAGACAAAACTGAATGCTGTTCTGTATTAAGTTTTATTCAGATTCTAATAACAAAAACACTTTGTATTACACATTATAATCATTTATCGTATTTGCTTCGGTGGAACATCTTAAGAGTAAGGACTTAGTAGCAGAGTATAACAATAAGTAGCAACAGGGAAGTGCACATTATGTCGCAGGGAACTGCCGGTTAGCATGAACGACAAACCCTTTGATATTGTAACAGAAATTTAAATATGTTTCACTCACTTTAAAGTGTGTGAAACATATTGTGGACTTTTGAATAGACTACATTGCACTTTCTGAACGCTTTTACAAACACAATCTACTGTACTCGAACTACACAGCATTACATTTAAAGTGCCTATGTATTAATAAATGAGGCACTACATCTGTATCAGAACAAATATTTTCATTTTGAATAAAAATACCTCTGCTATGTACTAAACTTAACACACAGGGTTATAGGCTACGTCTCAACCTGTCCTCTTTAGAAGGTTTAATATATATCCCCCCTCACCTTTCCCAAAGTCTATTACAATGTGCATTATTACTTTATTATTTATATATTTGCATAGGTACGCTTGGGCAAATAATAAAAATAAAAACTTAGTCCTCACATTGCTCTTTAAGTCAACATCATCTGTTTTAAAAATACCTGTTCTGCTCTGCACTGCATTACCGGTGCTGGGCCCTGCTCCAATGGGGTTAATGTATTAATCTAGTTTATTGGATACGCTAGAATATCAAATAGAAAAAGGTAAGATTCTGTACACATCTAATCTCAAGATTACTTCACATGTATTTGTAATGTATCTAAACAACATAGGGAATATCATTCAAAAATTAGATACAGTAGCATCGCTCGGTTGGTGGTGCTCCCAAGAGTCACACAATATATCAAATACATGGAAAGAGGGAGAAGACTCTTTTGGCTGGGACACTCTTATTAAATCATAATTATAAAATCATTTAACTTTTAATGGTATCCAGACAAAAAACTTTGCAACTAAATGACAAATCGAACACACACATGTAATAAGATTTTACTTACCGATAAATCTATTTCTCGTAGTCCGTAGTGGATGCTGGGGACTCCGTCAGGACCATGGGGATTAGCGGCTCCGCAGGAGACAGGGCACAAAAATAAAGCTTTAGGATCAGGTGGTGTGCACTGGCTCCTCCCCCTATGACCCTCCTCCAAGCCTCAGTTAGGATACTGTGCCCGGACGAGCGTACACAATAAGGAAGGATTTTGAATCCCGGGTAAGACTCATACCAGCCACACCAATCACACCGTACAACTTGTGATCTGAACCCAGTTAACAGTATGACAACGTAGGAGCCTCTGAACAGACGGCTCACAACAAGAACAACCCGATTTTTTTGCAACAATAACTATGTACAAGTATTGCAGACAATCCGCACTTGGGATGGGCGCCCAGCATCCACTACGGACTACGAGAAATAGATTTATCGGTAAGTAAAATCTTATTTTCTCTAACGTCCTAGTGGATGCTGGGGACTCCGTCAGGACCATGGGGATTATACCAAAGCTCCCAAATGGGCGGGAGAGTGCGGATGACTCTGCAGCACCAAATGAGAGAACTCCAGGTCCTCTTTAGCCAGGGTATCAAATTTGTAGAATTTTACAAACGTGTTCTCCCCCGACCACGTAGCTGCTCGGCAGAGTTGTAATGCCGAGACCCCTCGGGCAGCCGCCCAGGATGAGCCCACCTTCCTTGTGGAATGGGCCTCGACAGATTTAGGCTGTGGCAGGCCTGCCACAGAATGTGCAAGTTGAATTGTGCTACAAATCCAACGAGCAATCGTCTGCTTAGAAGCAGGAGCACCCAGCTTGTTGGGTGCATATAGTATAAACAGCGAGTCAGATTTTCTGACTCCAGCCGTCCTTGAAATATATATTTTCAATGCCCTGACAACGTCCAGCAACTTGGAATCCTCCAAATCGCTAGTAGCCGCAGGCAGCACAATAGGCTGGTTCAGGTGAAACGCTGACACCACCTTAGGCAGAAAATGAGGACGCGTCCGCAGTTCTGCCCTGTCCGAATGGAAAATCAGATATGGGCTTTTATACGATAAAGCCGCCAATTCTGACACTCTCCTGGCTGAAGCCAGGGCCAGTAGCATGGTTACTTTCCATGTAAGATATTTCAAATCCGCCGATTTGAGTGGCTCAAACCAATAGGATTTGAGAAAATCCAAAACTACATTAAGGTCCCACGGAGCCACTGGGGGTACAACCGGGGGCTGTATATGTAGTACTCCTTTTACAAAAGTCTGGACTTCAGGAACTGAAGCCAATTCTTTCTGGAAGAAAATCGACAGGGCCGAAATTTGAACCTTAATGGACCCTAACTTGAGGCCCATAGACAATCCTGTTTGCAGGAAATGTAGGAATCGACCCAATTGAAATTCCTCCGTGGGGGCCTTCCTGGCCTCACACCACGCAACATATTTTCTCCAAATGCGGTGATAATGTTGTGCAGTCACCTCCTTCCTGGCTTTAACCAGTGTAAGAATGACCTCTTCTGGAATGCCTTTTTCCCTTAGAATTCGGCGTTCAACCGCCACGCCGTCAAACGCAGCCGCGGTAAGTCTTGGAATAGACACGGTCCCTGCTGAATCAGGTCCCGTCTTAGAGGTAGAGGCCACGGATTTTCCGTGAGCATCTCCTGAAGTTCCGGGTACCAAGTTCTTCTTGGCCAATCCGGAGCCACGAGTATCGTTCTTACTCCCCTTTGCCGTATAATTCTCAGTACTTTGGGTATGAGAGGCAGAGGAGGAAACACATACACTGACTGGAACACCCACGGTGTTACCAGAGCGTCCACAGCTATTGCCTGAGGGTCTCTTGACCTGGCGCAATACCTGTCCAGTTTTTTGTTGAGGCGAGACGCCATCATATCCACCTTTGGTTTTTCCCAACGGTTCACAATCATGTGGAAGACTTCTGGATGAAGTCCCCACTCTCCCGGGTGTAGATCGTGTCTGCTGAGGAAGTCTGCTTCCCAGTTGTCCACTCCCGGAATGAACACTGCTGACAGTGCTATCACATGATCTTCCGCCCAGCGAAGAATCCTTGCAGCTTCTGCCATTGCTCTCCTGCTTCTTGTGCCGCCCTGTCTGTTTACGTGGGCGACTGCCGTGATGTTGTCCGACTGGATCAACACCGGCTGACCCTGAAGCAGGGGTTTTGCCAGGCTTAGAGCATTGTAAATCGCTCTTAGCTCCAGTATATTTATGTGAAGAGACATCTCCAGGCTTGACCATACTCCCTGGAAGTTTCTTCCCTGTGTGACCGCTCCCCAGCCTCTCAGACTGGCATCCGTGGTCACCAGGACCCAGTCCTGTATGCCGAATCTGCGGCCTTCTAACAGATGAGCACTCTGCAACCACCACAGAAGAGACACCCTTGTCCGTGGCGATAAGGTTATCCGCTGATGCATCTGCAGATGCGATCCGGACCATTTGTCCAGCAGATCCCACTGAAAAGTTCGTGCGTGGAATCTGCCGAATGGGATTGCTTCGTAAGAAGCCACCATCTTTCCCAGGACTCTTGTGCATTGATGCACAGACACTTTACCTGGTTTTAGGAGGTTCCTGACAAGTTCGGATAACTCCTTGGCTTTCTCCTCCGGAAGAAACACCTTTTTCTGAACCGTGTCCAGAATCATTCCCAGGAAAAGCAGACGTGTTGTCGGGGTCAACTGAGATTTTGGAAAATTCAGGATCCACCCGTGTTGTTGCAGCACTACTTGGGTTAGTGCTACTCCGTCCTCCAGCTGTTCTCTGGACCTTGCCCTTATCAGGAGATCGTCCAAGTAAGGGATAATTAATACGCCTCTTCTTCGCAGAAGAATCATCATTTCGGCCATTACCTTGGTAAAGACCCGAGGTGCCGTGGACAATCCAAACGGCAGCGTCTGAAACTGATAATGACAGTTTTGCACCACGAACCTGAGGTACCCTTGATGTGAAGGGCAAATTGGGACATGCAGGTAAGCATCTTTTATGTCCAGGGACACCATAAAGTCCCCTTCTTCCAGATTCGCTATCACTGCTCTGAGTGATTCCATCTTGAACTTGAATTTTTGTATGTACAGGTTCAAAGATTTCAGATTTAGAATAGGTCTTACCGAGCCGTCCGGCTTCAGTACCACAAATAGCGTGGAGTAATACCCCTTTTCCTGTTGTAGGAGGGGTACCTTTACTATCACCTGCTGAGAAAACAGCTTGTGAATGGCTTCCAATACCGTCGCCCTGTCTGAGGGAGACGTTGGCAAAGCAGACTTTAGGAACCGGCGAGGGGGAGACTTCTCGAATTCCAACCTGTAACCCTGAGATACTACCTGCAGGATCCAGGGGTCCACCTGTGAGCAAGCCCACTGCGCGCTGAAATTCTTGAGTCGACCCCCCACCGTTCCTGAGTCCGCTTGTAAAGCCCCAGCGTCATGCTGAGGGCTTTGCAGAACCCGCGGAGGGCTTCTGTTCCTGGGAAGGAGCTGCTTGCTGCCCTCTCTTACCCTTTCCTCTGCCTCGGGGCAGATAGGACTGTCCTTTTGCCCGCTTCTTATAGGACCGAAAGGACTGCGGTTGAAAAGACGGTGTCTTTTTCTGTTGGGAGGGGGTCTGAGGTAAAAAAGTGGATTTCCCGGCAGTTGCCGTGGCCACCAAATCCGATAGACCGACGCCAAATAATTCCTCCCCTTTATACGGCAATACTTCCATATGCCGTTTGGAATCCGCATCACCTGACCACTGTCGTGTCCATAAACTTCTTCTGGCAGATATGGACATCGCACTTACTCTCGATGCCAGAGTGCAAATATCCCTCTGAGCATCTCGCATATAAAGAAAAGCATCCTTTAATTGCTCTAAAGTCTGTAAAATACTGTCCCTATCCAGGGTATCAATATTTTCAGTCAGGGAATCCGACCAGACCACCCCAGCACTGCACATCCAGGCTGAAGCGATGGCTGGTCGCAGTATAACACCAGTATGTGTGTATATACTTTTTAGGGTAGTTTCCAGCCTCCTATCAGCTGGATCCTTGAGGGCGGCCGTATCAGGAGACGGTAACGCCACTTGTTTTGATAAGCGTGTGAGCGCCTTATCCACCTTAGGGGGTGTTTCCCAGCGCGCCCTAACCTCTGGCGGGAAAGGGTATAATGCCAATAACTTTTTTGAAATTAGCACTTTTCTATCTGGGTTAACCCACGCTTCATCACATACATCATTCAATTCCTCTGATTCAGGAAAAACTACAGGTAGTTTTTTCACCCCCCACATAATACCCCTTTTTGTGGTACTTGTAGTATCAGAGATATGCAAAGCCTCCTTCATTGCCGTGATCATATAACGTGTGGCCCTACTGGAAAATACGTTTGTTTCTTCACCGTCGACACTAGATTCAGTGTCCGTGTCTGGGTCTGTGTCGACCGACTGAGGTAAAGGGCGTTTTACAGCCCCTGACGGTGTCTGAGACGCCTGGGCAGGTACTAACTGGTTTTCCGGCCGTCTCATGTCGTCAACTGATTTTTGTAATGTGCTGACATTATCACGTAATTCCATAAACAAAGCCATCCATTCCGGTGTCGACTCCCTGGGGGGTGACATCACCATTACCGGCAATTGCTCTGCCTCCACACCAACATCGTCCTCATACATGTCGACACACACGTACCGACACACAGCAGACACACAGGGAATGCTCTATTGAAGACAGGACCCCACTAGCCCTTTGGGGAGACAGAGGGAGAGTTTGCCAGCACACACCCAAGCGCTATAATATATATGGGAACAACCCTATATAAGTGTTGTATCCTTATAGCAGCTTAAATATAGTAATATCGCCAAAAAAAGTGCCCCCCCCCCCCTCTCTGTTTTACCCTGTTTCTGTAGTGCAATGCAGGGGAGAGTCCTGGGAGCCTTCCTCACAGCGGAGCTGAGCAGGAAAATGGCGCTGTGTGCTGAGGAGAATAAGCCCCGCCCCCTATTTCGGCGGGCTCTTCTCCGGAGTTTGTGAGATCTGGCAGGGGTTAAATACATCCATATAGCCTCAAGGGCTATATGTGATGTATTTTTTTAGCCATAAAAAGGTATTATACATTGCTGCCCAGGGCGCCCCCCCAGCGCCCTGCACCCTCCGTGACCGCTGTGTGAAGTGTGCTGACAACAATGGCGCACAGCTGCAGTGCTGTGCGCTACCTCAGGAAGACTGAAAAGTCTTCTGCCGCCTGCTTCTGGACCTCTTCCATCTTCGGCATCTGCAAGGGGGGTCGGCGGCGCGGCTCCGGGACCGGACTCCATGGCTGGGCCTGTGTTCGATCCCTCTGGAGCTAATGGTGTCCAGTAGCCTAAGAAGCCAATCCATCCTGCACGCAGGTGAGTTGACTTTTCTCCCCTAAGTCCCTCGATGCAGTGAGCCTGTTGCCAGCAGGACTCACTGAAAATAAAAAACCTAAAAACTTTTTCTAAGCAGCTCTTTAGGAGAGCCACCTAGATTGCACCCTGCTCGGACGGGCACAAAAACCTAACTGAGGCTTGGAGGAGGGTCATAGGGGGAGGAGCCAGTGCACACCACCTGATCCTAAAGCTTTATTTTTGTGCCCTGTCTCCTGCGGAGCCGCTAATCCCCATGGTCCTGACGGAGTCCCCAGCATCCACTAGGACGTTAGAGAAAAAAAGATATAAAATATGGATCAGTGAGTGCTGCAAGTGATTTGCAATAGTGGAAAGAACGGGTTGGGGCTGATATGCCAGCGGTCAGAATACAGACCGCAGCACCCTGATGGTTACAATCCCATTCGGGATGCTGGAGCTGGCATTCCGCAGTGTCGGGATTCCGGCATCTGTATTTCGACTGCCGGAATCCCAACCATCGGGATCCTGAATGAACTACCCTGTTAATCACAAATTATCATGGCTGAGTTATAGAGTTTATACTCATAAATTAACAATATACAGGTTATAAGTACTTATTTCTACATATGTTGAGGATGCAGCAGGCAGAGATCCTCAGTTTCTTATAACAATATGGAATCATCATGATGCAGCCCTGGAACGGTCGCCAAAAACTACAAACTGTTGTGAGGGATTTCACAACGCTCTTAGCGGGTATTCAGAGTCCTTAGCAGTTTTTGCTAAATTATGCTAGAATGTCACCAGCAGCATACAGGTGTAATGCAATAAAAATAATCTTTGTGACTGCTATTTAGTTCAGTCCATTCTCAGAGGCTCCACAAGAAAATAACTATTCAGTAAAAGAAATTAGATGCAGATGTAATCTATGGCGTATTGATGAAGCATATGAGGCCTTGTTATAGTTCTCAATTACTCCACATGGGAGAAGTGTGCCGTTTCAATTACAGCTCAGTAATTGAACATTTCTTCACTGTAGCAGTTCATTTCAAATTCATGAGGGTGATCTCAGAGAGATATTCTCAAAGAGCCAATTTGGACTCATATTTGCTGTACTTTGCAATCTATAATATGGTTTATTAGACCAAGTATTATAAAACCTTCTGGTCCTTGGGTCTTAAAGTGGACCTGTCATCTACCCGTTTTGCAAAAGTACACGGATAATCAATGGAATGTAGCCTATCAATTTACTAGGAACGAATGACATGGCAGAAGCATTAAACAACTCAAGGGCAGATTTATTAAGCCTGATGAAGTGATAAAGTGGTAGGTGATAAAGTACCAGCCAGTCAGCTTCTAACTTCCATGTCACAGGCTGGGTTTGAAAAAATAAGATTTTACTCACCGGTAAATCTATTTCTCGTAGTCCGTAGTGGATGCTGGGAACTCCGAAAGGACCATGGGGAATAGCGGCTCCGCAGGAAACTGGGCACAACTAAAGAAAGCTTTTAGGTCACCTGGTGTGCACTGGCTCCTCCCACTATGACCCTCCTCCAAGCCTCAGTTAGGACACTGTGCCCGGACGAGCTGACATAATAAGGAAGGATTTTGAATCCCGGGTAAGACTCCTACCAGCCACACCAATCACACCGTATAACTCGTGATACTATACCCAGTTTAACAGTATGAAAACAACTGAGCCTCTCAACAGATGGCTCAACAATAACCCTTTAGTTAACAATAACTATGTACAAGTATTGCAGACAATCCGCACTTTGGATGGGCGCCCAGCATCCACTACGGACTACGAGAAATAGATTTACCGGTGAGTAAAATCTTATTTTCTCTGACGTCCTAGTGGATGCTGGGAACTCCGAAAGGACCATGGGGATTATACCAAAGCTCCCAAACGGGCGGGAGAGTGCAGATGACTCTGCAGCACCGAATGAGAGAACTCAAGGTCCTCCTCAGCCAGGGTATCAAATTTGTAAAATTTTGCAAACGTGTTTGCCCCTGACCAAGTAGCAGCTCGGCAAAGTTGTAAAGCCGAGACCCCTCGGGCAGCCGCCCAAGATGAGCCCACCTTCCTTGTGGAATGGGCTTTTACTGATTTAGGATGCGGCAGTCCAGCCGCAGAATGCGCCAGCTGAATTGTGCTACAAATCCAGCGAGCAATAGTCTGCTTAGAAGCAGGAGCACCCAGTTTGTTGGGTGCATACAGGATAAATAGCGAGTCAGTTTTCCTGACTCTAGCCGTCCTGGAAACATAAATTTTCAAGGCCCTGACTACGTCCAGTAACTTGGAATCCTCCAAGTCCCTAGTAGCCGCAGGCACCACAATAGGTTGGTTCAAGTGAAAAACTGATACCACCTTAGGGAGAAACTGGGGACGAGTCCTCAATTCCGCCCTATCCATATGGAAAATCAGATAAGGGCTTTTACATGACAAAGCTGCCAATTCTGACACACGCCTGGCTGAAGCCAAGGCCAATAACATGACCACTTTCCACGTGAGATATTTTAGATCCACGGTTTTAAGTGGCTCAAACCAATGTGATTTTAAGAAACTCAACACCACGTTGAGATCCCAAGGTGCCACTGGAGGCACAAACGGGGGCTGAATATGCAGCACTCCTTTCACAAACGTCTGAACTTCAGGTAGTGAAGCTAGTTCTTTCTGGAAGAAAATCGACAGAGCCGAGATCTGTACCTTAATGGAGCCTAATTTCAGGCCCATAGTCACTCCTGCTTGTAGGAAATGCAGAAATCGACCTAGTTGAAATTCCTCTGTTGGGGCTTTTTTGGCCTCACACCAAGCAACATATTTCCGCCATATGCGGTGATAATGCTTTGCAGTTACATCTTTCCTGGCTTTAATCAGCGTAAGAATGACTTCCTCCGGAATGCCCTTTTCCTTCAGGATATGGCTTTCAACCGCCATGCCGTCAAACGCAGCCGCGGTAAGTCTTGGAACAGACAGGGCCCCTGTCTGAGCGGCAGAGGCCATGGGTCCTCTGAGATCATCTCTTGAAGTTCCGGGTACCACGCTCGTCTTGGCCAATCCGGAACCACGAGTATTGTTCTTACTCCTCGTTTTCTTATTATTCTCAGTACCCTTGGTATGAGAGGCAGAGGAGGGAACACATAAACTGACTGGTACACCCACGGTGTCACTAGAGCGTCCACAGCTATCGCCTGAGGGTCCCTTGACCTGGCGCAATATCTCTCTAGTTTTTTGTTTAGGCGGGACGCCATCATGTCCACCTGTGGCCGTTCCCATCGATTTACAATCAGCGTGAAGACTTCTGGATGAAGTCCCCACTCTCCCGGGTGGAGGTCGTGCCTGCTGAGAAAGTCTGCTTCCCAGTTGTCCACTCCCGGAATGAACACTGCTGACAGTGCTAGTACGTGATTTTCCGCCCATAGGAGAATCCTTGTGGCTTCTGCCATTGCCATCCTGCTTCTTGTGCCACCCTGTCGATTTACATGGGCGACTGCCGTGATGTTGTCTGACTGGATCAGTACCGGCTGGTGTAGAAGCAGGGATTTTGCCTGACTTAGGGCATTGTAAATGGCCCTTAGTTCCAGAATATTTATGTGTAGGGAAGTCTCCTGACTCGACCATAGTCCTTGGAAGTTTCTTCCCTGTGTGACTGCCCCCCAGCCTCGAAGGCTGGCATCCGTGGTCACCAGGACCCAGTCCTGTATGCCGAATCTGCGGCCCTCTAGAAGATGAGCACTCTGCAGCCACCACAGCAGAGACACCCTGGTTCTTGGAGACAGGGTTATTAGGCGATGCATCTGAAGATGCGATCCGGACCATTGGTCCAACAGGTCCCACTGAAAGATTGGAACCTGCCGAAAGGAATTGCTTCGTAAGAAGCCACCATCTTTCCCAGGACCCGCGTGCAGTGATGCACCGATACCTGTTTTGGTTTCAGGAGGTCTCTGACTAGAGATGACAGCTCCTTGGCTTTCTCCTCCGGGAGAAACACTTTTTTCTGGACTGTATCCAGAATCATACCCAGGAACAGTAGACGTGTCGTCGGAACCAGCTGTGATTTTGGAATATTCAGAATCCAACCGTGCTGGTGTAGCACCTCCTGAGATAGTGCTACTCCCACCAACAACTGCTCCTTGGACCTCGCCTTTATTAGGAGATCGTCCAAGTACGGGATAATTAAAACTCCCTTTCTTCGAAGGAGTATCATCATTTCCACCATTACCTTGGTAAACACCCTCGGTGCCGTGGAGAGTCCAAACGGCAGCGTCTGGAATTGGTAATGGCAATCCTGTACCACAAATCTGAGGTACTCCTGGTGAGGATAGTAAATGGGGACATGCAGGTAAGCATCCTTGATGTCCAGGGATACCATGTAATCCCCCTCGTCCAGGCTTGCAATAACCGCCCTGAGCGATTCCATCTTGAACTTGGATTTTTTTATGTATGTGTTCAAGTATTTCAAATTTAAAATGGGTCTCACCGAACCGTCCGGTTTCGGTACCACAAACAGTGTGGAATAGTAACCCCGTCCTTGTTGAAGTAGGGGCACCTTGATTATCACCTGCTGGGAATACAGCTTGTGAATTGCCGCTAGCACAGCCTCCCTGTCTGAAGGAGTAATCGGCAAGGCAGATTTTAGGAACCGGTGGGGTGGAGACGCCTCGAATTCCAGTTTGTACCCTTGAGATACTATTTGCAGGATCCAGGGATCCACCTGTGAGCGAGCCCACTGATCGCTGAAATTTTTGAGGCGCTCCGCCAGTGGAGCCCCACCGTCATGCGGCGGACTTGGAAGAAGCGGGGGAGGACTTTTGCTCCTGGGAACCTGCTGTTTGTTGCAGCCTTTTTCCCCTACCTCTGCCTCTGGACAGAAAGGACCCACCTTTTCCACGCCTGTTTTTCTGAGTCCGAAAGGACTGTACCTGATAAAACGGCGCCTTTTTAGGCTGTGAGGGAACATGGGGTAAAAATGCTGACTTCCCAGCAGTTGCTGTGGAAACTAGGTCCGAGAGACCATCCCCAAATAACTCCTCACCCTTATAAGGCAAAACTTCCATGTGCCTTTTTGAATCTGCATCCCCTGTCCACTGGCGAGTCCATAAGCCTCTCCTAGCAGAAATGGACAATGCACTTATTTTAGATGCCAGCCGGCAGATCTCCCTCTGTGCATCTCTCATGTATAAGACTGAGTCTTTTATATGCTCTATGGTTAGCAGAATAGTGTCCCTGTCTAGGGTGTCAATATTTTCTGACAGGGAATCTGACCACGCAGCGGCAGCACTGCATATCCATGCTGACGCAATAGCTGGTCTAAGTATAATGCCTGAGTGTGTATATACAGACTTCAGGATCGCCTCCTGCTTTCTATCAGCAGGTTCCTTGAGGGCGGTCGTATCCGGAGACGGTAGTGCCACCTTTTTAGACAAACGTGTGAGCGCTTTATCCTCCCTAGGGGGTGTCTCCCAACGTGACCTATCCTCTGGCGGGAAAGGGAACGCCATTAGTAACTTCTTAGAGATTACCAATCTTTTATCAGGGAAAGCCCACGCTTCTTCACACACTTCATTTAATTCTTCTGATGGGGGAAAAACTACGGGTAGTTTTTTCTACCCAAACATAATACCCTTTTTAGTGGTACCTGGGTTTATATCAGAAATTTGTAACACCTCTTTCATTGCTTCAATCATGCAACGAATGGCCTTAGTGGACATTAGACTAGACTCATCGTCGTCGACACTGGTGTCAGTATCCGTGTCGACATCCGCGTCTGCCATCTGAGGTAGCGGGCGTTTTAGAGCCCCCGGTGGCCTTTGAGACGCCTGGACAGGCACGAGCTGAGAAGCCGGCTGTCCCGCATTTGGCATGTCGTCAAATTTTTTGTGTAAGGAGTCGACACGTGCACGCAATTCCTTCCATAAGTCCATCCACTCAGGTGTCTGCCCCACAGGGGGTGACATCCCTTCTATAGGCATCTGCTCCGCCTCCACATCATTATCCTCATCAAACATGTCGACACAGCCGTACCGACACACCGCACACACACAGGGAATGCTCTAACAGAGGACAGGACCCACAAAAGCCTTTGGGGAGACAGAGTGAGAGTATGCCAGCACACACCAGAGCGCTATATAATGCAGGGACTAACTGAATTATGTCCCCTATAGCTGCTGTTCTATATACTGCGCCTAAATTTAGTGCCCCCCCTCTCTTTTTTACCCTTTTCTGTAGTGTAGACTGCAGGGGAGAACCAGGGAGCTTCCTTCCAGCGGAGCTGTGAGGGAGAAATGGCGCCAGTGTGCTGAAGGAGATAGCTCCGCCCCTTTTTCGCAGACTATTCTCCCGCTTTTTTATGGATTCTGGCAGGGGAAATTATCACATATATAGCCTCTGGGGCTATATATTGTGGTATTTTTGCCAGCCAAGGTGTTTTTATTGCTGCTCAGGGCGCCCCCCCCTAGCGCCCTACACCCTCAGTGACCGGAGTGTGAAGTGTGTATGAGGAGCAATGGCGCACAGCTGCAGTGCTGTGCGCTACCTTGGTGAAGACTGATGTCTTCTGCCGCCGATTTTCCGGACCTCTTCTTGCTTCTGGCTCTGTAAGGGGGACGGCGGCGCGAATCCGGGACCGAACACCAAGGCCAGTTCCATGCGGTCGATCCCTCTGGAGCTAATGGTGTCCAGTAGCCTAAGAAGCCCAAGCTAGCTGCAAGCAGGTAGGTTTGCTTCTTCTCCCCTTAGTCCCTCGCTGCAGTGAGCCTGTTGCCAGCAGGTCTCACTGTAAAATAAAAAACCTAATTATATACTTTCTTTTTAGAAGCTCAGGAGAGCCCCTAGTGTGCATCCAACCTCGGCCGGGCACAAAATCTAACTGAGGCTTGGAGGAGGGTCATAGTGGGAGGAGCCAGTGCACACCAGGTGACCTAAAAGCTTTCTTTAGTTGTGCCCAGTCTCCTGCGGAGCCGCTATTCCCCATGGTCCTTTCGGAGTTCCCAGCATCCACTAGGACGTCAGAGAAATGACAGTTAGGAGCTGACTGGCTGGTGCTTTATCACCTTCCACTTTATCACTTCACCAGGCTTAATACATCTGCCCCTCAGTAGCATATTGTGCACACTAACTACTGGGTTCACGTTAATTTTGAGGTTCAGATGCCAAAATAGCCATTTTAACAGGTTCCTCATTAATTTCGAGAGTGTCTCTGGAATGAAGGTACAAGGTTAAAAAGGCAGTTATCTTTATAATCCCATAAATGGATCCAAAGAATGTTTACAAGAAATTCAAAGTCCTCAGACAGTTCCAGTCAATGTCAGCTCAGTATTTTTATTTTTTGTGGGAGTCTGTCCAGTAGGTGTTAACATGAGTTACAGTTTCGACTGTACAAATCACAGCACTGGGGCTCAGCAGAATAATCAGTACAGAATAATCTGCCCTGATAGTGGGCTGATGCTGTATTCAATATAACTTCAGAACTGCTTCTGTACCCAACATGTTCTGTTGGTGATGTCAACAGGAGTTACCCCCTCACTGAACCAGCATCAAGTGAATGCCACAGGAATTCTTGTATGCTTGTCAGCAATTGTAGTGTGCTCTGTAAATTGACATGAATATTGTACTGCTTTGTACAACACTAATAACGCTATTTTATATTTCTGGCTTCCCTTTTCACAAAAAAATATTTTTATCTTGTAGTTACAGTTTTTGTTCATTGCTTTTGAGCACTTATCACTGCTAGATACATTACTATTGAGGGTAATTGTGTTGCACTGTGGTGTCACTCCGAATTGACAGCTTTGCCTGTAAGATGTTACAAAATAGAGAAGACAGAAATACACTATATGGACAAAAGTATTCGGACGCATGCCCATTACATCAACAGGAACAGTAATGACATTGTATTGAAATACAGAGGTTGGAGTATTCCCAGCGAAAGGATTCCCTCGGGACTATCCAATTAGCCCCGTAAAATAGCAGTTATCGGGGATTATGCTGTACGTGCCTCAGGCGCGCAAAGCATAACCCCGATAACCAGCCCCAGGAGACCCGACATCGGACGGAAACACATGGGTCCACGATGTTATCATGGATCCCATGTGTTATCAGCAAATAACAGGTGATTTACCACACGGTAAAAACGGGCTGGAATTAGATAGCCCGATAGCATTATCAGGCTTCAAAGACAGTTATTACCGTGTGGTAAAAATTGCCCTTCACTGGAGATAAGAGGCCTAGCCCAAACCCTGAAAAACAGCCCCATATCATTATCTCTCCTCCACCAAACTTCAGAGTTTGCACAATGCAGTCTGGCAAGTAACGTTCTCCCGGCATCTGCCAAACCCAGACTCACCTATCTGATTGACAAACAGAGAAGCAAGATTCATCACTCCACAGAACACGTTTCCACTGCTCTACTGTCCAGTGTCTGTGTGCTTTACACCACTCCATCCGATGCTTGGCATTGGACTTGGTGATGTGAGACTTGCATGCAGCTGCTCAGCCATGGAAACCAATTCTATGAAGCTCCCGCTGCACAGTTTTTGTGCTTACATTAATGCCAGTGGAAGTTCGGAACTCTTCAGCCATGGAATCAGCAGAACATGTTGCAACTTTTCTGCACCATGCACCTTAGCAGTCGTTGACCACACTCTGAGTTTACGTGGTCTTCTGTTTCGTGGCTAAGTTGCTGTTGTTCCTAAATGCTTCCACTTTCTAATAATATCACTTAGTTGACTGTGGAAAATCCAGCGGGGATGAAATTCCACAAACCGTCTTATTGCAAAGGTGGCATCCTATCACAGTACCATGCTTGAAGTCCGTGAGCTCTTCAGAACGCCCCATTTTGTATTACAAATGTTTGCAAATGGAGACTGCATGGCTAGATGCTTGATTTTATACACCTGTGGCAACGGGTCTGATTCAAACACCTGAATTCAATAATTAATAGATGCGACCAAATACTTTTGTCCATCTAGTGTATGAAGTAGAGGTTTTTAGTAAAACTTGTATAGAAGAAAGCAAAAACAAACACTCTTTAAACATTGGAAGAATAGCAACAAGTAATTACCAGAGTGACTTCTCCACTATCTTGGTCCTGAACACCTCTTCTTGGTCTAAGTTCACAGTGCAGTAACAATCTCGCATCTTGTTTGGTCCCGGATACGAAGGTAGATTTTTTAATTCACCTGGGGAAAGACATATACATCATTACTTAAGATTTGATCATAACAAAATTAGTCAATAAAGATCCACTGTAGGGGGCATATTAAATTACCCTCTGTGTTTACCACGCAGGTAAAGCTCCATGTTTAATGCTTGAAGCTATTAAATTAAGTGTAGCCGAAAAAATGTAAGTAGCACGCGTTAACCCAGATTTTGTGTTAAGTGCTGGAATCGATGGGTTTCCCATGCATTAAGGGGACTATGTATTAAGCCTTGGAGTGAGATACAGTGGACGGAGACAAAACTACCAGCCAATCCTATCATGTTACAAGCGGAGTTTAAAAAATGACAGTTAGGAGCTGGTTTGATACTTTATTTCCGTCTCTCTCCAAGTATTAGTACATAGACCCCTAGGTCCCAGATGGTGCATTTTAATGCAGATTTTTCTTCATTAACATTTTTTGTCTCAGTGACACTAATTCAATTGGTCTCAGAAGACAATTAGCTGTACTAATTGAATCTTCCTTTAAGTAAACACAGTCAAAACTGTTCACTAAAATATGTAGGGCAATTCTTTTTCACTTGTTTTACAATATGTACGTAAAATTAATCTGGAACTTAGAAGCAGCGGAGGGAGCCATTCTGCAGACTGACCTATTATAAGAATACAAACGATCAATGTACTAGAAACAGATGACATCACTAATCCCGTGCATTAGTATGCGACAATTGCAACCAGCCCTGTGCAAACAATTGAATTAGCTCCAGTCCACTATAGACAGGAGCTAATTCTCTCTAACAATTGAATTGCCCCCATAAAGACTAGCTAGATAATGACAAAACAGACAGTTGGATATACAGTAGATACATTACAAATATCAGATTTTTCACTAATCCTGCACAGGGAGATGAGGAACAACTTGTAGTTTGAGACCCAGACCAGGGTAGCAAGATCGAATACATCGTAAAGTGCCTCTTGTGGGGTTTCATTTAAATAAAAAATTGATCACTACGATAAAGGTCATACTTCTAAGCAAAGAAAGACAACTTATATGCAGTATGCGTCAAGCCTCAACAAGAGGAGATAGCTCATATTTCTGCTGCACCTTCCTATACAAGTAAAGAATGTTCACACTGAAATACTCATAGGTGGTCATTCCGAGTTGATCGCTCGTTATTTTTTTTCCACAACGGAGCGATTAGTTGCTAATGCGCATGCGCAATGTCCGCAATGCGACTGCGCCAAGTAAATTTGCTATTAAGTTAGGTATTTTACTCACGGCATTACAAGGTTTTTTCTTTGTTCTGGTGATCGTAATGGGATTGACAGGAAGTGGGTGTTTCTAGGCGGAAACTGGCCGTTTTATGGGAGTGTGTGAAAAAACGCTGCCGTTTCTGGGAAAAACACGGGAGTGGCTGGAGAAACGGGGGAGTGCTTGGGCGAACGCTGGGTGTGTTTGTGGCGTCAAACCAGGAACGAAACTGACTGAACTGATCGCAGTGGCAGAGTAAGTCTCGATCTACTCAGAAACTGCAAAGAAATTTCTAATCGCAATTTAGAGAATCTTTCGTTCGCAATTTTGCTAAGCTAAGATTCACTCCCAGTAGGCGGCGGCTTAGCGTGTGCAATGCTGCTAAAAGCAGCTTGCGAGCGAACAACTCGGAATGAGGGCCATAGTCTGATCATACTACTGTAATATATGTGACTAGCTATTTGCCTTTCACTGCAAATGGGGCTCCTATGAGAATGTTTTCATTCAGGCCAAATAGTGCTATCTGCCAAAATATTCTGAAATATAACCCAGAACATTAAATACACAATTCCCGACGGATTATAAATTTGACATGGATACCAGTGATGTGGTCAATACAAGGACTGGACACAAGTCTACTGTCAGCTTTGGGAGAGCAGCTGGCTCAGTACATAGACACTTTACTAACAGCCAGCCTTAAGCTGGGTACACATTAGGCGATACACCATCCGATCCGGAGGATCGGACAGACATATCGTTCATATCGGTCAGTGTGTACGTGTTATTGTGCGCTCCAGTGCATGATTTGTTGGGTCTTCTGATCGGCCTGCAAAAGCGTACACCTGCGAAGATATCGCCAGGGACACAATGCTCCTGGATGTGGCCACTGAACGATATATTGCTCGGTCGGGTGCTATATCATTCAGTCTGTGCGGCCGACCGACATCATTCCGTCAGTCGTGCAGTCGTATACGTTCAAGAAATGTCTAGTGTGTACCCTGCTTTGCAGTACACCAGCAGGGATTACGTTAATGAACATAGAGCCATTCCTTGGGACACTATGGCAAGCAACACAGAGATTGTAGTACAGATTAACAATCTATACATATAGCTTCCTCCACAGTCGGGACTGAGCTAAAAACATCCACAGACACTGGGCATCACTCAGTAAAATGGTATAACTAAAGACTAATATTGGATACACCATCCTTTGCTACTGCAATTTGCGATAGCCAACACATTAATACTCCCCATTGTATTAAGTGGAGCAAAGGTGTCAGGGTCATTAACGTAATGGCTACAAAAAAACCCACAACATTTATAGATGGATACTCAGAATTTTAAGAATTATTGCCAATCTCTCCGCATAACTAACCTCAAAATCCATTACTCTGTGCTTTGCACTGACCTTTTGCTTTTAGTGCCATATAGCCTCCAATTTACAATGATTAGGAAGACTCAGACATGCAATACACGTTCATACTGACAAGCTAGAATGAAATACTGCTTTCACTCACCCCAGTGATATTTTCTAAAGAAAAATAAATGTATTCACATTTATAACCACAAGATGATAAAAACACGGGGGGCTTGTGCTAGGTTGAGTAGCCTAAAATTTGCGAAATGGCTCTGCGTTCTTGGGGTCCGGGTTTTAAAGGTATCCATGGCTCAGTACAGATTGTTAAATCAAATTGACGGAGGTACTATTAAGGCACCTGTGGCCAACCAAGCATGGATATTCTTAAAACCTGGACCATTAGGGTGCCTTGAGGACTGGGTTTGGGAACCTCTACTTTATCATGTACAGTCAGCTTGTTTAGAAAGTTCTCAGGGACGCAGATAAGGACTTCTCTATGTCTCAACATCTATATTTACAGATGTCCACAAGTCTCTCTCAGAGAATCAAAATATTAATATTACTTACAGAAAGGAAACAATGTGAATGTTATGCATCATTTTAGCAAGATCGAAAATGCAGGTTAAAAGAACTGCACTGGTTTCAATCTGCTACTGAGTCATCCCTGTGGTTTGTATAATCAGCAGTAGAGAGTAAAAGAACTAATGATCCCGGACCAATAAAAATGATATTACATACACCTACCTACCTAGAGTGTTTGCCCACGACTACGCTCGCATGGATGCCTGTTATCGCTCAGCTGAACTAATTTTTACAAAGACAGTAGTGCCATCTACCTTGTGATGTATATTTTGTATTGTACACATTGATCACAAAATGTCTTTGTAAACAATATTTCCAGTTCTACCTTCAGGGATTAACACAAAAAGATGCTTGGGGCTACTAACTCATGAGCAAGCCACGTAAAGCTGCCCACGGGAGAAGCAGCTGGTCCTGAGATCTAAACTTGCAGCCCTGAGCATTTGCCCCTGTGAATTGTTAATCGACAAAGTGAAGCAGGTGCTTACAGGAAACTGCAGGCACTTGAATTGAAAAGGAAACTTGTTGGTAATAAGGAAGTATGGGAAGCGGTTACCATACAGATAGTCTGGATCCTGGACGTCACAATACCGATGCCGGAATCCCGACAGGTGGTGAAATACCACCACCAGAATCCCAGCTCCACAGGCTTTTCTCCCTCTATGGGTGTCCACGACCCAGAGAGTCAGTTCTGAGCTTTCCACTAGATGAATTTGGACGAAAACTTCAGAGTGGTAATATTGGATACCAGAAGATATAGCAGGGGGTTGAGATCCCAGTTGGACCTCCTCCCGTTGGTGTACGCTGGGCAGAACTTTGACCGATGGAGCCTGTTCTGGGCCTTCCACTAGATGGATTTGGAAAAAAAATTCACATAGTGGTAATACTGGATCACAGAAGACATACTAGGGTGTTGGGGTCCTAGTTCTGCCTGGTTGAACATTCTGTTAGTGTTAACCAGGCAGAACTATGCCCCAGTGAGCCTGTTCTGGGCCTACCACTGGATGGATTTGGATGAAAACTTTAATTAACGGTTATAACTGACACAAATAATCATAAATCAATAACCTGAAATAACTGACTGAAATAACCATAAATCAAATAACTGACAGAAATTAATATTAATAAAATAACTGACAGAAATGGAGGTGGGATGACCAAAAATATTGTGTACCCAAGAGCTTTTAAATGGTAACATTGGTACAGTACCAGAAGGAAAACCTTAAACCCATCTTGCAATGCAAAAGTGATTATAAAACTGAACAGTCAGGAAAGATGGGGATTAGGGCTACTGGCGATACCTCAAAAATATAAAAATTAAAAATAAATTACACTGAGCAGCCACCACATCGGTGTGTTGGAAGAGCTGCTATTTTTAAAATGTAGTTACATTCAACTCATTAACAACCGGGCACTTCAGCTAGTATGTAATATGTAGTGTGTGTGTGTGTGTGTGTGTGTGTGTGTGTGTGTGTGTGTGTGTGTGTGTGTGTGTGTGTGTGTGTGTGTGTGTGTGTGTGTGTGTGTGTGTGTGTGTGTGTGTGTGTGTGTGTGTGTGTGTGTGTGTGTGTGTGTGAATAACAACTCTCTCACTGTCCAGGTTTTATGTTTATTCATGTTTGGCCACAGGTCACATAAATTAGCAAATCAATCAATTTGATTTAATCATCTGTGCTGAGCCATGGATATTCCTAAAACCTGGACCGTTGGGGTGACTTGAGGACCGTGTTTGAGAACCTCTGAGCGGAGTAAAAGAGCAATATGGTATTTACTTCATAGTGTTACAAAGGCTATACCAATAACATTTAGAAAAGACTGCTAAACAGTGTTTTGCATAATAATTTTGCATATTTATACAGAAATACCTGTCAGGACACACCATGCAAAAAGACCTGTCCCAGCTAAGAAACAACTCAATGTGCATTGTATTATTGTTGTTATCTTTTGCAAATGTGAAAGACGTGAACATAGGTCAGTATCCCAGTGCACATTCGCCAGGCCGCGCACATGCAGACTACCAGGAGCCAAAAGGAATGCTGCATAGTTGGAGAAAGCAGGAAGAAAACAGTCTCTTCCCCTGCTTTTCCCCAATTCGGAGAACAAAAGTTTTAGTATATCCCTGTTTTTCCAGTTTTTATTGAAATGTAAGCAATTCAATTGCAGTGAATGATCTGAAATGGCACAAAGGTAAGGACTACTGGAGACTGGAAGAAGGTCTTATGGATCGAATAATCAAATTTTAAATCTTTTCTTCATCACATAAGGTTTTTGTGAATCACACTGAGTAGATGAAGGGATGGTTCCTCAATGTGTGTGACACCAAATAGCAAATATGGAAGAGGAAGCATGATAGTCGGGGGTTCTTTTGCTTTATCCAAAGTGACATATAAGGGTATATTTACCAAAGGTTAATTAATAGTTTTTAATAGATTTAATATCAAACTAAATCAATGTCGTGTTTCTGGGGCTAAACTGCACATTTGCTAACATTTAAAAATCAATATAAAACATTTCCTATTAGTAAATGAGCATTTTACTCTCTAAAGCAGGGGTGGGGAACCTCCGGCCCGCGGGCCGTATAAGGCCCGCGAAGCCGTTTGGTCCGGCCCACCAGCTTGTGTCAGTGAGACACGCTGCCGCTCAGTCCGGCGGCAGCGTGTCTCAGCTGTCAGAACAGGGAGGAGAGCGCGGCTGTCGGATGGGAGCGGCGGCGAGTATGACTTGAAACCAGCCGCCGGTTCGTGAGCCAATCAGAGCTCGTGGACCAGCAGCCAATCAGAAGCCGCGGCTGCCGGTCCGCGAGCTCTGATTGGCTCTCGAACCGGCGGCTGGTTTCAAGTTCTACATGCCGCCGCCGCCCAACATAGCCGCGCTTTCCTCCGTGTCCCGCCAAAAGCAGCACGGTAAGCAGCACGGAGGGGAGGGGGGGGGGGGCAGGGCAGGGCATCTGTATACCTGGCACTGTGGGGGGCATCTGTATACCTGGCACTGTGGGGACATCTGTATACCTGGCACTGTGGGGGGCATTTGTATACCTGGCACTGTGGGGGGCATTTGTATACCTGGCACTGTGGGGGGCATTTGTATACCTGGCACTGTGAGGGGCATTTGTATACCTGGCACTGTGAGGGGCATTTGTATACCTGGCACTGTGGGGGCATTTGTATACCTGGCACTGTGGGGGCATCTGTATACCTGGTACTGTGAGGGGCATTTGTATACCTTGCACTGTGGGAACATCTGTATACCTGGCACTGTGAGGGGCATTTGTATACCTGGCACTGTGGGGGCATCTGTATACCTGGCACTGTGAGGGGCATTTGTATACCTGGCACTGTGGGGACATCTGTATACCTGGCACTGTGAGGGGCATTTGTATACCTGGCACTGTGGGGGCATCTGTATACCTGGCACTGTGGGGGCAATTGTGGATCTGGCACCGCACTATTGGGGGCATATGTGTATCACGTCCCATTTTAACTGGCCACACCCATTTTTTGGCGCGCACACACAGTACCTCTAAGGGGCAGACCTACTGGGGGGCAGGGTAATTTTTTAAGTTAAGAATTTTTGTATGGCCCCTGAAGGAATTTATAAATATCCAAATGGCCCTCGGTAGAAAAAAGGTTCCCCACCCCTGCTCTAAAGCAAGTTGACCTTTAGTAAATTTACCCCATAGTGACTAGAATGGCAACCATGCTACCACAGCATTTTGCAGCATCATGCAATACAGTCTGGTCTACACCTAGTTTATCCTACAGCATATACATGTATGCTATGTCAGAATTACCTTTGGGTAAAAGAACAAGACAGTAGGCTTCAAAGTCTCCAGGTATAAACCCCATCAAGCTGAACTGGGCACAAGGATGAGAGCAAAGTAACCTAACAGTGCACCACATTTGTGGGAACTTCTGCAACAGTGTTGGGAAGAACTTCCTAAAAAAAATATTTAAATTTCCATTGCAGAAAGAATGCAATGAGTGTGTTCGACATTTACATCTGCAATAGGTGGCTACCCAAATGAGTCAAAAAGTAAAAAGGACATTTTGTTAAACATCTATGATTTAAACGTTATTTTTTATTTTCAAGTTTCTATTTGTTCTGTGCTTTGATTTCAGAGTACACTGAAACATTAACCCTTTATCGATATTGTTGCCAAATGGCTACTGAATACATGTAAATAAAAACTGGGAAAAAAAAGATTCTCAAAGTTTTGACCAGTAATATATATACACATGTCTGCTCAGTGGGTACATCTGCAAAAAGATGGGTACTTAAGGAGTCAAAAATGTAGATTTGTTTTTGTTAAAATTATTCTATGATTTTTTTATTACTTTGCGACATTAAACCATGTAAATTTGTCTAAAAACTGGAAAGATGGAGGAGTTTTAAGACGTTTAACCTGTAGTGTACACCAGGGCCATAACTAAGTGTGTGCCAGTGGTGCCTGGCACACAGCGCAGGACCACAGGCAACCCCCACCTGGCCTCGCTGTCGCCGCCCCATCACCGGTAGTCGGGCAGCACTGCAGCTCCCCCTCCGCTCCCTCCCCGTGTGCTGGGAGAGATGACGTCTCTCCCAGCCCACCCACAATGCCCTACGCTGTGAAGAGCGCAGCATAGGGTGGGAAGAGGACAGAGGAGAGGCATGTCAGCTGGTCACAGGTGAGTATGTCTAACACTCTCTCTCTCTCTCTCCCACCCATAATGTGTAAAAAGGGGACTCTGCCTTCAGTAATGTGTAAAAGTGAGCTCTGTGGCCACGCCCCCTTCCCCATGAAACTACGCCCCTATATTTGCGGCGTGCACTGGCCTTGATTTGTATATGGAGGTGAGGGGTGCTGTTTCTTGCACACAGCGCTAAAATGTCTAGTTACAGCACTGGTGTACACATAACACCATCCAGAGATGGCGTTATGTTTTGAACAAAAGATGAATTAAGCTAAATAAATCCCAGACCTGCCTAGTAGCTATTCTGCACTACAGGGGCTGCAGGTACATGAAAAACCAAACTAAAAGCAGGAAATGAAAATGAATGCTTTCTCCAGCTAAAAACTTAGTGAAAAGCATTTTGTATATTATATAAATGGACCCCAATGTTGTAAACTTCACTGTCCACTATTCAAGATTTTAATTATAACACATGTTTACATATTTAGCTGAAATCTATTTACTCAAACATTTCACTAATATCTACTGTTAAGCTTGTTTTGTATTTTGCACTGTAAAAGGCAAATGTAAGCGCTTTAAATCCTATTAGGAGTAAAGTGCTATAAAAATAACATTATTATTATTATTATTATTATTATTATTATTATTATTATTATTAATAATAATAATAATAATAATAATAATAATAATAATAATAATAATAATAGAGTAGTAGTATGTTATCGATAGGTCCAATAAAATATATACACTCTTTATAAAATAATCTTGTTTAAAAAAAAAAAAAAAGCAAGATACTATCAGCAATTACACCAGTGTTTCCAAACTCCAGTCCTCAGGAAAAACTACAGGGGGTATTCAATTAGCAGTGGAGTTTACCCCGCGTCCAATTGCCAGCAATAATCCCCCCGGACACAGTGCAAGGCTATTCACTTAAATAGCCTTTTTCATGCACCTAAAAAATAAGATTTTAAACCTACCGGTAAATCTTTTTCTCGCAGTCCGTAGAGGATGCTGGGGACTCCATAAGGACCATGGGGATAGATGGGCTCCGCAGGGGACATGGGCACTTTAAGAAAGAACTTTAGGTATGGGTGTGCACTGGCCCCTCCCTCTATGCCCCTCCTCGAGACCTCAGTTAGAGAAACTGTGCCCAAAGGAGACGGACAGTACGAGGAAAGGATTTTTGTTAATCCAAGGGCAAGATTCATACCAACCCACACCATTCACACCGTATAACTTGTGATATACTAACCAGTTAACAGTATGAAAACAACATAGCATCAGTCCGAGACCGATGAAACTATAACATAACCCTTTAGTAAGCAAAATTATATACAAGTCTTGCAGAAGTAGTCCGCACTTGGGACGGGCGCCCAGCATCCTCTACAAACTACGAGAAAAAGATTTACCGGTAGGTTTAAAATCTTATTTTCTCTTACTTCCTAGAGGATGCTGGGGACTCCGTAAGGACCATGGGGATTATACCAAAGCTCCCAAACGGGCGGGAGAGTGCGGATGACTCTGCAGCACCGATTGAGCAAACATGAGGTCCTCCTCAGCCAGGGTATCAAACTTATAGAATTTTGCAAAGGTGTTTGAACCCGACGTAGTAGCAGCTCGGCACAGCTGTAGTGCCGAGACCCCTCGGGCAGCCGCCCAAGAAGAGCCCACCTTCCTAGTGGAATGGGCCTTGACCGATGTTGGTAACGGCAATCCAGCCGTAGAATGAGCCTGCTGAATTGTGTTACAGAACCAGCGAGCAATAGTTTGCTTTGAAGCAGGAGCGCCAACCTTGTTGGCTGCATACAGGACAAACAGTGCTTCTGTTTTTCTGACTCTAGCCGTTCTGGCCACGTAAATTTTCAAAGCCCTGACCACATCAAGGGACTCGGAATCCTCCAAGTCTCGCGTAGCCACAGGCACCACAATAGGTTGGTTCATATGAAAAGATGACACCACCTTAGGCAAAAATTGAGGACGGGTCCGCAATTCCACTCTATCCATATGGAAAACCAGATAGAGGCTTTTATGAGACAAAGCCGCCAATTCAGACACTTGCCTAGCCGAAGCCAAGGCTAACAACATGACCACCTTCCAAGTGAGATATTTTAACTCCACCGTTTTAAGTGGTTTAAATCAGTGCGACCAGGAAACTCAACACCACATTAAGGTCCCAAGGCGCCACCGGAGGTACAAAAGGAGGCTGAATATGCAGCACTCCCTTCACAAAAGTCTGTACTTCTGGGAGAGAAGCTAATTCCTTCTGAAAGAAAATGGATAAGGCCGAAATCTGAACCTTAATGGAGCCTAACTTTAGGCCCAAATTCACTCCAGTTTGTAGGAAGTGAAGGAAACGGCCCAGATGGAATTCTTCCGTAGGAGCATTCCTGGCCTCACACCAAGAAACATACTTTCGCCATATACGGTGATAATGTTTAGCTGTCACGTCCTTCCTAGCCTTTAACAGAGTAGGAATGACCTCATCCGGAATGCCCTTTTCCGCTAGGATCCGGCGTTCAACCGCCATGCCGTCAAAAGCAGCCGCGGTAAGTCATGAAACAGACAGGGCCCCTGTTACAACAGTTCCTGTCTTAGAGGAAGAGGCCACGGATCTTCTGTGAGCATCTCCTGCAGATCCGGATACCAGGCCCTTCGTGGCCAATCTGGAACAATGAGAATTGTCTGTACTCCTCTTTTTCTTATTATTCTCAACACCTTTGGGATGAGAGGAAGAGGAGGAAACACATAAACCGACTGGAACACCCACGGTGTCACTAGGGCGTCCACAGCTACCGCCTGAGGGTCTCTTGACCTGGCACAACACCTCTGTAGCTTTTTGTTGAGGCGGGACGCCATCATGTCTATCTGGGGCAGTCCCCACTGACTTGCAATCTGTGCGAAGACTTCCTGATGAAGTCCCCACTCTCCTGGATGCAGGTCGTGCCTGCTGAGGAAGTCTGCTTCTCAGTTGTCCACTCCCGGAATGAACACTGCTGACAGTGCGCTTACATGATTTTCTGCCCAGCGAAGAATCCTGGTGGCTTCCGCCATTGCCACTCTGCTCCTTGTGCCGCCTTGGCGGTTTACATGAGCCACAGCGGTGATGTTGTCTGACTGAATCAGAACTGGTAGGTCGCAAAGTAAGGTCTCCGCTTGACGAAGGGCGTTGCATATGGCCCTCAGCTCCAAGACGTTGATGTGAAGACAAGTCTGTTGACTTGTCCAAAGTCCTTGGAAGTTTCTTCCCTGTGTGACTGCTCCCCAACCTCGGAGGCTCGCATCCGTGGTCACCAGAACCCAGTCCTGAATGCCGAACCTGCGGCCCTCTAGAATGTGAGCACTCTGTAGCCACCACAGGAGAGATACCCTGGCCCTGGGGGACAGGGCGATCAACTGATGAATCTGTAGATGTGACCCGGACCACTTGTCCAGTAGGTCCCATTGGAAGGTCCTCGCATGGAAACTGCCGAAGGGAAAGGCCTCGTACGATGCCACCATCTTTCCCATGACTCGAGTGCAGTGATGCACGGACACCTGTTTTGGCTTCAATAGGTTCCTGACCAGGGTCATGAGTTCCTGAGCCTTTTCTATCGGAAGATAAACCCTTTTCTGGTCCGTATCCAGAATCATGCCCAAGAAGGTCAGACGAGTCATAGGAACCAACTGCGACTTCGAGATATTGAGAATCCAGCCGTGTTGCTGTAACACTTTCAGTGAAAGTGACACGCTGCTCAGCAACTGCTCTCTTGATCTCGCTTTTATGAGGAGATCGTCCAAGTACGGGATAATTGTGACACCCTGCTTGCGCAGGAGCACCATCATTTCCGCCATTACCTTGGTGAAAATCATCGGGGCCGTGGAAAGCCCAAACGGCAGTGTCTGAAATTGGTAATGACAATCCTGTACCGCAAATCTCAGGTACGCCTGATGAGGTGGATATATGGGAACATGAAGGTATGCATCCTTTATGTCCAGGGATACCATAAAATCCCCCCCTTCCAGGCTGGCGATGACCGCTCTGAGCGATTCCATTTTGAACTTGAACCTTTTCAAGTATAGGTTCAGGGATTTTAAATTTAAAATGGGTCTGACCGAACCGTCCAGTTTAGGGACTACAAACAGGGTTGAGTAATAGCCCCTCCCTTGTTGAAGTAGGGGAACCTTGACCACCACCTGTTGAAGATACAATTTGTGAATTGCATTTAACACTAACTCCCTTTCTGGGGGAGAAGCCGGCAGGGCCGATTTGAAAAACCGGCGAGGAGGCACCTCTTCGAATTCCAGCTTGTAACCCTGAGAAACAATTTCTATTGCCCAGGGATCCACCTGTGAGTGAACCCAGATGTGGCTGAAAAGTCGAAGACGTGCCCCCACTGGGGCGGACTCCCTTAGCGGAGCCCCAGCGTCATGCGGTGGATTTTGTAGAAGCCGGGGAGGACTTCTGTTCCTGGGAACTAGCTGTGTTGTGCAGCTTTTTCCCTCTGCCCTTACCTCTGGCAAGAAAGGACGCACCTCGTACTTTCTTATTTCTCTGTGACCAAAAGGACTGCATTTGATAATGTGGCGCTTTCTTAGGCTGTGAGGGAATATAAGGCAAAAAATTGGATTTACCAGCTGTAGCTGTGGAGACCAGGTCCGAGAGACCTTCTCCAAACAATTCCTCACCCTTGTAAGGTAAAACCTCCATATGCCTTTTTGAGTCGGCATCACCTGTCCATTGCCGGGTCCATAGGACTCGTCTAGCAGAAATCGACATAGCGTTGACTCTAGAACCCAGTAAACCAATGTCTCTTTGAGCAGCTCTCATATATAAGACAGCATCTTTTATATGTCCTAGGGTCAATAAGATGGTATCCTTATCCAGGGTCTCAATCTCCGCTGATAAGGTATCTGTCCACGCTGCTACAGCGCTACAAACCCAAGCCGACGCAATAGCCGGTCAGAGTAAAGAACCAGAATGTGTGTAAATGGACTTCAAAATAACTTCCTGCTTGCGATCAGCAGGATCTCTTAGGGTAGCCGTATCTTGGGATGGCAGCGCTACCTTTTTGGATAGGCGTGTCAACGCTTTGTCCACCCTAGGGGAGGATTCCCACCATATCCTGTCCTTTGCCGGGAAAGGATACGCCATAAGAATCCTTTTGGGAATCTGCAGTTTTTTGTCTGGAGATTCCCACGCTTTTTCACACAACTCGTTCAGCTCATGAGAAGGGGGAAAGGTTACCTCAAGTTTATTTCCCTTATCCATGTGTACCCTCGTGTCAGGGACAGGGGGTTCCTCTGTGATATGCAAAATAAACGTTATGGTAAGAACTTACCGTTGATAACGTGATTTCTCTTATGTCCACAGGTATCCACAGGATAACATTGGGATATTGTCGAGCGACAGCGAAAATGGCACCAACACGGTCACGAGCTTTCTGGCCTCCCAGGATGCATTGGGGCCTCCACTATATAGTCCCGCCCACTGACTCAGTCAGATCAGTTCTTTCCACAGCGATTTTAGGCAGGAACATTAAGTAGAGACCTGTACAGGCGATAAGAACACACATGCACACCCTTACATACAAGAAGGAAGAGGTTTTTAGTGTTTGTCTAGATCCTCAAGTCAGATGCGTCAGGGTGGGATCCCTGTGGATACCTGTGGACATAAGAGAAATCACGTTATCAACGGTAAGTTCTTACCATAACGTTTATTTCTCTGGCTGGGTCCACAGGATTATCCACAGGATAACATTGGGATTCCCAAAGCCATTTTAGTGGTGGGGACGCTCCTGATTGCACAGGAGGACCTTTCGCCCGAAGTCTGCGTCATGAGAGGCAAAAGTATCCAAGGCATAATGTCTGATGAATGTGTTTATGGAAGACCATGTGGCTGCCCTACATATCTGTTCTGCTGATGCACCCTGTTGTGCTGCCCAAGAAGGACCTACCTTACGTGTAGAGTGTGCAGAGACATTAGCCGGAATAGGGAGATCTGCATGAGAATAAGCTTCAGATATTACCATTCGAAGCCATCTCGCCAGCGTCTGTTTACTAGCAGGCCAACCTCTCCTATGGAATCCGTAGAGGATGAAGAGGGAATCTGTTTTCCTGATGGCAGTAGTACGATCTATGTAGATTTTTAAAGCCCGGACCACGTCCAGTGACGCTTCTCCCGCAGATAGTCCCGATACCTGAAAAGCTGGGACTACAATCTCTTCATTCAGGTGAAACTTTGATATCACCTTTGGAAGATAACTAGATCTCGTTCTGAGAACTGCTCTGTCTGGGAAAAAAACTTAGGAAAGGAGACTTACATGATAATGCTCCTAAATCTGACACTCTTCTGGCTGACGCCATTGCCAGTAAAAAAAGAACTTTAACCGTTAACCACTTAAGATCCGCTCTCTCAAGCGGTTCAAACAAAGGACCCTGGAGAAATTTAAGAACTAAATTCAAATCCCAGGGAGCTGCAGGAGGAACAAATGGAGGTTGAATATGTACTACTCCTTGGAAAAATGTACGTACATCCTGTAGGACAGCAATCTTCTGCTGAAACCATACAGTCAACGCTGAGACTTGCACCCTCAAGGAAGCAACCTTCAACCCTTTATCCAATCCTGCCTGCAGGAAATCCAAAATTCTAGCTACTTTAAAAGATCTCTGATTGTAATTTTTTCCAGAACACCAATGAATATAGGCTTGCCATATTCTATGATATACACGGGCCGAAGGCGGCTTTCTTGCTCTAAGCATGGTTTGGATTACTTGCTTTGAAAATCCTTTAGCCTCTAAGATAGAGGTTTCAACAGCCACGCCGTCAAAGACAGGCGATCCAGATGACTGTGACAACAAGGACCCTGCATTAACAGATCTGGACGTTGAGGGAGCAGTATCGGTGCTTCCACGGACATTCTCAACAGATCTGTGTACCAATGCCTTCTTGGCCAAGCTGGAGCTATTAGAATGATTGCTCCTTTTGCCTGGTTTATCTTTCTCACTACTCTGGGTAACAGAGATATTGGAGGGAACAGATATGCCAGCTGAAACCTCCATTCCACTGACAGTGCGTCTACCAGGACCGCTCCTGGGTCCCTTGCCGCTTCCCAATTTAGTACACCCGGGACAAATACTGCTGATAATGCCGGGAGATGGAGTTCCGCCCATTTTAGAATGGAAGTTACTTCCTCCATCAGACTCTTGCTGTGAGTTCCTCCTTGATGATTGAGGTATGCTACTGCCGTCGCATTGTCTGAGCGGATCTTGACTGGTCTTCCTTGCAGATTGTGCTTTGCCTGAACTAGGGCCAAGTAAATGGCTCTTATTTCTAACAGATTTATCGGCAGGCGACTTTCCCTTGCGGTCCATTTTCCCTGGAACCATAGGCTTCCGAGTACCGCCCCCCAGCCTTGCAGGCTGGCATCTGTTGTCAGGACTTGCCACTCTTTTATCCAAAAGGGTCTCCCCTTGTTTAAATGGTCTGTCTGTAGTCACCATGCTAGAGACCTTTTTACATTTACTGGAATCTTTATCATCTGTTTTTTTATTGTTTGATGATTTCCGTTCCATTTGGTCAAAATGAGATGCTGCAATGGTCTGGAGTGGAATTGCGCAAATTCCACCATGTCGAAGGTTGATACCATCAGACCCAACAGTCGCATTACTGCATGGACTGACATTGTCTGGGCTTGCAACGCTTCCTGAGCCATGACCTGCACCTTGACTATTTTCTTCTCTGATAAGAGAACTCTCTGTAGGTCTGAATCCAATATGGCTCCCAAATGAACCATCCGCTGTGACGGATTCAGGGACGACTTCTCCCAATTTATGAGCCACCCGTGTCTCTGTAAACAAACTATTGTCTGTTGGAGATGGCTCAACAGTAAATCTTGCGACTGTGCTAAGATTAATAGGTCGTCTAGGTATGGGAATATTCTTATCCCTTGTTTGCACAGACAAGCTGCCATAACCACCATGATCTTGGTAAACACCCTGGGTGCTGTAGCTAGCTCGAAGGGCAAAGCTTGGAACTGGAAGTGTTCCTTGAGGATGGCAAACCTGAGGTAACACTGATGTGATAGTGCTATAGGCACATGTAGGTAAGCATCCCGTACATCCAGAGATACCATATAGTTTCCCGGTTCCATAGCCAACCTTATGGATCCATATGTAATTGTTCAACATCTTCAGATTTAGAATTGGTCGATATGACCCATTTGGTTTCTGGATCAGAAACAGATTGGAGTAATACCCCTGTCCTTTTTGTGATGGAGGTACTGGGACAATCACACCTGACTGCAGTAATCTTTGGACTGCTTCTTGCAGGGCATTGGCCTTCGACTCTATACGAGACGGGCTGGTGCAAAAAAATCTTTGAGGAGGCTGCCTCCTGAATGGGAACCCATACCCCTGAGATACTACCTTCTGCACCCAGGCATCTGTTGTTGACTGTTGCCATGTGTGTGCAAATTGTAGGAGTCGGCCCCCAACCCTGGAATCCTCCAGGCGGAGGCCCGTCTCTTCAGGTTGAGGGTTTCTGTTCAGGTTTGGAAGCTGGCTTTTTGCTAGCCCACTGCTTCCTACCCCTTTTAAACTGGGGTTGTTTAGGGTCCTCTTTACCTTTCGCTTTGCTTTGCCAGCGAAATGAGCGAAATTTTAAACCCTTGGACTTAGGGTTATAGGTAGCCGGAAATCTGACCTTCTTCGATTCAGCCTCTGACTCTAGGATATCCGATAAAGGTTTTCCAAATAATATATTACCCACGAAAGGCAATGCTTCCAATTCCTTCTTGGACTCCGCATCTGCCTTCCAGGTCCGTAGCCAGACTGCTCTGCGAGCGACTACTGCCAGGGCTGAAGCTTTAGAAGCAACAGTGCCTACATCAATGGCTGCTTCTTCTAAATACTGGGCAGATTGTCTTAAACGGCAAAGACGATCCTCTTGCTCCCTAGTAGGAGAGGGGATGTCATTCTCTAGTTCCTCTATCCATTCGCCCATTGCCTTTGCTACCCAGGCCGAAGCCATAGCAGGTCTTACCACTGCACCCACAAGAGAAAAAATATTTTTCAATAGGCTCTCTACCCTCCTGTCTGTGACATCATTCAAAGAGGTAGATGACAGTGGCAAAGCAAATTTATGCACGAGTCGCAGAACATGTGCATCTACTTTTGGAGGAACTTCTCTCTTCGAACAATCTCCAGCAGGAAATGGATAATAAGAATCCCATCTCCTAGGAATCTTATACTTTTTACCGGGCGCTGCCCAAGACTCATCCATCATTTCCGTCAACTCCTCTGACGCTGGAAATTCAGCTTTCACTGACTTTGTTCGTTTGAATACAGGTGCTTTTGCTTTTAACGCTGTCTTGGCTGGTTCTTCCAGAGAAAGCACAGCCTTTACTGCCTTAATGAGTTCAGCTACATCATCTGAACTAAAGCTCTGCGACTGATCATCATACGGAGTTGAATCTATTGTTTCCGCATCATCATCCGATGTATCCTCTTGTGTAGTCTGCCATACAGACGTATCTGTCCTAGTCTTACCTGCCCCTTGGTTGCTTGTAGAAGCTACTGGAACCAAACCATAGGAAGGGAGCTGCATGTATGGGTTCATAGTGTAACCTAACCCTTGAGGTGGTGCTACTGGAGCTAACCTGTCCGCTATTGAAGACAGAGTCTTTGCGAACATATTCCATGGTGGCTCTACTGGAGGTTGAACTAACTCCTGTTTTTTACTTCGCTGAAAAGCGAAACAGTTTGCACACAAACCCTCATAAGTGACCAATTGAATCATACCAATTACCCCTGACTTACAAGATAAGCATGTTAGGGCTATGGGGGTGCTTGACAAATTCTCCTCATCACTTTTGCCGCTCACAGACATTTTTTCTGATATTGACTACACAATTTTGTGACTGAAAAACACCCTATAATCAGTATATAGAGGTGAAATCAATCTGACCACCGTGCACCTGATTTGAGGGTCAGAACAGGACTGACATTACACAGAAAAGTCAGCACACATACTAGCAGTCAGTCACATGTTAAAGCATTAGACATTGTCATATGAGAATACAACCTCCATAATAACTTATACATAAGTAGGAAAATTGTACTTCTGTTAAACTGGTTCTTTTTTCAACATAACATGCAGAAAACACAGTAATATACAGGTCTCATATGCAATAGGTACTAAAAATTAACAATGCACACTAAGAAGTAGAAGGAATTTTTAGTACTGTATACCCTGCCTCCAGAGAGCGGGATACAGGGAGACTCACCACACTTCCATATCCAAGCAAAGACGCTCGTAAGACGCTGAGTGGATTCAGACGCTACTGGTGTACACTGCCACTCTTGGTAACTGATAACGGACACGGACGTTCACCAACGGACACGGACGCTGAGCGACTCCACGTGCATGCAGACGCTAAAGGCCTGCGACTTGGTCTGGGCGGGTTTATATCCAGTGTACACAACCGCAGCGTCTAAGCTGCGACCGAGTACCCTCATGGTAGCGTCTGAGCCGGACGTGAGGTCATTCAGTTCATGAAACGAGAGACACGCGGGAACTGGCCATGAACTCGGAGGAGGGACGGCCAGGAGAGCGTCTGAAACCCCCTGTTGACTTAAACTCCTAGGATCGCGGCCTCACCTAGTCCTGGCGCCTATGATCCCCAGAGCGTAGCGCTGTCACACTCGAGATGTTCGGCGCATCAACACACTGTTTGCAGTCTCCACCAAATCAGTGTAGCTGTGTCCTGACCCCTCTAGTAAGAGGAAGTCCATAGACTCACCGTCTCCCCATGCTCCGGCCACAGCCTGGTAACGTCTGCTGGACCTGCTAGAACATTCGACACAGACGCCCGTCGAGACAGCACTGTACCGCGAAGGTAAGCGTTGTTGCGACCCGGTGGGGAGTTGTTGGAGTGATTGTCTAATATGCGTTTAAGACGCTGTTAAGAGAAGTTGCTCAAACCAAAACAGTAAGTCTATAAAAATAAAGTAATGAAAACTTGAGGTTGCTTTCTCAGCAGCCCTGTGACCATGCGGCTTCCTGCCGCACCAAGCAAAAAACTGGTCTGACTGAGTCAGTGGGCGGGACTATATAGTGGAGGCCCCAATGCATCCTGGGAGGCCAGAAAGCTTGTGACCGTGTTGGTGCCATTTTTGCTGTCGCTCGACAATATCCCAATGTTATCCTGTGGATAATCCTGTGGACCCAGCCAGAGAAAACTTTTATTGCAATAATCATATATCGAATACATTTAGCCAATTTTGGCTGTAACTTTGCATCATCGTAGTCGACACTGGAGTAAGAATCCGTGTCGGTATCAGTGTCTACTATTTGGGATAGTGGGCGCTTTTGAGACCCCGAAGGTCCCTGCGACATAGGGACAGACATGGGTTGACTCCCTGGCTGTTCCCTAGCCTCAGCTTTGTCTAATCTTTTGTGCAATAAATTCACATTAGCACTTAAAACATTCCACATATCCATCCAGTCAGGTGTCGGCGTTGTCGACGGAGACACCACATTCATTTGCTCCACCTCCTCCCTAGGAGAGCCTTCTACCTCAGACATGTCGACACACGCGTACCGACACACCACACACACACAGGGAATCCTATTATCTGAAGACAGTTCCCCCACAAGGCCCTTTGGAGAGACAGAGAGAGAGTATGCCAGCACACACCCTGCGCTAATGACCCAGGAAAAAACACACAATATGTTTACCCAGATAGCGCTGTAATCTGTATATTGCGCCAATTATGTGCCCCCCCCCTTCTTTAAAACCCTCTTTCACCGTGGATAAGCAGGGGAGAGTCAGGGGAGCTTCCTCTCAGCGCTGTGCTGTGGAGAAAATGGCGCTGGTGAGTGCTGAGGAAGAAGCCCCGCCCCCTCGGCGGCAGGCTTCTGTCCCGCTCAAATATCGAAAAACCCGGCTGGGGCTATTTATATATACAGTGCCCAGCTGTATATATACACATTTGCCAGAAAAAGAGGTTTTATTGCTGCCCAGGGCGCCCCCCCTGGGGTTCACTACGGCTGGCCGGCGGTCGGGCTCCCGGCGACCAGCATCCCGGCGCCGGGAGCCCGACCGCCGGCTTACCGACAGCTTGGCGAGCGCAAATGAGCCCCTTGCGGGCTCGCTGCGCTCGCCACGCTACGGGCACGGTGGCGCGCTACGCGCGCCACACTATTTTATTCTCCCTCTATGGGGGTCGTGGACCCCCACGAGGGAAAATAAGTGTCGGTATGCCGGCTGTCGGGCTCCCGGCGCCGGTATACTGAGCGCCGGGAGCCCGACCGCCGGCAAACAGAAGACCACCCCCCCCCTGCGCCCTGCACCCTTACAGTGACTGCCGTTTGTGTGTGCTGTGTGGGAGCAATGGCGCACAGCTTTACTGCTGTGCGTTACCTCAGTGAAGATCTGAAGTCTTCTGCCGCCTCTGAAGTTTTCTTTCTTCTCATACTCACCCGGCTTCTATCTTCCGGCTCTGCGAGGAGGACGGCGGCGCGGCTCTGGGACGGACGGCGAGGGTGAGACCTGCGTACCGATCCCTCTGGAGCTAATGGTGTCCAGTAGCATAAGAAACAGAACCTAACATTAAAGCAGGTCTGTTTCTCTCCCCTCAGTCCCCCCGATGCAGGGAGTCTGTTGCCAGCAGGCTCCCTGAAAATAAAAAACCTAAACAAATATACTTTCTTTCAGGAAACTCAGGAGAGTGTAATGCACCCAGTCTCCTCTGGGCACAGTAGTAAACTGAGGTCTCGAGGAGGGGATTAGGGGGAGGGGCCAGTGCACACCCATACCTAAAGTTCTTTCTAAAAGTGCCCATGTCTCCTGCGGAGCCCGTCTATCCCCATGGTCCTTACGGAGTCCCCAGCATCCTCTAGGACCTAAGAGAAATTAGGATTCAGGTGCGGAAACCCCCTGATTCTGTGTAAACTGCTGAATCAATGGCTTTTAATACCCCGCGTGAACAGCCCAGTTTGTGCTTTTTCGGTGTATGGGTCAGTCCGACTGCGAGGACTTGCACGCAGGATAATCCTGGCTAATTGGTGCGCCAATTACACCATACTCCACGCCATACCTTCCAACATGACCCTCTCCAGGAGGGACACAATGCTCTACTTCTGGACTTCTCTTAATTTATGACTGCCAGCACCTGTTTTGAACAGGTTAATGGATAAGGAAGGTGTTTTACCACAGGTGTTGACAATCACGAATTAAGAGGGAAGTCCAGAAGCAGAGCATTCTGTCCCTCCTGGAGAGGGTCATGTTGGGAGGTATGCTCCACGCTGCCGCACAGATGTATTCATTACAGACATTCACATTTTAAGAGATCCATAGGTGGTACTAATTACTTCACTTGTGATCCTGTGAGAAAATCTGAAAAACAGTGGGCCAGATGTGTGAAAGTGCGCTGTGGTTCCTGCTGACCACAGCGCACCTTAAGGCAGCATTTTGCGCTGCACCCATATGTATGAGCGGCGTGTTAACGCCATATGCCCTGGCCGCCGCGCGCCCCCGCCACTTACCGCTTCCCCGCAGTACTGGACAGGAGACGAAGAGCAGAGGCAATGTATGATTGCCTCTGCTGTCCCTTTTCGTCTCCTCAAGCCGCCGGTCCAGAACGCCTCCCCCAGGCAGGCGATGTGGTCAAAATGTGCAGTGGCTTTTTTTTTTTTTAATAAACTTTATTTAACGTTGACATTCTTCTGCTGGTCCACACAGCTCTACTGCGCATGCGTCGGGGGCCTTCGGCGGTGCACACAGGAAGAAGGGCGCATGCGCACAGATTGCGGCGCCGAGCCGATGTGGAAGCTGCGCTACCGCAGGACAGGTAGGATAACGCACTCACACATCGGCAGGGGCCTTGATCATACATTGTGGCGGCGGCTGCGGGCGTATCACCACGATAATGTGGTGATACGCCCCTGGACACATAACGTCCGTTAGGACGTTTTTAATACATTACCCCCAGTGTTCCCTGAGGATTGGAGTTGGGAAACAATGAAATCACACTTTATATCATGGTTTGTGGATTATCTTTCCACTTTCACTAAACTGAGAAATCAATCAAGCACCTATTACCGGTTTTCTGACATACATGAAGTAAACCAAATGACCAGCACATACTACATAGTGACGCATAGGCAGTCAGAATTTCTAAATGGTCATTAAGTCTAACATGCAGACCAGGATTTCATGGCAAACCTAATGCAGAGGTTCCCAAATGCTGCTTTTACAGTCCAGGTTTGAAGGATATCCATGCTTGAGCACAGGTGACATAATTAGTACCTCAGTGAATTTGATTTAAGCATGGATTTCCTTATATCCTGGGCTGTGATGGTGGAGTTTGGGAAACTCTGGGCTATGGGACACCAGTAGCAGTATTTTCTGAGGAGGTGGGAGAGAAACAGCAGGATCAATTAAGTTCTAGCAGAGGTTTGATGCAAATAAGAAAGTGTGATCTATATTTCTTTTTTTACAGTGACGTATGTTCCGTTGAATAGTGGTTTGCTACTCCATCATGCACACAATTCCATATTTAACATACCAACTAATATCTATTTTGTGTAAAACCTAGTTATTTTTGCAATTACTTTTACATTCCACAAAGCATTGTCAAGCACCATTAAAAGAGTTGGCAACAGCTGTCAGGGCACGTAACAATTCAAGGGGTAGATGTATCAAAACTTCGAGAGAAAGTGGAGAAGTTGCCCAAAGCCATACTTGCCTACCTGACCCTCTCCATGAGGGAGAAAATGCTCTGTTCCTGGACTTTCCTGGTAATGTATGATTGCCATCACCTGTGGTGAGCTAGTTAATTGATAAGAAAGGTGTTTCACCACAGGTGATGGAAATCACACATTACCAGGAAAGTCCAGGAACAGAGCATTTTCTCCCTCATGGAGAGGGTCAGGTAGGCAAGTATGCCCAAAGCAAGCAATCAGCTTCCAAATGTCATTTTATAGACTACACTAGATTAATGGTAGCTAGAAGCTGATTGGTTATTAAGGGCAATCTCTCCTGTTGAGCTGAATGTGATTTCCCTTTCAAAATATCTTTCAGGAGATACTGTACCTGGAAAGTATAATGATTGGGCGATTAGTTCCAAATACTACTGAATGTTTCTCATAACTATTCTTTGCACACAATGGAGCTAGAGTTGATATTTGAAGATGAATATAGAGAAGTGGAGGCTAAAGGAACATAAAACAAACTGTTAAGGGCCCTACACACTTGCCGATGCATTCAATTTGACGATGATCGTCCAAATTGACTTGCATTGCAAAGCGACGGAGAACCAGCGATGAACGACCGCGGGGCCGCGCATAGTTCATCGTTGGTGCATACACACTGAGCGATATGAAAGATTTTTCAGTTCATATCGCACGCACACATCGGAAAGTGTTTAGGGCGCATTAGCTTCCACACATGCCAGTGCCAATCAGTCATGCAGCTAATGTGCCAATAAATTACAGAGAGTGGCTTCTATTCATTTAAATTACTGAACATCTTCCATGGTACCCTATAATTCACTGCTGGCTCCTAGATTACACCAACTAGCTCCTGATTTCTAAATTATTTTGTCAATATATGTTTATTTGCCATGCACTGTATCTTTGAATAAGAAAATGTTAATTGATAGTGGGTGTACATTTTCAAGTTGAAAAAAAATTAATAATTATGTCACTGCGTACAAAACCACAAGCTTCCCACTTACTGCTGTTACCATGGATGAATAAAAAACATCTTCCAAATATATTCTCAAATTGATTTATTCAGTCAAGGAAGGAAAAAAAAAATACCTACTGCTTAAACCTTTTAAATAAGATCATGACTGATTGAGTATAATAGAGACTGGATAATCTGTAATACAGGAAATCTGCATATTACCCTGTGAGCACACTTAAACCTTTCTTTGATGGGATCCTACTTATTTCCTCAACTGCCTCTGCACACAGCAGTGGATATTGACAATCTTCCAAGTAGAACACAAGAGGCAGAAGCCATTACCCACTTATTTTATATCCTCGATTACTCTTATGAATCACAGTGTCACACCCACGCAGCACTCACAGTCTGTAAAGGTTTCCGACCCAGGAAAAAAGAAATATATAAATAAAAACTGATCACCCAGCCACAAAGGGAATTTGACCAAAGCTTTGGAGCATTCCACAGATGTTTAGAAATCTATAATTGACAGAGGAGTAGAAAGAAATGTTAACTTTGTATTCAGTACATACAGCTCTGTGCTAACCACAAAGCATCACGGCAGCCCCTACAGCTCCATAACAGTCCACACTAAGCTCTGCTCTAACCACGTAGCTTCATGGCAGCCAACACTGCCGTGAAGGTACGTGGTTAGCACAGAGCTTAGTGGGGGCTGCCATAAAGCGGTGTGGTTAGCACAAAGCTTAGTGGGGGCTGCCATAAAGCGGTGTGGTTAGCACAGAGCTTAGTTTAGGCTGCGATGAAGCTGTGTGGTTATCACAGAGCTTAGGGGGACATTTACTAAGCAGTGATAAGAGCGGAGAAGTGAGCCAGTGGAGAAGATGCCCCATCAACCAATCAGCAGCTCTGTATAATTTTATAGTATGCAAATTACAGATGTTACTTCAGTGCAGATTGGTTGCCATGGGCACTTCTCCAATGGCTCACTTCTCCACTCTTATCACTGCTTAGTAAATGCCCCCCTAAGCTCTGTGATAACCACACAGCTTCATGGCAGCCCCCACTAAGCTCTGTGCTAACCACACCGCTTTATGGCAGCCCCCACTAAGCTCTGTGCTAACCATGTACCTTCATGGAAGCCCCACTAATCTCTGCGCTAACCACTCACTTTCATGGCAGCCCCCACTAAACTCTGTGCTGACCATGCAGCTTTATGGCAGCCCCCACTAAGCAAACAAGACCAAAGAAATTATGCAAGTAATTATTTGTTACCTATCACATATTAAAAATTTATAAGGCTGTCTGTATTTAAACATATCTGACACAGTCCTGATCCCACTATATATGTGTTGTTATTAATAGCAGATGTGTCTTACATGGCTGTTCACACTCACAGGTATTATGTGTATAACATAAAAATGAATAATTAAGGGGGTGGTCCAAATTTGTGAATTGGCAGTTAGGGGGAAATTTAATTCTTTTCATGGGGATGTAACTCCCGGGTTAAGTGCCCAGAGCTATTCAAGTTACTGCATCGCACCAAGCACTTAAACTGGGAGATGCGGTCTTATACCGTAACTAATGCCTAGGGCCTGGTCGCACTAAACTGCATCTCCTGGTGCGATGCTGTTACCGCATGTCCTAATACTGCATCTAGCCTGGGGAACTAGTTAGCACGGATTTCTATTCACACGTACAGGAAAGTGAATGCAGCACTAGTCATGGGTTTACAGCAAGAGCCATTGAAAAACTCCTGGCATTTAATTCGGGAGCTACATCCCTGCAAAGAGAATTGAATTCCCCTGTTTACTCTTTAACATATTTTTTTGATCCATACAAAAATCCCTAAGGGGCATATTCATGAAGCAGTGAAAAGAGTGAAGAAAAGGACCTGTACAGAAGTTGCCCATGGCAACCAATCAGCTTTGAAAGAAGCCTTCATAAAGTACATTCTATAAAATGTAAGGGAGATGCCCATTGGTTGCCATGGGCAACCTCTCCACTGGTCTGTTTCTCCACTGTTTTCACTGCTTTAAAACTAGACCCCTTAGTGTTTACTTGCTCCCATGTCTGAGATAACTCTTTATTGTATGCAGTTACAAAGTAATAAAATGTTTCAGTTACCAGAAATAATATTTATAATTAATTCTAAAGATTAAGCACGGGTTCTGTGGAAATCTATTTCTACAGCCCCCTATGCCATGATAAAACCTAGTAATAAAGTAATTGTGGCCCTTTAGAAATTTTAATAAAACATGCTCCAAGACCTATTTTTTGGTCATTTAAATTATATCCAACTACTACTCCTAACCTATGTTTTAGACAACCAGTGATGCTTATATGCTGTAGTGGAATATAATAAGTTCCTCTCACCAACATTGTATGAAGTCAGATTTCAGAGTGCTTGTGCAAATGTCTCTTTCCATGTGGAGGAAGCAGTTCTTTCCCGGCGGTCAGAATCCCGACCGGGGCCCGTAATCCTCACTTGGGGGGTGGTCCGCGTCACCCCCGAGGGGGAATAGATTACTGTGGCGAGCGAAGCTTGCCACCGGGCCCAAAGCGTGGCAAGTGCAGCGAGCCCACAAGGGGACATGCTGTGCTCTCTGTCAGGATCCCGCCTGTCGGTCTTATGACCGCCGGGATCCCGACCGTCAGGATCCCATACTGATCCCCGATGGGGGACGCCAATGGTGGATGATGTGGCAGTGAGAGAAAGAGCTTATATTAATAATATTTTTTTATTAGATTATATTGATACTGGCCGGTATCATAGTGTGATATCTGTATTGTTTTTTATGGATATAGGTTAAATTTTATACTTGTATTCTTCATAATATAAAAGTAAGCTAAAAGTTTTTATACAAAGAGAAAAGCGCCGTCTTATTTTTTATTTCTGTTATATACACTACACTATACAAAGTATTGCTGGTTTCCTGGGGATGCAATCAGAATCCCGGCGGTCATGTGACCGACACCGGAATACCAGTGCCAGAACACTGTCGACATCCCGAAGGTAAGTAGGTATCAGGGTGACAGTGTTAGAGCCCGGGGTGTTAGGGACTAGAGGGGTGGGGTTGTTAGGCGTAGCAGACACTCTCCCGAGTCTTAGCCCTATCCACCACTCCCGGTGACTTAGTCCTAGCCGCCACCCCCTCTATCTTAGTCCTAGGTGGGTTAAGGTTAGGGTAGGGGACAATTACCTCATTCCCTGTCAGCATTCTAATTGTTGGGATACCAGTGTTAGTCATGTGACTGCCAGAATCCCGACTGCTAGGATAGTCTATGACACCTGTTTCCTGTTACAACTTTTAAATGAAGGGTATATTATCAATCATACCGTTTAAAATGTTTATGTTCTAATAAAATTTTGAAACAAAGAGGCAATAAAAGTATAGAAAAAAAAGCAACGTATATATGTAAATTATTCAATAAAAGCAAACAAATTAGTGATACAAAAGTATGTCAAAAGCATGTCCTTTTACACAGGTGATGATTCTAAGTAATTCAGCAGTTAACACCCCATCAAGTTTAGGATCACATCCAACAATGCTAGGCTATTCTTTTATTTACCAATCCTAGAGGAGGAGACCTTAGGGACTGATCGGAGACAACTGTTAGGACACATGTGGTAGGAACTTCAGTGAAGACTTGACTTTCTCATGTTTACAAGGAATATTGGTTAACGCAAATTTGGCATGGAAGATTATTTATCAACATGTGCTTATATATTAAATGTACAGAAATAAAGTGAGACTAGGCATTAACAGACAGATAGATTGTAAACTTCAGTGCAGGGCCATTTTACCTGTCGGATAAAAGGAGTGAAACACAAGAATAATTTCTTTATACTGCTCCAGTCAGATTACAAATGCAAAAGGTTCTTGGTGGGCTACATAATCCAGTCACAAAGCAATGTTAGTATGGGCTCAGAGGGGTTGAGTAAGTGTACAAAGAACATATGTAAGCTTTGCATTACCTGTGTGGAGGGGATGTCATTGGGTAGATTATTTTATGAATGTTATATGGGTGTTTCAGAATTTGATACGCCTGCCTGAAGAGTCGAGTTTTCAGGGAATGTTTAAAGGGTAGAAGAAAGTTTTGTTGTACGAGATAGGGCATTTTTACCGAGTGAGTGCAGCATGGAAAAAAAAAAAACCTGTAGGAGCAGGCGATTAGTGCGTATGAGATGCAGATCTTCCACAGCACAGAGTGGTCAAGTTGGGAGGAAATTTGAGAATGAAGTGAAGCGATTATCATTATCATTTAAATGGCGCCATGAGGTTTCCATTATCACCTTACATAAAAAGAAATAGAAACAGTATGACCAAAACAAGAAAGAGAGACTAAAGGCGGGTACACACTATGCGACGGGAAATTTCCAGCGATGGTCAACTATATCGTACACACTGAACATTATTAGTCAATGATAATGATCAGTGACGTCACCACCGGCATTCCCGAACATGCAGCTCAGCCCGACATTGACGGGTTGAGCTGCATGTCAGCTCAATATTGGTTATCCCAGAAAGGCGTGCGGGAGTGTGCATCGTTCATCGATTACCAATATTGCCCCCATACACACTGGCCGATATAAGCCTAAAATAAACGATAACGACATTTAATGTCGTTATCGTTTATTTTTTAAGCTAAAATTGCCTGGTGTGTACCTCCTTAAGAGGGGGGGGGGGGGGGTATCTAATTACCCACGGTCAACTACCATAGGTAATTGTATCACTAAGGCTATCCTAGTCCCGATGCTGCACGCTACTGCCCCCTAATGCTGGCACTTATCGGGGATTGTGCTTCGGGTGCCCCAGGCACCCAAAGCATAATCCGCAATAACTGGCTGCTGGAGCTGCGATAACACATGGGATCAGGGACATACCCCAATCTTATGTATTATCGCATGATCGCGGGTCCGTCTTCGTCCGATGAAAACAGCCTCTAATTGAATAGAGTGATAATGACCATCGGTCATTAATAGCAGTATCTGGCTGTAATTATCAGTCGGAAATGGATTGGGGCTAACTGGATACCGCCCTTACAGTACAAAACATTGCAGAACATGGACTACAAAGTTAATAAACATTGCTGCATCAGCAGTCATAATACACAAATAAGCAGCACAAGCTGAACCCAAAGGTTTTGTGCTGCTGTCGGCAGTGGGGAGGAGATAGTGGTATAAATTAGGAGGGGGGGGGGTGAGTACATGAGGGAAGCGGGCCCTGCTAATGAGAGCTTTCAATCTAAAGGAAAATGGCAAACAGACATGGATGACACAAAGAGAAGAGAGGCAGCGAGTGAGGAGCATGGAAGTGTGGGTCTGGATGAAAGCTGGGAGGCTCTGATAAAGGAATGGGTCTTGACAGTCTCTGTTTGAAGCTCTTTAGGAAGATGGTGAGCCTGACAGGCAGATAGGTCCAGTGGTGGGGAGCAGGACAGGCAAAAGTGTGGGAGAAAGTAGTCAGTTGGAAGGAGAACCTTAGGGATAACCTACAGATATATGATGGGTGTAGTTTTGTTGATAGCCTTATACAGTATGTAAGCAGAAGTATTTATATTGAATTTGGTAAAATATAGGCAACCAGTGTAGGGACTGACTAAACGAAACAGCAGTAGAAAAAGGTTTTACAAGAAAAATCAATCTAGTGCTGCCTATTTCTCTATAGATTGTAAGCTTGCGAGCAGGGCCTTCCTACCTCTACAGTGGGTATTCATTTACTGGAGTTTTCTCGACCAGTCGAAAAAAAATGACACTTTTCGCCCATTTTTAGGACGATTCAGCCTATTCAATACCCTTGCCGTTTTTTTTTGACTGGTCAAAAAATCCGCCACTGGCGAAAACGTGTATCAGCAAATTTGACGCTGATACACGTGTTTAAGCGAAATTTGCATATGTTTTCGCCCATTTTTGATGCAATTTTCGCCCATACCAATTCGACAAAAAAAAAAAAAAATGAACCGGCATGGGAGAAAATGGGATTAAAAACAGCCGAAAATGCCCGCAATTGAATACCCTGTGTCAATCTAGTGCAGTTTTTTTCAACCAATCGAAAAAAACGGCACTTACTTTAATACCCCCTAGGACTGTTTGTCGCTACCCAGTTTTGTCTTATCATTGTCCAGTTGGAAAGCGCAATGGAATTTGCTGTACTATATAAGAAACTGTTAATAAATAAATTCAAAATAGATAGCAGGGGATTTTCATATCGCTAAAATGGTAAGAGGGCACTGCTCACAAACGTAGTCTATAGCCAAAATTAACAAAACCTCAATAATAATGATTCTTTGTGGAACTATGGTGTCATACACCCTCAACAAAGTTCATAACGTGTAGAAACAAAGTAAGGTGAATTTAGGCCGCTTTTGTGGTGTAGCCCATACTACGCTGAGACACTTTATGGTGTCTATTTTAGGTAGTTACCCTAATAATCCCATATTATCTCTAGCATTAATATATTGCCCTACATTATAATTCTGTTGGTTGATTTAGCGTTACTGTACATAAAAATCTTATTTTGTACCGGTAATAGAAAATGCTCCTGCCAATATATAAGGTTAACAGATCATATAAAAAGAGAGCTCGATTTGTTTACATTCATCTTCTTAATAGTTTCTTGCAAGTCATAAACAAAACTGTTAAGTACTCCCTGGTGTACATTACAGGAACCTAATATTTCCCAGGAGGCATATCGTAGCTCTGAGACACAGCTGAACAGCACAATGTACCATACTGTCTGATGACAAAACCTGCTGCATAACAAACATGATTTCAAAAACATTAAATGGTGAAGATATAGGTGTATGTGAATGATGTAATGGTAATTCCAGGCCATGTGTAACTGTGTTTCACTGTCACCAGATTTACAAAATAATTACCATAAATTAGCCAAATTGATTTCTTTATTACAAGAGGGATTAACCTAAAATGGCGAGTAATAAGAACTGCATTATAATAAACAGTCATCACTGAATATACAGCAAATATCAGTTACATTCCACAAACATAAAAGACTAACAGTCAATAGTTTATTCATAAAGAAAAATAGTAAGAAAAATGATTTATGCTTCCTATGGCCACTGCAGAATGTGAACCAGGACCCCATACAGAATAGCTTCTCTGGTGAAAAGTACTACACGCAACAGAATGCAAAACAAAGCACAGCCTTAAAACCGGTCATGTTACAAGGAGCTTGCAGTGTGAACCATTTCATCACACTTTATTATAAACTTGTACACTTGTCATGGCTCTGAATATCATGAAATGATGTATGCCAAAAGCAGAGACACTTGCACACCAGGCTGCTGCATTGTAAACGGCTTAATGCAGTAGCTGCTGTTAGAAGCATTTATAAACGGGAAGCAGTCAGGATCCCGGCAGTCACAATACCCATGCCGGAAGACCCACCCTATTCTGAAGGCCTTATAGACTACTAGCTCAGAAAGCAAGATTCAGGATTTCAAGTTTATTATTACCATAAAAGGTCTCTAAGAAACAGAATTATATAAATAACCCCTCCGCCTTCCTTTTACTTTTGCAGATTATTCTGCGGCCGTTGCCCATTAATCCTGTCAAAACAATGGAGGAAGTGCTGTCGGCAGTTTGATATGACTGAATGGATAGCTGGATATAACATGTCCAAAAGGGAAAAGAAGACACAGAGTTGCTTCATCTCAACTGTGTGTGGATACTCAACAGGGGTGATTCAATTGTTTTCTCGTGTCCACAATATCCAATTGTTTGCGCCGCTGGACGAGAGTTACTGGGTGCCCATTATAATTGCGCGTGTTGTGCTCAAACGTAAAGTGTCTAAACCTGTGCAAACTACACTACTGCGTGTCCAACAGCCCAAACTTTGGCTGGGTTTCTGCTCACCACTTTAGTAGGGTGCGAGCTGACACAATGGGCGCCCACAGCACTCGCTCCCAGCGGCACAAACAACTAAATAGCGTGATGGGAGCTGCAGCTGAGAATATGGAATTAAAACCTTCCTAAGCAAGGGCCCATAAAAATTGTAATACAACTATATATACACACACGTGCATGAACATACTTCCAGCATTTAGTTCTCCCTGGCATAGCATCCCCTGATATTGCACTATAATTTGGATAAGTGGTACATACATCACCTGCAAGAATGAAAAACAATGTCCAGAACAGTGTGTCAGGTAGCTCCCCATTCCTCATGTAAATGTATTAGATAACGTGGCTCTTGTTGTGGTGGAGATAGGGAATGTGGATCGCCAAGTATCTAACCAGACTATTTACTTTAATGTGAATTATATTTATAAGATTTCAACAACATGTGGGCTACATGTAAAAGCAACCAGTTTTTAACTTCCATTCAAAATATTATACGTACTTCCACCGCTTTGCTACATGACTCAGAATCAGCCCCATATAGTCTAATAGGAGGATGGAAAAAATATTCCTCGCTGGTCCCCAGAAACAGGCATTTCTAATGTGTTACCATATGGAATCCCTATAATTTTCTACACAGCGGAGACATAAATACCCTTGGGAAGATCAGGGAATAATAGGCATTCCAAGTCTAAACAGCATAATAAAATGACAAAAAAATAAGTATCATGTGGCCTAATTATTATTGGGGTGTAAAATATTTCAAAAATTAGAAAGAAAAAAAAAATCACAAGACAGACAACCAAACTGTAAAATCCACAAAAATGTGGTTGTTATCTACAAACCACACGTGTTCAGGTGTGACTGTACACACGCACAAAGGTGTCTTTGGCAAATTCCTCAAAGCATTGTCCTCAGGCGTACATAGTAGCTCTCTGCAGAAGAACACAGCAATCACCTGCAAAGTAATGAAAGTGCTGAAAGCTGCATCTATCCAATACTCTCTTTCCACAACCACAATAACCTGGGTTATTGCAGGGTCTACCTGGTGTAAAAGGGTAGCCTGTGGTGTAAACAGGTGACCTGGGTCATATGAAGAGCCTATGGAGGGACGGCTCACGGGCACTTGGAGATGTTAACTCCAAGCACCGCAGAGGAAAGACCCACCACTAACCCCGCTCCTGCCTGTGGTGTGAACGGGGTTTCATGCCGCTGTGATACGACTTGAAATGGTGTTCAATTACCTGGGTCGGACACAAGTCTTTGGTGGAAAAGTGGTATAAGTAAACACAATAAACAAGTGCTAGAAAGCGGTGTTCCTTCATTAGGATAACTTAACAAATCTATCTTGCAAAGGAATGTTTTCACTATGCTCAACTAAAAATTACTCAATATTATAAACTGTGCATGGAGACTTTAGTTTGCTTCTGCCAACTATGATTTTGGAGCGCTACAACTATTTATAAATGTCATTCAGTGATACATAACAACCTTTTAGGGGACTGAATTCATGTAACAATGAATGTCAATGATGCAAAGAATATATACACTGCTCAAAAAAATAAAAGGAAAACTAAAATAACACATCCTAGATCTGAATGAATGAAATATTCTTATTAAATACTTTGTTCTTTACATAGTTGAATGTGCTTACAACAAAATCACACAAAAATCATCAATGGAAATCAAATTTATTAACCCATGGAGGTCTGGATTTGGAGTCACACTCAAAATTAAAGTGGAAAAACACAGTACAGGTTGATCCAACTTTGATGTAATGTCCTTAAAACAAGTCAAAATGAGGCTCAGTAGTGTGTGTGGCCTCCACGTGCCTGTATGACCTCCCTATAAGTATAACCCACAATAGTGGCTCAGGTAATGCAGCTCATCCAGGATGGCACATCAATGCCACAACTTTATTTTTATGAGCAGTGTACTATAAGGCTTGTGTTTAATGCATATAATTAGCTGATTAGGTTGGGATAATACTTGGGACCAGAAGTATTTTGGATATTGGATTTTTCCGTATTTTGGAATAATTGCATACTATAATGAGATATCATGGCGATAAGTAAACACACATACTAAGAGGGTGCAAACAGCGCTAACCACTAGATACCAAGTAACCAATTGCTTAATAAGAGGAGTGTAGTATAAACTTCTCAGAAATGGATTAGAGATATATATATATATATATATATATATATATATATATATATATATATATAGTGTAAATAGAGCACATGAACAACATAGATATATACATATATAAATATAGGTACAAATATGAATATAACACTCCCAAAATTAGACAGGTGTCGCGACCAGATTTCAAAGCAGTCCAATTCCCAAATAGACCAGTCTCAAATATTCTAGTGGTAAAGCAGTCGCGCCTTCAGTGTTAAAACCAATAATTCTATGATATTATCCTCAGATAATCATTCAAATGTGCGTACCAGACATGAGAGGATCAATCATCTTATACAGAGTATCTTTACATCAGGAAATCTCGTACTCCTCTTCCTCCTCTTTGGCTCGTCCTGGTATTAGTGTAGAGTTTATACGTGCAAATATGCAAAACAGTGTGTCAATTATTTTGCTCTTTCAAAGTGATTAAGTGCTGGTACGTGCAAAAATTGCAAAGTACTGTGTGCAGCAAGAAGTGCTAGAGTGCTTATAATATATAAAAAAACTTAAATAAAAATGTTAACAATTAATTAAGCTGGTTAGGCTAATAGAACTGTGCTGACCCGATATAGGTAATGTGCTTATTTACCAATTGCTGGGGGTGCAACACCAACCTTTAGTGAGCTAGATGTAAGTAATATTTATATGCAGCACTCACATTTGCATTGCACTCTGTCCTTTCAACAGAGTGCAATGCAAATGTGAGTGCTGCATATAAATATTACTTATATTATACTCTGTATAAGATGATTGATACCCTTATGTCCGGTACGCACATTTGAATGATTATCTGAGGATAATATCATTGAATTATTGGTTTTAACACTGAAGGCGCGACTGATTTCCCACTAGAATGAAAATATATATATATATATATATATATATATATACACATACATACATACATACATACATACATACATACATACATACACACACACATATACATACACACAAGCCCAAATACATACATGTACTTGTCCTGAGCTATTCACATTTTGTTAGAAGTAAAAATATGTTGCATATTCAGTATCCTATTAACACCTGTTTTATAATGTGAATGAGGAAATGGCTTCGGGTAAAACAGGAAAGAGTTTCTTCCTTTCACACACACAGCATAAAAAGGGAAGTAGAAGCTCAAGCTTCCCATGGCCAGTTTGTTACATTCGTCCCCTGCTGCTTGCTGTACGCAGGTTATTAAATAAAACTATAAAAATAATTTTTTATATATATATATATATATATATATATATATATATATATATATATATATATATATATATATATACATATATATATATATACATATATACATACATATATACACATATATATACATATATACACACATATATATATATATATATATATATATATATATATATACACACATACACATATATATATATATACACATACATACACACACGCACACATACACACACAGCAGCTGGAGTAACCGACGTTGTCCGGGATTTTAAGAATGTCTGTTTACAAAAATAAATTTAAATATTAAACACACAGTATAAATAACATTGTAGATAGCTGAATACCCGTGCTTCACAACGGGATGAGGATGGTAAATTAGAATGTTAGTTGTTTGTTAATTTGAGTTGGTTGGAGATCTAGTATATAGGCATATCTTGCTTCCCTGACGCACTTTCTGTAGTGGCCGTACCCATTTTCAGTCCCCCAAGGGACCCTGCGCTTCCCACTATAAAACTCTCAGTCTGTGGCTTCCTGCTGCCTCCATTCCCCTCCTCACATCAGGTCAGTGCCCATGTGAAATTATTGATTTTTTTAGTTTCTTATATAGCGCAGCACATTATGTAGCTCCTGATATACTCTGTGCTGCTGGGGGACAGTGTTACTTCCATTATATAACTCTCAGTGTGTGGGTTTGTGCTACCCGCATTCCCCTCCTCGCATCATGTCACTAGCCCTGTCACCACTGACATATCACGCATGTCCTGATATAGTCTGTGCTGCTGGCCCACCCCTAGGGGTGCTAGTGGTGTGTTTGTTCCCAGAGTGTAAGTCATATGTGTTGCAAATTTGGTGTAAATTGCTCCCCTAGGGTACTAGGGGTGTCTTACACCCCCCCCCCAGTGTTTGTTGCCAGCTTGTAAGTCATATGTGTACCAAGTTTGTTGTAAATTGGTCTAGGCATTCGGGATTTATGCTGTCTCCTGAAATACTCTGTGCTGCTATCCCACCGCTAGGGGTGTCTAACCCCCAACAAGTTTGTTCCCAGATTGTATGTCAGATGTGTACCAAAGTCTGGTGTAAATTGCTCCAGGCCTGCCACAGTTTGGCTGTCTGCTGACATACTCTGTGCTGCTGTACCACCCCTAGGGGTGCAAGGGGTGTCTGACCCCCACAGTGTTCGTTACCAGAGTGTAAGTCATATGTGTACCAAGTTTGTTGTAAATTGCTGCAGGCATTCCAGAATTATGCTGTCTGCTGACATACTCAGTGCTGGTGCCTCATCCCTAGGGATGCTAGGGGTGTCTTCCCCGCAAAGTGTTTGTTCCCAGATTGTAAGGCATATGTGTACCAATTTTTGAGTACATTGCTCCAGCAATTCCAGAGTTATGCCGTCTCCTGATTACTCTGTGCTGCTGTCTGCCGGCGCATGGCAGTCGTCGCTGCCTAGCGATCGCCTCTGAGACAGAGGCGGTCGTTGGGCGGGAGGGGCTGAACGGCGGCATTAAGCCACCGTTTAGTAGGCGTGGTCAGGCCAACGCAGGCGTGGGCGGACTGTTGGGGGGGGGTGCCGCTGCGGCCAGCGGCAGCAACACACAGCTCCCGGCCAGCCGCAGGAGCTGCGCTGGCCGGGAGTTACTCCACAAATACAAGAGCATCGCTGCTGTGCGATGCTTTTATATTTGTGCGGTGGGGAAGGGGGGCGGACTGACATGCGGGGCGGACAAGCCCTGTGCTGATCGTCCCCCCCGCATGTCTGAGTTCATGATCGTATCTGTGCTAAGTTTAGCACAGCTACGATCAACTCAGAATGACCCCCCCAAGTACGGACTTTTGCACGATAAGGTCCCCAATTCTGACACACGTCGAGCAGAAGCCAGGGCCAGTAACATCACCGTCTTCCACGTGATGTACTTGTCTTCTACCGTCATCAGAGGCTCAAACCAGGAGGACTGTAGAAATTCCAACACCACATTCAAATCCCAGGGTGCTGTAGGCGGCACAAAAGGAGGTTGTATGTGGAGCACCCCTTGCAAGAAGATCTGAACTTCTGGCAACACTGCCAATTTCTTTTGGAAGAAAATGGAGAGAGTTGAAATCTGGACCTTAATGGAAACCAGACGTAAGCCTTTATCCACACTGGCCTGCAGGAAGTTGAACCCCGCAGGCGACATATCTTCTCCAGCTATGATGATAGTGTTTTGACGTCACAGGCTTCCTGGCCTGAACCATGGTAGCAATAACCTTTTTGGAAAAGCCCTTGTGAGCTAGGATGTTCCGCTCAACCTTCATGCCGTCAAATGAAGTCACCGTAAGTGCGGGTAGACGAACGGTCCTTGCTGAAGAAGATCTCTTCTGAGAGGTAGAGGTCAAGGGTCTTCGACGGACATGTCCAGAAGATCCGCGTACCACGCCCTCCGAGGCCAATCCGGGGCAATCAGAATTGCCTGGACTCCCTGATTTTGGATGCGCTTGAGCACCCTTGGGAGCAACGGAATTGGAGGAAACAGGTAGAGCAGCTGGTAAGGCCAAGTCGACATCAGTGCATCTACTGCCCTCGCCTGAGGGTCCCTGGTTCATGAGCAATACCAGTGAAGCTTCTTGTTGAGACGAGAAGCCATCATGTCTATCTGCAGGCAGCCCCACCGGTTGATGATCTGTTTGAACACCTGATTGTGGATACCCCACTCCCCCGGGTGGAGATTGTGACGACTCAGGAAGTGCGCTTCCCAGTTGTCCACACCCGGAATGAAGATTGCGGACATTGCTCTTGCATTTTTTTCCACCCAGATGAGTATTCCTGACACCTCTTGCATGCAGGCTCTCCTCCTTGCAGATTGATGTACGCCACTGCCGTGGCGTTGTCAGACTGCACTTGGATCGCGTGAGGAGAGGCCTGAAGCAGAGCACTGTAGATCGCCCAAAATTCCAGAATGTTGATCGGAAGGAGCACTTCGTGGGCTGACCACCTGCCCTGGAACTGCGCCCCTTGGGTGACAGCTTCCCATCCTCTCAGACGCTCTTCCTTTGTAGAGTAGGATAGAATCCTGAATCCCGAAACTCCGGCATTCCAGGAGACTGGAGTATTGCAGCCACCACAGGAGGGAAATCCTGGCCTGTGGCGACAGCCGTATCATCCGGTGCATCTTAAGATGTGATTCGGACCATTTGCTCAGGAGATCCAGCTGAAAAGTCCTGGCATGTAATCTCCCATATTGGATTGCCTCATATGAGGCGACCAACTTTCCCAACAATCTTATGCAAAGATGGATGGACACTCAAGTAGGTCGGAGCACCATGCGGACCATCTCCTGAAGTGTTCTTGCCTTGTCCTCTGGTAGGAACACCTTCTGAGCCACAGTATCCAGCAACATCACCAGGAACAGGAGATTCCCCTGATGACGGCGATGCCAGAAACGGCTGTTGGGAGTGAACCCTGGGTAGGAGGTATACTTCCCCAGGTTGGATTGTGTCCATGAATTAAATTGATAAGAATTGGATACTTTACTTGCATGCTGTTTGCGTTGTCATGGTGCAAATAAATACCTTTTGATATGGGACTAAAAGGAGTGCTTGTTCTACTTTACCATAGCCCCTGCTGGAGCTTCATGGTGATTGACACACACACACACATAGTGATAGCAATATGTGATACAGGAGTATGGAATGCCACACAACAGCTGCAGGCACACTCAGTCACATGTACAATGCAGAAGTTGTTACATATAAACAATAAAACTGCACTGGACTAGTAAATCTACATATAAATATGTACGAGTATAGATATAACAATGCACAGTAGATCAGAGGTTCTCAAACTCGGTCCTCGGGGGCCCACACACTGCATGTTTTGCAGGTCTCCTCACAGAATCGCAAGTGAAATAATTAGCTCCACCTGTGGACCTTTTAAAATGTGTCAGTGAGTAATTAATACACCTGTGCACCTGCTGGGTTACCTGCAAAACATGCACTGTGTGGGCCCCCGAGGACCAAGTTTGAGAACCTCTGCAGTAGATACTGGATGTATATCACAGAATACTTGTACTAAATATTCAGATAGCAGTACACCTGTTCTTAACCAAATGTCTAAAATGACATGTAGAATACTTAAGTGCCTGTAAATGCACAGCGCTGATGAGACAGGCGGATTTACAGAGGACACAGAGCCCTGCAGTCCTGGAAATCAGCAGGGCTAGTAGTGAAGATGGCGCCAAAATCTCTGTCAGGGAGTGAGGGAGAGTGAAATGCAGCTCCAGGGCGGGAACACCAGCAGTAGATGGTGCCCGGAGCTGGGGGAGGGGCTACAGGTCAGCGCCTATGCTGGTCCTCACCACCGGGTACTGTGGAGCCTATATCAAACGGATTTTAGTAAATCCGACCTGTGCTCCCATTGCCCTGGTGGATATAGTGGGGTCCCTGTGCAGTACAGTGTCCACGCCAGCGGAGCGGGACGTCTCCTGGGACCGCGATTAACCGGCGGGTCACACCTGGGGGACCCTCTTACCTCCTCCCTGATGTGCAGCCACGTGATCCTGGAGCGCGTCAGCGGTGGTGTGCCTGAATACCGGTGGGCCTCCGCTGCAAGTACCCGGGAACCCGGCAGCGGGAGTATGCAGCGCTGCTGGGGAGGTGATAGAGCCGCAGCACAGAATGTCAGACTTACATAAAGAGTGCTGCGGCCCTTGAAGTCTTCTTAAAAAGCTCTTTTCAGGGCTGCCTAGCGCAGCCCGACCTGTTAGTGACCTGCTCTGCAGGCATCAACTTACAAACTGAGCTCCAGTCCCTGGAGGCAGGGTAATAGAGGAGGCGGTGCAATGCATCCTGGGAACAGTCAAAGCTTTAGCCTGTTTGTGCCTCGGATCAAGATCCAACTCTACACCCCGATGTATTCCCTGTGGAATCCCAGTGTACCCCGCTGCAGAAATACATAGTAATGATGGCATAACAGGAATATACTGTATACTGTAGTAGTGCCCCCGGTATAATAGAAATATATAGTAATGTCCCACATTACAATATAAATATATAGTAATGCCCCATAATAATAGACATATATAGTAGCGTTCAAGATTACGATAAAAAAATACATAGTAATGCCCTCATCATAATAGACATATATAGTAGTGTCCACATTACCAAAATAAATATATAGTAATGTCCACATTACAATGGAATTATATAGTAATGACCCATAATAGACATGTATAGTATTGTCCCATATTACAATAGAAATCTATAGTAATACCCCCATAATAATAGAAATATATATCAGTGTCCACATTATATTAAAATTTTAATGACCCCACACAGTGAAGCCAGAGCCATGTCCAGCAGCCCAGCCTGTGAAGAACAAAAGCCGCTCAGTGCCGAAGCGTCACACGAGCCGAGTGAAGGGAAACAGCTGGACACTGCGGGAAAAGGCACCCAGCCCAGTCTCCAGGCTCATCTCTTCGTGCCAGCCGCAGCCACCAGGAGAGGAAGCGTGATGTGATCTGATTACATCACAGTCGCGCTCCCTGTAGCCCTGACAAAGTGGGAGTCGCTGCCATGCTGCCGAACACCATGGTCTTGTTGCTTGGCAGCGCATTATAATTGCGGTAATGGCAGTCACAGGTGCAAAGAGTGCAGTGGGTGGTACTGCGTACCTGCTGCTAAATTCTTAAGGGTACTCCGTACCCAAGCGTCACTGGTTTTATTTATTTATTTATTTATTAACAGTTTCTTATACAGCACAGCATATTCCGTTGCGCTTTACAATTAGGACAACAGTAATAGAACAAAACTGGGTAAAAACAGACAGACAGCGGTAGGAATCCAGGATGGTTAAACTACAATAAAGGGGGACCAGTGTTATAGTGTCACCCCTCCATAGAGCTTGCAAGCCCTAACACTAGTCACATAGTATACCCCCACCAGGAAAATTGCACAATCAAGCTTAAATTGCGAAACAGATGCTTTACAAATTTCCTCGTATGAATCCACTTTTATTTAAAAGACTACAAGCAGCTTATGCAGATTCATGACATTACCTTGGAGAGATGAGAGAGAAATCTCTGCCCACCTAGAAATGTGTGGCTGCTTTTCACGAATATCTGTAATATTACACACAATTCATCTCAGACAGAAGTTAATTTCCATCCTTGAGCCTGAAAGACGTCACACTTTACTGAAAACAAATCCTTCGGACTGAAATGGTGCATCTATAATCACGTGTCATTTCAGTGCAACTACTGTGGTTATCAGTAGTGGCTCTTGCCACAGGCAAGCAGGCTTTATGCCTGGGGAACCGCTGCCCAGAGGGCGGCGCCGCCGCCGTGGCAAGAGCCGCTACTCCTGAGCCCTGCTCTCCCGGCTGCGGCAGGCGCCATGGGCTGTGTGGGCGCCCGCTGCAGCCGGCTCCACTGACAGACACTAGAGATCATAATTGACCTCTAGTGTTTGTACAGCGCTGCTATGGGAGAGACGCCATGGCATCTCTTCCATAGAGAGGAGGCGGCGGCCGGAGACGGAGGACAGCGCAGCAGCGGTCCGGAAGCAGGAGCAGGGCTAGTAAGTATTGTTTTGTTTTTTGGTGTTTGCAAGCAGCGCTACTACAGGGTTCACAACTACTGAGGACACTGCTACAGGGCGCACAATTACTGGGGGTGGGGGCCCACAGCTACTGGGGGGGGCACAGCTACTGGGGGATAACTGTGGCCATGCCCCTTCCCTATGAAGAAGCCACGCCCCTATTTTTGGACGCGCGCCTTCGGCGCGCACCAACTCTATTTTACCTGGGGGAAGGGGGGCGCCACAGGTAACTTTCGCCCTGGGCGCCACAAGGTCTAGAACCGGCCCTGGTAGTTTTTTGTGCAAAAACAAGAGGACAAGGGCCAACATTATGAACAAATCTAGCATATCCATTTGTCAATGTCGGGATGAATTAAGGACACGCCTGCAAATAACAGATTTAGCCAAGTATAAATACTTCAGTTACATTTGGTAGCTCAGTAAACCGCTGTCTCTGGGGTATTTCATAGATTTAAAAAACAATAGTGTAAAAAAATAATCTTGCTGTTAAACTATGTAGACTGCAGCTATTATGTGTTCAAGGGGGATAGCAGTAAAGTCAAATTGCCTGTTTGGCAGAATGAAACAAAATGTTAACATATAGAAATAAAACAGTAAAAAAAAAAAAGTTATTAGAAGTTCTACTTTGTAACGAACTCTACATCTACAGTACCTGGTTTCCTAGCTTGGTGCTGAAGGCACTTTAACAGTCCAGATTTTTTGGATTGTTGATCACGGATAGTTAAATCAAATTAAAAGTACACTAATGAAGTAAGCTGGGCTCAAGCATGACTATACTTAGAAGCTGAACGGTTAGGGTGCATTGAGGACAGAGTTTGGGAACCTCTGTTCTACACTGAAGTACATGTACTCATTTCTTATGGGATGTAGTCAGAATGTTGACATTTACAATGGCGACATACCACATGTCAGCATGACAGGATGAACAGGACAGGATGGTTATGGATAGATACTCGGGTGATGGGTTAGTGTTCGGCTGTGGGAGGGGACTTGGTTCGGTACTCGGTTAGTGTTATGTTAGGCTGCAGGACAGGATGGTTAGGGTTAGATACTGGGGGGAAGGGTTAGTGTTCAGCTGTGGGAGGGGAATGGGTTAGGTAGTGGGTGAGGGTTAGTGTTAGGCTGCAGGACAGGATGGTTAGGGTTAGATACTGGGGGGAAGGGTTAGTGTTAGGCTGTGGGAGGGGAGTGGGTTAGGTAGTGGGTGAGGGTTAGTGTTAGTCTGCAGGACAGGATGGTAAGGGTTAGATACTGGGGGGAAGGGTTAGTGTTAGGCTGTGGGAAGGGAGGTTAGGGTTAGGTACAAAGAGGAAGGTTAGTGTTTGGCTGTGGGAGGGGAGTGGGTTAGGTAGTGTGTGAGGGTTAGTGTTAGGCTGCAGGACAGGATGGTGAGATACTAGGAGGAAGGGTTAGTGTTAGGCTGTGGGAGGGGAGTGGGTTAGGTTCCTGGGGAGTGTTAGGCTGCAGGAGCGGATGGTTAGGGTTAGATACTGGGGGGAAGGGTTAGTGCTAGGCTGCTGGACAGGATGGTGAGATACTAGGAGGAAGGGTTAGTGTTAGGCTGTGGGAGGGGAATGGGTTAGGTAGTGGGTGAGGGTTAGTGTTAGGCTGCAGGACAGGATGGTTAGGGTTAGATACTGGGGGGAAGGGTTAATGTTATGCTGTGGGAAGGGAGGTTAGGGTTACGTACTGGGTGAGGGTTAGTGTTAGGCTGCGGGACAGGAGAGTTAGGCACAAGGATAAGATTAGTGTAAGGCTGTCAGAGGGGAGGTTAGGGTTAAGAAGTAAAGGAGGGTTAGCAAAAATTGGGGATTAACTGCGCACCGAGCACTTTTCGTGTTCGGATGAGCTGCTGCACTTAAAGGTGACCAGCCTAGGAAACTACAAGTAAAGAGATTATAGTGCTGCGCTCAATCCTACTTCTGTTTTTTCCATCAATTCTATATTTTTATATATTAATGAATTGTGATGTTTGCTTCACACGTGAATGAGCTAGATGTATTCTGGTCTGTCTGTCCCCTTTCCCCTACCGCTGCACGGAGCATCTAAGGCTGAACAACCACCAGAGACCCGGTCACGTGACCAGGAAATCCGGAAAGCGCTTGTGTAACCTAGCAACCGCCATACGGAGGAACGAAGGGAGAAGCCGGTGACGGAGCCTCGGTAACCAGTGGAAAAGAACGGCAGGTGAGTGTCCGTAAGAGGCAGAGGGTCACACACTGTGCAGCTCTGCAGAGCGCACTCTTGGTTTCCCCTAACCTCAGACAGGCTTCACTCTCGAACCGACCGGCGCCCAGGGGGCGGCTGTGGCAAGACGCACCACGGGCAGCTGGGGTGAGAGAGTAGAGACCAGTCCGGAACCCCTTCCTTTCATTATTCTGTACTGGGAGACCTGAGGCTCTTCATACCGTGAAGACCTGATACGAACTAAGATACAGCTTAAATCTCAAGTGCAACTGAGGATTGACAGATTACATGCGGGACGCCGCAGTCTGGGAATAAGAACTGTGATATTCGCTTTTAAAGGACAACTTTCTTTTTCAGTAGGACTGAGTTATTTGAATAAATGAGCACACAGTAGTGCTCAAAGAGTACACACTGGTCATCACTTATTTTCTATCCAATAGAGTATATACTGGTCATTATCCATTTCCCATTAATCTTTCCTTTCAGTTTATTCTGTTTTACCGGTCAGGCTATACATCTTTAGCACATACCACAGCTACAGTAGAATTTCGTAGGGGAAAGGGGAAGACCCATAGGGGAAAGGGGACAGACAGACCAGAATACATCTAGCTCATTCACGTGTGAAGCAAACATCACAATTCATTAATATATAAAAATATAGAATTGACGGAAAAAACAGCAGTAGGATTGAGCGCAGCACTATAATCTCTTTACTTAAAGGAGGGTTAGGGATATATTTGCCTTAAGTGCTGCTGGATCCATCAGTAGTCAACATCACCTGACCACCAGGCACAGAAGACATCGTTGGGGGCGCCAGACTCACTGTACCAGGTAAGTTACCATTAGATCACCAGGGAAGTTTTGGTCGACATTCTAAATCATGTATACATTTCACCAGTGTTGACATGATGAATGTTGACGTGGTCAATGTCGACATGCTGAATGTTGACATAATATACCCCATTGGTTTCTTATACATCATCTTCTTTATAATGCAACCCTTACTAAAACGCCATTTTCATCATTTGTTTTGAGATGGCGGGATAAAGAGAGTGAAGAAAAAAAAAAGAATTTACTCACCGGTAATTCTATTTCTCGTAGTCCGTAGTGGATGCTGGGACTCCGTAAGGACCATGGGGAATAGCGGCTCTGCAGGACACTGGGCACAACTAAAAGAAAGCTTTTGGTCTAACTGTTGTGCACTGGCTCCTCCCTCTATGACCCTCCTCCAGACTTCAGTTAGGATACCGTGCCCAGAAGAGCGGACACAATAAGGAAGGATTTTGAATCCCGGGTAATACTCATACCAGCCACACCAATCACACCGTATAACTCGTGATACAATACCCAGTTAACAGTATGACAATAACTGAGCCTCTCAACAGATGGCTCAACAATAACCCTTTAGTTAAACAATAACAACTATATACAAGTATTGCAGACAATCCGCACTTGGGATGGGTGCCCAGCATCCACTACGGACTACGAGAAATAGAATTACCGGTGAGTAAATTCTTATTTTCTCTGACGTCCTAAGTGGATGCTGGGACTCCGTAAGGACCATGGGGATTATACCAAAGCTCCCAAACGGGCGGGAGAGTGCGGATGACTCTGCAGCACCGAATGGGCAAACTCTAGGTCCTCCTCAGCCAGGGTGTCAAACTTGTAGAATTTAGCAAATGTGTTTGACCCCGACCAAGTAGCTGCTCGGCAAAGTTGTAGAGCCGAGACCCCTCGGGCAGCCGCCCAAGAAGAGCCCACCTTCCTCGTGGAATGGGCTTTTACTGATTTAGGATGCGGCAGTCCAGCCGCAGAATGTGCAAGCTGAATCATACTACAGTTCCAGCGAGCAATAGTCTGCTTTGAAGCAGGTGCACCCAACTTGTTGGGCGCATACAGGATAAAAAGCGAGTCAGTCTTTCTGACTCCAGCTGTCCTGGAAACAAATTTTCAGGGCCCTGACTACGTCCAACAACTTGGAAGCCTCCAAGTCTTTAGTAGCCGCAGGCACCACGATAGGTTGGTTCAGATGAAAGGCTGATACCACCTTAGGGAGAAACTGGGGACGAGTCCTCAATTCTGCCCTATCCATATGGAAAATCAGATAAGGGCTTTTACATGACAAAGCCGCCAATTCTGATACACGCCTGGCCGAAGCCAAGGCCAACAACATGACCACTTTCCACGTGAGATATTTCAATTCCACGGTTTTAAGTGGCTCAAACCAATGTGACTTTAGGAAATCCAACACCACGTTGAGATCCCAAGGTGCCACTGGAGGCACAAAAGGGGGCTGAATATGCAGCACTCCCTTAACAAAAGTCTGAACTTCAGGTAGTGAAGCCAGTTCTCTCTGGAAGAAAATCGAGAGCCGAAATCTGGACCTTAATGGAACCCAATTTGAGGCCCATAGTCACCCCTGACTGTAGGAAGTGCAGAAAACGGCCCAGCTGAAATTCCTCCGTTGGGGCCTTCCTGGCCTCACACCACGCAACATATTTTCACCAAATGCGGTGATAATGGTTTGCGGTCACTTCTTTCCTGGCTTTAATCAGTGTAGGAATGACTTCCTCCGGAATGCCCTTTTCCTTCAGGATCCGGTGTTGAACCGCCATGCCGTCAAACGCAGCCGCGGTAAGTCTTGGAACAGACAGGGCCCCTGCTGCAGCAGGTCCTGTCTGAGCGGCAGAGGCCATGGGTCCTCTGAGATCATTTCTTGAAGTTCCGGGTACCAAGCTCTTCTTGGCCAATCCGGAACAATGAGTATAGTTCTTACTCCTCTTCTCCTTATTATCCTCAGTACCTTTGGTATGAGAGGAAGAGGAGGGAACACATAAACCGACCGGTACACCCACGGTGTCACTAGAGCGTCCACAGCTATCGCCTGAGGGTCTCTTGACCTGGCGCAATATCTTTCTAGCTTTTTGTTTAGGCGGGACGCCATCATGTCCACCTGTGGCCTTTCCCAACGGTTTACAATCAGTTGGAAGACTTCTGGATGAAGTCCCCACTCTCCCGGGTGGTGGTCGTGCCTGCTGAGGAAGTCTGCTTCCCAGTTGTCCACTCCCGGAATGAACACTGCTGACAGTGCTAACATGTGATTTTCCGCCCATCGGAGAATCCTTGTGGCTTCTGCCATCACCGTCCTGCTTCTTGTGCCGCCCTGTCGGTTTACATGGGCGACTGCCGTGATGTTGTCTGACTGGATCAGTACCGGCTAGTTTTGAAGCAGGGGTCTTGCCTGACTTAGGGCATTTAAAATGGCCCTCAGTTCCAGAATATTTATGTGTAGGGAAGTCTCCTGACTTGACCATAGTCCTTGGAAGTTTCTTCCCTGTGTGACTGCCCCCCAGCCTCGAAGGCTGGCATCCGTGGTCACCAGGACCTAGTCCTGTATGCCGAATCTGCGGCCCTCTTGAAGATGAGCACTTTGCAGCCACCACAGCAGAGACACCCTGGTCCTTGGAGACAGGGTTATCAGCCGATGCATCTGAAGATGCGATCCGGACCACTTGTCCAACAGGTCCCACTGAAAGGTTCTTGCATGGAACCTGCCGAATGGAATTGCTTCGTAGGAAGCTACCATCTTTCCCAGGATCCGCGTGCAGTGATGCACCGACACCTGTTTTGGTTTTAGGAGGCCTCTGACTAGAGATGACAGCTCCTTGGCCTTCTCCTCCAGGAGAAACACTTTTTTCTGTTCTGTGTCCAGAACCATCCCCAGGAACAGTAGACGTGTCGTAGGGACCAGCTGTGACTTTGGAATATTTAGAATCCAGCCGTGCTGTTGTAGCACCTCCCGAGATAGTGCTACCCCGACCAACAACTGCTCCCTGGACCTCGCCTTTATCAGGAGATCGTCCAAGTACGGGATAATTAAAACTCCCTTCTTTCGAAGGAGTATCATCATTTCGGCCATTACCTTGGTAAATACCCTCGGAGCCGTGGATAGACCAAACGGCAACGTCTGGAATTGGTAATGACAATCCTGTACCACAAATCTGAGGTACTCCTGGTGAGGATGGTAAATGGGGACATGCAGGTAAGCATCCTTGATGTCCAGTGATACCATGTAATCCCCCTCGTCCAGGCTTGCAATAACCGCCCTGAGCAATTCCATCTTGAACTTGAATTTTTTTATATATGTGTTCAAGGATTTCAAATTTAAAATGGGTCTCACCGAACTGTCCGGTTTCGGTACCACAAACATTGTGGAATAGTAACCCCGTCCTTGTTGAAGTAGGGGCACCTTGACTATCACCTGCTGGGAATACAGCTTGTGAATTGCCTCTAGCACTGCCTCCCTGCCTGAGGGAGTTGTTGGCAAGGCAGATTTGAGGAAACGGCGGGGGGGAGACGTCTCGAATTCCAGCTTGTACCCCTGAGATACTACTTGAAGGATCCAGGGATCCACCCGTGAGCGAGCCCACTGATTGCTGAAGTTTTTGAGATGGGCCCCCACCGTACCTGGCTCCGCCTGAGGAGCCCCAGCGTCATGCGGTAGACTTGGAGGAAGCGGGGGAGGACTTTTGCTCCTGGGAACTGGCTGTATGCTGCAGTTTTATCCCTCTACCTCTGCCTCTGGGCAGAAAGGACGCGCCTTTAACCCGCTTGCCCTTATGGGGCCGAAAGGACTGTACCTGATAATACGGTGCTTTCTTTGGCTGTGAGGGAACATGGGGTAAAAATGCAGACTTCCCAGCTGTTGCTGTGGAAACGAGGTCCGAGAGACCATCCCCGAATAACTCCTCACCCTTATAAGGCAAAACTTCCATGTGCCTTTTAGAATCTGCATCACCTGTCCACTGCCAAGTCCATAACCCTCTCCTGGCAGAAATGGACATTGCACTTATTTTAGATGCCAGCCGGCAAATATCCCTCTGTGCATCTCTCATGTATAAGACTGCGTCTTTAATATGCTCTACGGTTAGCAATATAGTGTCCCTGTCTAGGGTATCAATATTTTACGACAGGGAATCTGACCACGCAGCTGCAGCACTGCACATCCATGCTGAAGCAATAGCTGGTCTCAGTATAATACCTGTGTGTGTATATACAGACTTCAGGATAGCCTCCTGCTTTCTATCAGCAGGTTCCTTTAGGGCGGCCGTATCTGGAGATGGTAGTGCCACCTTCTTTGACAAGCGTGTGAGCGCTTTATCCACCCTAGGGGATGTTTCCCAACGTGACCTATCCTCTGGCGGGAAAGGGTACGTCATTAGTAACCTTTTAGAAATTACCAGTTTCTTATCGGGGGAAGCCCACGGTTCTTCACACACTTCATTTAATTCCTCAGATGGAGGAAAAACTACTGGTAGTTTTTTTCTCTCCAAACATAATACCCTTTTTTGTGGTACCTGGGGTAACATCAGAAATGTGCAACACATTTTTCATTGCCTCAATCATGTAACGTGTGGCCCTATTGGAAGTTACATTAGTCTCATCGTCGTCGACACTGGAGTCAGTATCCGTGTCGACATCTGTGTCTGCCATCTGAGGTAGCGGGCGTTTTAGAGCCCCTGATGGCTTTTGAGACGCCTGGGCAGGCACAGGCTGAGAAGCCGGCTGTCCCATATTTGGTATGTCGTCAAACCTTTTATGTAAGGAGTCGACACTGTCACGTAATTCCTTCCACATAACCATCCACTCAGGTGTCGGCCCCGCAGGGGGTGACATCACATTTATCGGCATCTGCTCCGCCTCCACATAAGCCTCCTCATCAAACATGTCGACACAGCCGTACCGACACACCGCACACACACAGGGAATGCTCTGACAGAGGACAGGACCCCACAAAGCCCTTTGGGGAGACAGAGAGAGAGTATGCCAGCACACACCAGAGCGCTATATAACACAGGGATGAACACTATAACTGAGTGATTTTCCCTTATAGCTGCTTAAATATATATATCTGCGCCTAAATTTAGTGCCCCCCCCCCCTCTCTTTTTTACCCTTTGTAGCTTGAAAACTGCAGAGGAGAGCCTGGGAGCGATCCTTCCAGCGGAGCTGTGAGGGAAAAATGGCGCCAGTGTGCTGAGGGAGATAGCCCCGCCCCTTTTTCGGCTGACTTTCTCACGCTTTTTTATGGATTCTGGCAGGGGTATTTTTCACATATATAGCCTCTGGGACTATATATTGTGATTATTTGCCAGCCAAGGTATTAATATTGCTGCTCAGGGCGCCCCCCCCCAGCGCCCTGCACCCATCAGTGACTGGAGTGTGAGGTGTGCATGAGGAGCAATGGCGCACAGCTGCAGTGCTGTGCGCTACCTTGTTGAAGACCGAAGTCTTCTGCCGCCGATTTTCAGGACCATCTTCATGCTTCTGGCTCTGTAAGGGGGACGGCGGCGCGGCTCCGGGACCGGACGATCGAGGTCGGGTCCTGTGATCGATCCCTCTGGAGCTAATGGTGTCCAGTAGCCTAAGAAGCCCAAGCTAGCTGCAAGCAGGTAGGTCCGCTTCTTCTCCTCTTAGTCCCTCGTAGCAGTGAGTCTGTTGCCAGCAGATCTCACTGAAAATAAAAAACCTAAAATATACTTTCTTTCCTAGGAGCTCAGGAGAGCCCCTAGTGTGCATCCAGCTCAGCCGGGCACAAGATTCTAACTGAAGTCTGGAGGAGGGTCATAGAGGGAGGAGCCAGTGCACACCAGTTAGACCAAAAGCTTTCTTTTAGTTGTGCCCAGTCTCCTGCGGAGCCGCTATTCCCCATGGTCCTTACGGAGTCCAAGCATCCACTTAGGACGTCAGAGAAATATTATCTTCTACCAATGCAGTTATCACAAATCATTTTCATCTTGAAGAGATTAGTTATAACCTGTACAGTTGTCTCTGCTGCAGTTCAAACAGTTCCCATAAATGTAGAACTAGTTCAGCTGTTGGAAAGCAGCATTTCCTATCGGTTGTGTCTATGTTACCTTCGTGCTCAGGACCTGGAAGTGACAAAACGAAAGCTCCTAAATGCTTTCTTCGTTCTCCGTTCGTTTGGGGGTAATTTTTTATTCTATGCAGCATTGGACCCTCGCGGGCTGGCTTTGCTCGCCGCGCTTCGGGCTCGGTGTCTCGCTCCGCAACACTCGCCACACTTAACTATTCCAAATAGATTGCGACATGGACCCAGGGGGTTATGGGAAAGGTCCTCTCCACGGAGGTAAACTAGACGCTACCATTTCCTATCTATACAACTACGTTCACAAGGCAAGCTTATTTTGTGCATCCAGCCTCCTGGGTTATACATACAGTCACTGTTGCAAAAACATGTTTAAGAACTAATCTGTTAATACCGAGCTAAAAACTGCAATGTAATGTTATGAGGGCCCTGCATGCATGTAACTTTGTGAGGGGGCCTGCTTGCATGTAACTTTGTGAGGGGGCCTGTATGTATACAGGGCTGGAGACAGGGGGTGGTCAAAGGGAACACCTGTACCGGGCCCCAAGGATCAGAGGGGAACCAAGGATCCGCCGCTTAGTGCCCGGCAGGGATGTGAGCCGTCTTGTCCAAATAGGGCAGCAAGCTGGAGGCGGTGTGGGCACAGGACAGGAGCCACTCACACACAGTGACTGCACGGTGAGAGTGTGCGCGCCCAATCTTCCGGGTCCAGCTCTGTTGCAGACAGTTACAAGACATGGCACTAGCTCTGCTGGCCAGGATTCCCGTGCCCTGCGCTGACCTCTTCTGATGGGGTGTGAGGGTCGCATGGTAAATGCGGTGTGGTGTTCAGGTTTGTATACTGGTTACTATATAACATTTGTAAAGATACATTTTGGAAAATTATTCAAGAATTGATACTAACATTGCTGCCTTCAATACTGGATTTCTTGGGCCGGATGTAATGAAGTCCCAGTTGGCCGGAGGTATGGGTTCCTAGCCAAACGCTGACATTATTTTAAAGCAGCAATCATGTGCAAAGCAAAACTATGCCTTGTACAGGATTGCCACATTAAAATAAGTCAAGCGTTCAGCAAGGTACCCGCACCTCCGGCCAACTCGGACTTCATTACATCTGACCCCTTGTTTGCAAACTATTCAGGGTCATATATATTTTCTTCTCACTCAGCACAATATACATGATAAATGTGATGCCTATGTGATGTATCTTCATATATCTTTGCTGCAGACATGCCAGTCAGACCCTCTTGGCATGCCAGGTCGCATGAGACTCTGCCAGTGTCAGGTGTCTTTAATTGTTGGGTGACTGTGCTGATTAATTTGATCTCTGCACATCTGGCCAGCACAGATAAGAAGACACTGTGTGATCATGTGCTGCTGTCTCTTTTGCCAGGGTTCCCACAAGGTGGGCTAATGAGAGTTTGACTTCTGAGCAACTACAGCAAATCACACATCACAGCAAATGACTGTTCTTGCAAATGAAACTCCTTAGAGGCATCCTAGGTGGCTGAGTTGAGCTGTAGTGAAGAATTCAGGGTTTTGTTTTTTTTAACTTGCAATGCAGGGCAGTAGGCAGGGGTATTGAGAGAGGAGGGGTGTACTAAAAGCAAATTAAGGTTCCCTGCTCTTCAAAAATAGGTGCAGCTTAATTCTCAACGATTATCACCAATTGCTAAAATGAAAAACAGATACACAAAATGTAGAATAAGCGCTCACAATTGGGATATACCAAACCCAAGCATCTGTATTATTGATTCTGTAATGTATACGTAAATGATAAAGTCCAAAGAAGAGTCAGAGGAAACCTCCGAATGACACAGACACTGGAAGGAGATAACAAGGATCATATATATTTCCATAACCTATGTGATGAATCTGGCCTGATTGAGGCCATAAAAGGGTTTTCAAGATTGTGAATGTTTCTGCGGGAAGAACTCTAAAGAAGAGAAGTACAAGAACACTTATTTGGACTTTATCATTCCTATATACATTACAGAATCACTGAGATACATTCTTGGGTTTGGTATATCCCAATTGGATACATTTTGTATCTCTGACAGAGGAGGGGGCATGTGTGCAGCATCTCTCCAGGACCCCTCCTCACAGTCTGTGACTCGGGACTCCGAAGGTGAGTATAGAAGAAATGGGTGCATCATGTGTGGTGTGGGCCCCACTGGACCCGAGGGGCCCGCATGCACAGCACACACTGCACCCACTATAGATATGCCACTGGCAGCAGGAGATTAAACACTGAAACAATAGTCTCCCATAAGAGGCGTTGAGTGTAGGCAATTTAGACCTACGTGCATGCTACAGGACACAGTAGAGAAAGGGAAACATAGGTCCTATAGCGCATGTCTAGGATTCTAAGGTCATTTGCATTGTTGTAAAGTAATGTCTTAACAAACAGGTGAAATAAATGTATAGATGTGTGCGTATGCAATACTGCACGACAACTACAAAATCTGATAAAAAGGATTTTGCAAAGGATCCACAGGTCTTGTCTAGTAATTTTATTCATTCATTAAGAATCCATTATTCATTAAAGCGTCATTATCTTTTAGCCTCCATTATTTCCTAGACAGCAACTATGAGTATGACAAGATGTGGTGTAGTCTGCTGGATGTCATTATAGACCTAATTAGTCGAATATAGCTGATGTCAGTCATCATCTAAAAGGCACTTAAAGGACCTTATAATATACACACCATTGAACAAATTTACTGGTGTAAAAACACATTAGTGCTGCATACCCTGCTACCCATCCTCCCCCATCATCATGGTCCACTTTACTATGACGGAAATGTTCAGGGCATACATTCACATATACAAGACGCACAATCGCTTTATTAACATTAATGCATACGTGATGTTTCAGATTTGCATATATAATCTCAATACAATCAGTCCCAGGCAAGATTTGATTGAAAGCCAAGAAAAACAGCGATCTTCAGAAAAGTCTGTCTGCAGTGGGTATGCAAACCACTCATTTAAATTTGACAATTAAATTCAATATGTAAATGGAATTAGGGGAAAGCAAAAGCTCCCGCTAGCAGTGAGTCATCCAAACTCATTATTCATGAGGTTAGGGAAAATTATGGGAAGCGTCGCTTGTCAGGTTCCCAAAATAAAGCAGGGAAACCCATCTGGGCATAAAAACTGTAAGCTTAGCATCACTTACATCAAAACCCAATTATAGTTTCTCCAGAATAATTGCTGGTTTAGACTTTTTTATTTGTTTGCTTTGGAAAGCAGTATGCATACTCCTATGCATTTGTAAAGGGTAAAAAAAATAAGAATTTACTTACCGATAATTCTATTTCTCGTAGTCCGTAGTGGATGCTGGGGACTCCGTCAGGACCATGGGGATTAGCGGCTCCGCAGGAGACAGGGCACAAAAGTAAAAGCTTTAGGACTAGGTGGTGTGCACTGGCTCCTCCCCCTATGACCCTCCTCCAAGCCTCAGTTAGGATACTGTGCCCGGACGAGCGTACACAATAAGGAAAGATTTTGAATCCCGGGTAAGACTCATACCAGCCACACCAATCACACTGTACAACTTGTGATCTGAACCCAGTTAACAGCATGATAACAGAGGAGCCTCTGAAAAGATGGCTCACAACAATAATAACCCGATTTTTGTAACAATAACTATTTACAAGTATTGCAGACAATCCGCACTTGGGATGGGCGCCCAGCATCCACTACGGACTACGAGAAATAGAATTATCGGTAAGTAAATTCTTATTTTCTCTGACGTCCTAAGTGGATGCTGGGGACTCCGTCAGGACCATGGGGATTATACCAAAGCTCCCAAACGGGCGGGAGAGTGCGGATGACTCTGCAGCACCGAATGAGAGAACTCCAGGTCCTCCTCAGCCAGGGTATCAAATTTGTAGAATTTTGCAAACGTGTTTGCCCCTGACCAAGTAGCAGCTCGGCAAAGTTGTAAAGCCGAGACCCCTCGGGCAGCCGCCCAAGATGAGCCCACCTTCCTTGTGGAATGGGCATTTACAGATTTTGGCTGTGGCAGGCCTGCCACAGAATGTGCAAGCTGAATTGTACTACAAATCCAACGAGCAATCGTCTGCTTAGAAGCAGGAGCACCCAGCTTGTTGGGTGCATACAGGATAAACAGCGAGTCAGTTTTCCTGACTCCAGCCGTCCTGGAAATATATATTTTCAGGGCCCTGACAACGTCTAGCAACTTGGAGTCCTCCAAGTCCCTAGTAGCCGCAGGCACCACAATAGGTTGGTTCAGGTGAAACGCTGACACCACCTTAGGGAGAAACTGGGGACGAGTCCGCAGTTCTGCCCTGTCCGAATGGAAAATCAGATATGGGCTTTTGTGAGACAAAGCCGCCAATTCTGACACTCGCCTGGCCGAGGCCAGGGCCAACAGCATGGTCACTTTCCATGTGAGATATTTCAAATCCACAGATTTGAGCGGTTCAAACCAATGTGATTTGAGGAATCCCAGAACTACGTTGAGATCCCACGGTGCCACTGGAGGCACAAAAGGGGGTTGTATATGCAGTACTCCCTTGACGAATGTCTTGACTTCAGGAACTGAAGCCAATTCTTTCTGGAAGAAAATCGACAGGGCCGAAATTTGAACCTTAATGGACCCCAATTTGAGGCCCATAGACACTCCTGTTTGCAGGAAATGCAGGAATCGACCGAGTTGAAATTCCTCCGTGGGGGCCTTCCTGGCCTCACACCACGCAACATATTTTCGCCAAATGCGGTGATAATGTTGTGCGGTCACCTCCTTCCTGGCTTTGACCAGGGTAGGTATGACCTCTTCCGGAATGCCTTTTTCCCTTAGGATCCGGCGTTCAACCGCCATGCCGTCAAACGCAGCCGCGGTAAGTCTTGGAACAGAAAGGGTCCTTGCTGAAGCAAGTCCCTTCTTAACGGCAGAGGCCATGGGTCCTCTGTGAGCATCTCTTGAAGTTCCGGGTACCAAGTCCTCCTTGGCCAATCCGGAGCCACGAGTATAGTTCTTACTCCTCTCCGTCTTATAATTCTCAGTACCTTGGGTATGAGAGGAAGAGGAGGGAACACATACACTGACTGGTACACCCACGGTGTTACCAGAGCGTCCACAGCTATTGCCTGAGGGTCCCTTGACCTGGCGCAATACCTGTCCAGTTTTTTGTTGAGGCGGGACGCCATCATGTCCACCTTTGGTTTTTCCCAATGGTTCACAATCATGTGGAAGACTTCCGTGTGAAGTCCCCACTCTCCCGGGTGGAGGTCGTGCCTGCTGAGGAAGTCTGCTTCCCAGTTGTCCACTCCCGGAATGAACACTGCTGACAGTGCTATCACATGATTTTCCGCCCAGCGAAGAATCCTTGCAGCTTCTGCCATTGCCCTCCTGCTTCTTGTGCCGCCCTGTCTGTTTACGTGGGCGACTGCCGTGATGTTGTCCGACTGGATCAGCACCGGCTGACCTTGAAGCAGAGGTCTTGCTAGGCATAGAGCATTGTAAATTGCCCTTAGCTCCAGTATATTTATGTGGAGAGAAGTCTCTAGACTTGACCACGTTCCCTGGAAATTTCTTCCCTGTGTGACTGCTCCCCAGCCTCTCAGGCTGGCATCCGTGGTCACCAGGATCCAATCCTGAATGCCGAATCTGCGGCCCTCTAGTAGATGAGCACTCTGCAGCCACCACAGAAGAGACACCCTTGTCCTCGGAGACAGGGTTATCTGCTGATGCATCTGAAGATGCGATCCGGACCATTTGTCCAGCAGATCCCACTGAAAAGTTCTTGCGTGAAATCTGCCGAATGGAATCGCTTCGTAAGAAGCCACCATTTTTCCCAGGACCCTTGTGCAATGATGCACTGACACTTTTCCTGGTTTTAGGAGGTTCCTGACTAGCTCGGATAACTCCCTGGCTTTCTCCTCCGGGAGAAACACCTTTTTCTGGACTGTGTCCAGAATCATCCCTAGGAACAGCAGACGTGTCGTCGGGATCAGCTGCGATTTTGGAATATTTACAATCCACCCGTGCTGTTGTAGCAGTACCCGAGATAGTGCTACTCCGACCTCCAACTGTTCCCTGGACTTTGCCCTTATCAGGAGATCGTCCAAGTAAGGGATAATTAAGACGCCTTTTCTTTGAAGAAGAATCATCATTTCGGCCATTACCTTGGTAAAGACCCGGGGTGCCGTGGACAATCCAAACGGCAGCGTCTGAAACTGATAATGACAGTTCTGTACTACGAACCTGAGGTACCCTTGGTGAGAAGGGCAAATTGGGACATGAAGGTAAGCATCCTTGATGTCCAGGGACACCATATAGTCCCCTTCTTCCAGGTTCGCTATCACTGCTCTGAGTGACTCCATCTTGAATTTGAACCTTTGTATGTAAGTGTTCAAAGATTTCAGATTTAGAATAGGTCTCACCGAGCCGTCTGGCTTCGGTACCACAAATAGTGTGGAATAATACCCCTTTCCCTGTTGTAGGAGGGGTACTTTGATTATCACCTGCTGGGAATACAGCTTGTGAATTGCTTCCAATACTGCCTCCCTGTCGGAGGGAGACGTTGGTAAAGCAGACTTCAGGAACCTGCGAGGGGGAGACGTCTCGAATTCCAATCTGTAACCCTGGGATACTACCTGTAGGATCCAGGGGTCCACTTGCGAGTGAGCCCACTGCGCGCTGAAACTCTTGAGACGACCCCCCACCGCACCTGAGTCCGCTTGTAAGGCCCCAGCGTCATGCTGAGGACTTGGCAGAAGCGGTGGAGGGCTTCTGTTCCTGGGAAGAGGCTGTCTGCTGCAGTCTTTTTCCCTTTCCTCTACCCCGGGGCAGATATGACTGGCCTTTTGCCCGCTTGCCCTTATGGGGACGAAAGGACTGAGGCTGAAAAGACGGTGTCTTTTTCTGCTGAGAGGTGAGTTGGGGTAAAAAGGTGGATTTTCCAGCTGTTGCCGTGGCCACCAGGTCCGAAAGACCGACCCCAAATAACTCCTCCCCTTTATACGGCAATACTTCCATGTGCCGTTTGGAATCCGCATCACCTGACCACTGTCGTGTCCATAAACATCTTCTGGCAGAAATGGACATCGCACTTACTCTTGATGCCAGGGTGCAAATATCCCTCTGTGCATCACGCATATATAGAAACGCATCTTTTAAACGCTCTATAGTCAATAAAATACTGTCCCTGTCAAGGGTATCAATATTTTCAGTCAGGGACTCCGACCACGCCACCCCAGCGCTGCACATCCAGGCTGAGGCAATCGCTGGTCGCAGTATAACACCAGTATGTGTGTATATACTTTTTAGGACATTTTCCAGCTTCCTATCAACTGGCTCCTTGAGGGCGGCCGTATCAGGAGACGGTAACGCCACTTGTTTTGATAAGCGTGTGAGTGCCTTATCCACCCTAGGGGGTGTTTCCCAACGCGCCCTAACTTCTGGCGGGAAAGGGTATAATGCCAATAATTTCTTAGATATCAGCAATTTTTTATCGGGGGAGACCCACGCATCCTCACACACTTCATTTAATTCTTCTGATTCAGGAAAAACTACGGGTAGTTTTTTCACACCCCACATAATACCCTTTTTTGTGGTACTTGTAGTATCAGAAATATGCAAAGTCTCCTTCATTGCCGTGATCATGTAACGTGTGGCCCTACTGGAAAATACGTTTGTTTCTTCACCGTCGACACTGGAGTCAGTGTCCGTGTCTGTGTCGACCGACTGAGGTAATGGGCGCTTTAGAGCCCCTGACGGTGTTTGAGACGCCTGGACAGGCACTAACTGACTTGCCGGCTGTCTCATGTCGTCAACAGTTTTTTGTAAAGTGCTGACACTATCACGTAATTCCTTAAATAAGACCATCCAGTCAGGTGTCGACTCCCTAGGGGGTGACATCACTAATACAGGCAATTGCTCCGCCTCCACACCATTTTCCTCCTCATACATGTCGACACACGCGTACCGACACACAGCACACACACAGGGAATGCTCTGATAGAGGACAGGACCCCACTAGCCCTTTGGGGAGACAGAGGGAGAGTTTGCCAGCACACACCAGAGCGCTATATATGTATAGGGACAACCTTACAAATAAGTGTTTCTCCCTTATAGCTGCTATATATGTTTTTATATGCCAAATTAGTGCCCCCCCCCCCCCCTCTCTTTTTTACCCTGTTTCTGTAGTGCAGGACTGCAGGGGAGAGTCAGGGAGACGTCCTTCCAGCGGAGCTGTGAGGGAAAATGGCGCTTGTGTGCTGAGGAGATAGGCTCCGCCCCCTTCACGGCGGCCTTTCTCCCGCTTTTTATGAGGTAAAATGGCAGGGGTTAAATACATCCATATAGCCCAGGAGCTATATGTGATGTATTTTTTACCATAAATAGTGTTTTCATTGCGTCTCAGGGCGCCCCCCCCCAGCGCCCTGCACCCTCAGTGACCGGAGTGTGAAGTGTGCTGAGAGCAATGGCGCACAGCTGCAGTGCTGTGCGCTACCTTTCTTGAAGACAAGATGCCTTCTGCCGCCGATTTCTGGACCTCTTCACTCTTCTGGCTCTGTAAGGGGGCCGGCGGCGCGGCTCCGGGACCCATCCATGGCTGGGCCTGTGATCGTCCCTCTGGAGCTAATGTCCAGTAGCCAAGAAGCCCAATCCACTCTGCACGCAGGTGAGTTCGCTTCTTCTCCCCTTAGTCCCTCGATGCAGTGAGCCTGTTGCCAGCAGGACTCACTGAAAATAAAAAAACCTAAGTCTATACTTTTATTCTAAGCAGCTCAGGAGAGCTACCTAGATTGCACCCTTCTCGGCCGGGCACAAAAACCTAACTGAGGCTTGGAGGAGGGTCATAGGGGGAGGAGCCAGTGCACACCACCTAGTCCTAAAGCTTTTACTTTTGTGCCCTGTCTCCTGCGGAGCCGCTAATCCCCATGGTCCTGACGGAGTCCCCAGCATCCACTTAGGACGTCAGAGAAATATTATTGCTTTAGTAGTAGTGCACCCCTCACATACAGTAGTGCAGTGCGACCCACACATACAGTAGTGCAGTGCGACCCACACATACAGTAGTGCAGTGCGACCCACACATACAGTAGTGCAGTGCACCCCACACATACCGTAGTGCAGTGCACCCCTCACATACCGTAGTGCAGTGCGACCCTCACAAACCGTAGTGCAGTGCGACCCTCACAAACCGTAGTGCAGTGCGACCCTCACAAACCGTAGTGCAGTGCGACCCTCACAAACCGTAGTGCAGTGCGACCCTCACAAACCGTAGTGCAGTGCGACCCTCACAAACCGTAGTGCAGTGCGACCCTCACAAACCGTAGTGCAGTGCGACCCTCACAAACCGTAGTGCAGTGCGACCCTCACATACAGTAGTGCAGTGCGACCCTCACATACAGTAGTGCAGTGCGACCCTCACATACAGTAGTGCAGTGCGACCCTCACATACAGTAGTGCAGTGCACCACCCACGACCGCCAGTTACCATACAGACGCCGGGATCCCGGATTTTAGATGGCCGATGTGGGTGAGCGCAACAAAGCCCCTTGCGGGCTCTGTGGCTCGCAGCACTCGCCACGGATTCTATTCCCACTCTATGGGTGTCGTGGACACCCACGAGTGGGAATAGTCCCTGTTGGTCGGCATGTCGACCGGCGGGCTATTCACCGTTCAGGATCCCGGCATCTGTATTGTGACCGGCGGTCACATAACCGTGCACCCCCTCACGTACAGTAGTGCAGTGCATCCCTCATTTCCACATGTACAGTAAGAAGTGTAATATCACTTTTGCAGTGTACACCTTGTGTACCATAAGGATTGTTCTGCGTCCCTCATTAACTTTTTGTCCCTCGTGTACGGCAAGTAGTGCCGTGTGTCCCTCGTGTACGGCAAGGAGTGCCGTGTGTGCCTCGTGTACGGCAAGGAGTGCCGTGTGTGCCTCGTGTACGGCAAGGAGTGCTATATGTCCCTTATATACAAGCAAGGAGAGCTGTGCATCCCTCGTACAGCAAAGAAAGCTGTGTGTCCATTATGTACAGGAAGAACGAGATGCAGTTAAAATGCCAGCTGTCGGGATAACAGCGTTCAGGAGACTGACGCCGAGAATTCCGACAACCGGTGAAATGCCAGCAGAGGAAATCCCAACCGCCGCCTCGTATTCCCACTCGGTTGGTGGGTCCATGCCACCAACAGAGTGGGAATAGAAACTGTGGCGAGCGACGCAAGCTACCGGGCACGAAGCGAGGCAAGCACCGCAAGCCCGCAAGGGGACTCTATGACTTGCTGCCAGGATTCCAGCACAAGGGATTCCGCCGTCGATATACTGACAGCCAGCATTCAGTCTGCCGGTAAATCATACTGGATCCATAAGAACTGCTGTGTGTCCCTCATATACAGCAAGGGGAGCTGCTTGTCCCTCGCAAGGAGTACCGTGTCTCCCTCATGTACGCAAGGAGAGTACGGTATGGGATGTAGATTATTACAGAAAAATAAGCATACTCTACTTAGCAAGAAATATGTGACAGGCCCAGTGCTTGTTTTAAATCCTAATGTCCTCAGTCAAAAAGAACATATTTATACATTTCATATAATTCAGTCGTTTTTGATTTATTGCGTAACGAGAACTAAATGTAGCCATGGAAACGATCCCTTGTGCACCTCAAATCACATGGACAAATTCTAAAGTAAAACAAAATTTTATTTGAGTGGCATAGACACTCTTATTTATGCAGACTAATATAATTACCTTAAAAGTTATAAATACTATAGGTACAGTAGTTCTAGTCCGTTATCTACAGATAAGCTACCAAGGGACTGCAACACATCTATATGTATATGCTCCACTTGCACTGCAGGAGTTACAGCTAATCTTGTTACACATAAATGTGCAAAAACCTCAAAGATGTAGGCAACATGTGTTAAAATATTAGGGACTGTGATAAGCAAGACAAAAGAACACATGGTACACATGTATATTCATGAAGATTGCGAAATCTGTTACTTCAAATCATTATGTGTGAGGATACCAATAGATTGTCTGCATTATATATCTTTATCTGAAATATCTATTCTTGTCGTGTTCCTTAAAATGTTCACTGGTGTGCAGTCAGGAATGGGACATCTCCAACATAGGGGGAAATTCAATTAGCCCCTAACATTTTTCGGGAGAATAAAAATGGTGTTTTGCAGCAATTTTTTCCTAAAATTTTTATTTTTCCGCTAATTCAACTGTAGCCTGATCTTTACTCCTGTAAAATGACCTGTTTTCAGGTGAAAACACATAGAGGGAATAGAGGGAAGTCAGTTGGTTGTCTGTCTAATAGACAGAAAAAAACAGACACCCAACCGACTTTTCAAACAATTGAATTCCCCCCATAGAATGAAAACGGGGCTATTTATCAGACTTTTTTTTTTTTAGCTGCCACAAGCAGGTGAAACAAATGCCCTTATTTATCAATGAGTGATAAATTTCACTGTGAGTGATAAATTGCACCAGACAATACGCTCCTGTCATTTTTCAAACCCAGCCTGTGACACTGAAGTTGGGAGCTGATTGGCTGATACAAGTTATCACTCACAGTGAAAATGATCACTCATTGATAAATAAGGGCAAAAATCCCCGATCAGTGCTTGCTTCGGGGGGCTAACGGGGCCCCTGGTAAGTCAATGAACTGAGGTAAATTACCGCTGTAGCATTACAGCTATAGCATTGAATTCTCCTATAGCATATAGCAAAAGGAAGGAAAGAAAACCTGATGTGGTAGTGCCATCACTCAGGGGCGGATTGGGATAGAAAACCAGCCAGGAAAATGTATTCAAGCAGCCCTAATGGTGGCAAGTTCTGTTGTGGGATCAACTGAGGGGGCAGGATTCCTTCTTATAGGGTCTGATTCTGAGTTGGACCCAGTTGCGGCCTTCCTTGCATCTTTTTCTGTTGTTGCATCTGTGATTTAATGGTAACAATGCTACAATGCTGTTCGCTAGTGTACACCCATGCATCAAAATATGCAAGGACTGAGATTCCCACTTCCAGTGTCTACAGATGCTGTAACACAGCTTTGTGCATCTTTAGACACCACCATTGGTCTCAACACTGAACCTTTCAATAGCCCTATGCTAGGAGCATATCATCTGTCTGAGTATGGGCTCCAATTCAACATCTCTACATGCAGCCATTTCCAGCACACTGTGGGATCTATTCATGAAGCAGTGAAAAGAGTGGAGAAGTGAGCCAGTGGAGAAATTGTGTCTGATTAGACAACCCTCCGTAATCACACAACCAACACATTTCTAAAACAATTCTTGGCGTGTGTTTCTGACTCTTGGTGTGTGTACTGCAACTATGTTCGAACACCATCACAGTGCAACTCAGATGCAAGCGCAGATGAAAAACATTGCACAAGAAAAAAAACAAATAAAACACATTGGTGCCTACAGGAAAAAACACACAAACAGTGGCCCACACAGAAAACATAAAAACAAAAAAAAAAAAACTGGCCCCTAAAGGAAAAAAAAAATGTGAATGTTTAATATAGCTTTTGGTATTACAATTTGTTTCGAATTTACACTGCTGTTTGAAAGAACCAGTAACACAAAGATGTTTTATAATTCTTGGCTATAACATCTATATATTAATTAACATCGGCCCACAAGAGATCTTCCGCAGTGACCCTATGGCCAATCCGCCCCTGCTATCACCCCATGAAACCATATAAAAAGGCCATCATATATTGTATAACCACACCTATGGAAAAACACACACACAGAGAAATGTGCAACTTAAAACATAAGCAAGACAGAAAGAAAACAATAACATGGCCTACAGGAGGAAATTATGACTATGCTCTAACCCTGGCTCTCTAAATTACCTATATATCAGAAAGACAAATACTAACCACGGCTGTGAAGACAGAGGGGTAGATGTATCAAAACTTGGAGAGAGAAGTGGAGAAGTCGCCCATAGCAACCAATCTGCTTGTCATTTTTCTAAAATGACAGAAGTGGAACAGTTGCTATGGGCAATGTATCTCTCTCCAAGGCTTGGTACATCTCTTTCCAAGTAATAATATCTAACTAATTGAGTTAGCAAAGCATATGCTTTTAGCCACATGTCTGGGTTGGTCACATGTGATGCAGCCGAAGCCAGGAGTCTATTACCTCGCTTGGTTGCATCATGTGCAACCAGCTGCCCCCCCAGTGGTGTGCAGTCCCTGGCAGTGTGCAACCCCGGCGGTACGCAACACATTCATTGTGCATGACTGGGCAGTGATGTGGTGATCTTCATCCGCCGACATCACTGCTGGTATCACGCCCAGAACACTGTGCGTCCAGCATTCTGGAGTGCATGCTCCGGAAAGGCACAGTGTAGGAAAGGGAACATCGTTCCTCTTCCTGCACAATTTAGCTGATCTCTACGTGTACAGGGGGAAAAATAAGAATTTACTCACCGGTAATTCTATTTCTCGTAGTCCGTAGTGGATGCTGGGAACTCCGTAAGGACCATGGGGAATAGACGGGCTCCGCAGGAGACTGGGCACTCTAAAAGAAAGATTAGGTACTATCTGGTGTGCACTGGCTCCTCCCTCTATGCTCCTCCTCCAGACCTCAGTTAAGGAAACTGTGCCCGGAAGAGCTGACACAACAAGGAAAGGATTTGGAATCTAGGGTAAGACTCATACCAGCCACACCAATCACACCGTACAACTTGTGATAACCATACCCAGTTAACAGTATGAACAACAACTGAGCCTCAGTAACAGATGGCTCATAACAATAACCCTTTAGTTAAGCAATAACTATATACATGTATTGCAGAGAGTCCGCACTTGGGACGGGCGCCCAGCATCCACTACGGACTACGAGAAATAGAATTACCGGTGAGTAAATTCTTATTTTCTCTGACGTCCTAGTGGATGCTGGGAACTCCGTAAGGACCATGGGGATTATACCAAAGCTCCCAAACGGGCGGGAGAGTGCGGATGACTCTGCAGCACCGCATGAGCAAACTCAAGGTCCTCCTCAGCCAGGGTATCAAACTTGTAGAACTTAGCAAACTTGTTTGACCCCGACCAAGTAGCAGGTCGGCAAAGCTGTAAAGCCGAGACCCCTCGGGCAGCCGCCCAAGAAGAGCCCACCCTCCTTGTGGAATGGGCTTTCACCATTTTGGATGCGGCAATCCAGCCGCAGAGTGAACCAGCTGAATCGTGCTATAGATCCAGCGAACAATAGTCTGCTTCGAAGCAGGAGCGCCAACCTTGTTGGCTGCATACAGAATAAACAGCGAGTCAGACTTTCTGACTCCCGCCTTTCTGGAAACATACATTTTCAAAGCCCGGACTACGTCCAGCAACTTGGAATCCTCCAAGTCCCTAGTAGCCGCAGGCACCACAATAGGCTGGTTCAAATGAAACAATACCACCCTAGGAAGAATTTGGGGACGAGTCCTCAATTCTGCCCTGTCCATATGGAAGATCAGATAAGGGTTTTTACATGACAAAACCGCCAATACGGACACACGCCTAGCCGAAGCTAAGGCCAATAGCATGACCACTTTCCACGTGAGATATTATAGCTCCATGGTCTTAAGTGGCTCAAACCAGTGGGATTTCAGGAAATCTAACACAACGTTAAGATCCCAAGGTGCCAACGGTGGCACAAAAGGAGGCTGAATATGCAGCACCCCCGGAACAACGTCTGAACTTCAGGCCGTGAAGCCAGTTCATTTTTAGAGAAAATGTATAGGGCTGAAATCTTGACCTTTATGGATCCTAATTTTAGGCCCATAGTCACTCCTGACTGTAGGAAGTGCAGGAATCGACCCCGCTGGAATTCCTCTGTAGGGCCTTCCCGGCCTCACACCAAGCAACCTATTTTCGCCATATACAGTGAAAAAGTCTTGCTGTCACGTCTTTCCTAGCCTTTATCAGCGTAGGAATAACTGCATCCGGAATGCCCTCTTCCGCTAGGATCCGGCGTTCAACCGCCATGCCGTCAAATGCAGCCGCGGTAAATTTTGGAACAGACAGGGCCCCTGTTGCAACATGTCCTGTCTGAGAGGCAGAAGCCCTGAGTCCTCTGAGAGCATTTACTGCAGCTCCGGGTACAGAGTCCTTCTTGGCCAATTCGGAGCAAAGAATATGGTTTACACTCCTCCTTTTATTACAATTCTCAGCCCTTGGGTATGAGAGGAAGAGGAGGGAATACAGAGACCGACTGGAACACCCACGGTGTTACTAGTGCGACCACAGCTATCACCCGAGGGTCCCTTGACCCGGCGTAAAACCTTTTTTAGCTTTTTATTGGAGGTGGGACGCCATCTAGTCCACCTTAGGCAGTTCCCATCAATTTGCAAACTGCGTGAAGACTTCCTGATGAAGTCCCCACTTTCCCGGGTGGAGGTCGTGCCTGCTGAGGAAGTCTGCTTCCCGGAATGAACACTGCTGACAGTGCGCTTACTTGATTCTCCGCCCAGCGAAGAATTCTGGTGGCTTCTACTCTCGCCACCCTGCTCCTTGTGCCGCCTTGGCGGTTTACATGAACCCCTGTGGTCTGACTGGATCAGAACCGGTTGGTTGCGAAGCAGGATCTCCGCTTGACTTAGGGCGTTGTATATGGCCCTTAGTTCCAGGATATGGGTGTGAAGGCAAGTCTGTTGACTTGACCACAGACCTTGGAAATTTCTTCCCTGTGTAACTGCCCCCCACCCTCGGAGGCTTGCCTCCGTGGTCACCAGGATCCAGTCCTGAATGCCGAATCTGCGGCCCTCGAGAAGGTGAGCACTCTGCAGCCACCACAGGAGATACACCCTGGCCATGGGGGATAGGGTGATTAACCGATGCCTCTGAAGAGGTGATCCGGACCACTTGTCCAGTAAGTCCCATTGGAAAGTCCTCGCATGGAACCGGCCTAATGGGATGGCCTCGTATGATGCCACCATCCTTCCCAGGACTCGAGTGCAGTGATGCACTTACACCTGTTTTAATAGATTCCTGACCAGTGTCATGAGCTCCTGAGCTCTCTCTATCGGGAGATAAACCCTTTTCTGGTCTGTGTCTAGGATCGTGCCTAGGAGAGGCAGATGAGCTGTAGAAACCAACTGCGACTTTGGAATATATAGAATCCAGCCGTGTTGCCATTACACTTCCAGAGAAAGTGATACGCTGTTCAGCAACTGCTCTCTTGATCTCGCTTTTAAGAGGAGATCGTCCAAGTACGTGATAATAGTGACACCTTGCTTCCGCAAGAGCACAATCATATCCGCCATTACCATGGTGAATATTCTCGGGGCCGTGGAGAGACCAAACGGCAACATCTGAAATTGGTAATGACAATACCGTACCGCAATTCTGAGGTACGCCTAATGAGGTGGATAAATGGGGACCTGAAGGTATGCATCCCTTATGTCCCGATTCACAATAAAGTCTCCCCCTTTTTAGGCTTGCACTGACCGCTCTTAGTGATTCCATTGTGAACTTGAACCTTCTCAAGTATATGTTCAGGGATTTTTAATTCAATATGGGTCTGACCGAACCGTCTGGTTTCGGGATTACAACATGGTCTAATAATAACACCCTCTTGTTGAAGGAGGGGACCATTGACCACCACTTGTTAAAGATACAATTTGTGAATTGCAGTTAACACTGGCTCCCTCTCTTGGGGGGGAAACCGCAGGGCCGTCGGTGAGGGGGCATCTTCTCACAGTCCAGCTTGTATCCCTGAGACACAATATCTATTGCCCAGGGATCGAACAGGGAGTGAACCCACTTGTGGCTGAACTTACGAAGGCGTGTCCCCACCGGGCCTAGCTCCGCCTGTGGAGCCCCAGCGACATTGGTGGATTTTTGTAGGGGCCGGTGAGGACTTCTGTTCCTGGGAACTAGCTGCCCGGCTCTGACAAGAAAGGACGCACCTCAGACTTTCTTGTTTCTTTATTCGAAAGGCTGCATTTAATAATGTCGTGCTTTCTTAGGCTGTGCAGGAATATAAGGCAAACTAGCAGAATTACCAGCTATAGCTGTGGAGACCAGGCCCGAGAACCCTTCTCCACACAATCCTCAGCCTTCCATATGCCTCTTAAGTCGGCATCATCTATCCAATGCATATTCTACAGGACACGTCAAACAGCGATCGACATAGCTTTGACTCTAGGACCCAGTATACTCATGTCTCTTTGGGCATGCTTTATAACTATATATCTATCACTTAAGACAGCATCTCTAATATATTTATATTGCATACTAGGGTCTCATCTCTGCTGATAAGGTACCTGTGCACACTGCCACAGCGCTATAAACCCATGCCGACACCATCGCCGGTCTGGGTAGTATACTAGAATGTGCACGCTATCTGCAGGTTCCCTGAGAATAGCAAGTGCTACCGTCTGTGCAAACAGGACACCCCAGGGGAAGATTCTCAACATATCCTGGCCCTAGTGGGGAAAGGATACAGCCTGAGAATTCTCTTGTGGGAAGCTGCCGTCTCTTGTCTGGAGATTCCCGCTCTTTTTCCTCATGAGAGGAGGGAAATTTACCTCAGCATTCTTCCCCTTAAACATGTGTACTCTCGTGTCAGGGACAGATGAGTCATCAGTGATATGCAAATCATCTTTTATTTCAATAATCATATATTGAATACCTTCTAGCCATCTTGGCTGTAACTTTGCATTATCTTAGTCGACAGTGGAGTTAAACTCCATGTCGATACCAGTGTTTGTTATTATGGATAGTGAGCATTGAGAGACTCAAAGTCTCTATGACATAGGGACAAAACTGGGTAGATTTCCTGTCTGTTCCCTAACCTTATGTGCAATAAATTCACCTTAGCACTTACACATATCCAAACAGGTGTCGGCGTTGTCGACGGAGACACCCTCTCACACACATATCCGCTCTATCATCTCATTATAGGAGCCTTTTACCTCAGACATGTCGACACACGCGTACCGACACACCACACACACAGGGGATGCTCTATTTGAGGACAGTTCCCCCACAAGGCCCTTTGGAGAGACAGAGAGAGAGTATGCCAGCACACACCCCAGCGCTATATAACCCAGGGATTACACTACAACTCAGTGTTTACCCAGTAGCTGCTGTATATACAAATTTTGCGCCTAAATTTATGTGCCCCCCCCCTCTCTTTTCACCCTTTGTGTACCAGGATACTACCGGGGAGAGCCTGGGGAGCTTCCTTCCAGCGGAGCTGTGAAGAGAAAATGGCGCTGGTGTGCTGAGGATGAAGGCCCGGCCCCTTCAGCGGCGGGCTTCTGTCCTGTTTCTGACTAAAAATGGCGGGGATTTTACACATATAGTTTTCCAGACTGTATTATGTGTATATAATGCCAAAAGGTATACTTATTGCTGCCCAGGGTGCCCCCCCCCCCCCACAGCACCCTACAGTGACCGGAGTGTGTGGTGTGCAGTGGGAGCAATGGCGCACAGCTGCAGTGCTGTGCGCTACCTTAATGAAGACCGGAGTCTTCTGCCGCCGATTTTATCTCCTTCTTCTGTCTTCTGGCTCTGCAAGGGGGACGGCGGCGCGGCTTCGGGAACGGACGATCGAGGTCAGGCCCTGTGTTCGAACCCTCTGGAGCTAATGGTGTCCAGTAGCCTAAGAAGCACAAGCTAGCTGCACGCAGGTAGGTTTGCTTCTCTCCCCTCAGTCCCACGTAGCAGTGAGTCTGTTGCCAGCAGATCTCACTGAAAATAAAAAACCTAACAAATTCTTTCTTTCTAGCAAGCTCAGGAGAGCCCACGAGGTGCATCCAGCTCTGGCCGGGCACAGATTCTAATTGAGGTCTGGAGAAGGGGCATAGAGGGAGGAGCCAGTTTACACCAGATAGTACCTAATCTTTCTTTTAGAGTGCCCAGTCTCCTGCGGAGCCCGTCTATTCCCCATGGTCCTTACGGAGTTCCCAGCATCCACTAGGACGTCAGAGAAATCAGTGCTGCAAGTATGGCGGTACACGGCGGTACGGCGTACCTGTAAGAAAATCCCAGCAGGTACGCCGTACCCCCGGGCTGCCACCTTGCAGACACCAGGTGTTGGAAAGAGGAGAGTGCAGCATGCACCTCATCTCTATTGACTGCGAGTCCGCTGAGTCCGGCAGCGGAGGCGGCGTGCACTGAGCCGGTTCGTGAACCAATCAGAGCTCGCGGACCAGCAGCCAATCAGGAGCTGCTGCTGCCGGGCCGCGAGCCCTGATTGTCTCGCAGACCGGTGCCGGTTCAGGAGACCG